>NW_024412421.1:7917891-7922423 GCF_014898765.1 Herpailurus yagouaroundi
CCCCGGTCTGGAACACATCAAAGGACGTGAAATAAAGGACGTGCAGCTTCCCCGAGTTTCTGCTCCTTAGCAGACCCTGAGGGAGTTTACTAAGGGGAATTTGTAAAGTTCTTGACCTTACAGGAGGCAGCAAGGCTCCGGTGGGGGCCGGTGGGAGGCAGCTGGTTTGCGGAGGCGGTGCACCTTGAAGGCTGAGACAGCGTCCGAAGTCAGACCGCGGATGCGAATCCAGGCTCGCGGGCTTTCTGGCTGTGTGGTCCTGGACAGGTCCCTGCACCTCGCCAAGCCTCAGTTTCCTGATCTGTGAAATGGGATTTCTTCCGTGAGTTAGTTACCATGAGAAAAATTGATGTGTGTGAAGCCATGGGCCCCGTGCCTTGTATACAGTAAGTGCTTAATAAGTGGTGGTCACCCCCCCCCCCCCCCCCGGCAGGTCACAGTGTTACACGGAGAACCACAGGTGTCTCCCTATCTGTACTGCTATTTAACCTGAACTCTGGGAAACGGGGCACATTGTCTTCTGCCTCCAGCCAATGTCTGCTATCTGTGAAGTTCAAAACACAAAGGTTTCTAATGAAAGGATGGGATGGGGAGCTGGGAAGTCTGGCTCCCAGTCCCCGACCTTGAGCCGGTCCCTTTCCCTCTGTGGCACACAGATTTCTCCCTGGTGAAAAGAAAGCTTGCCTGGAAACAGCATTTCTGGAGGTTTGCCCCAGGACCCTAGGAGTGTGGCATGTTTTATAGCTCAGTGGGGCAAAGGAAGAGGGAGGAAGGTATCTGGGGTCAAATTCATTTAGGAAAAGTTATCAGCAGGCAAACCAAGCCCCACACAGAACTTCTTCAGAGTCCTCACGTGTTCAGCATTTCCGGGATCTGTCTGCCCTCGGAGCCCATCCTTGGCAGAGGGGATGGGGAAGCCACTCTAAAAACTGCTGGACTGAGGTCTTTTGTAAGTCTGTCTACACCCGGGTGTGATTCACGAGGCTGACCTAGGAGCAGCTAACTGCTTTGCTGGGCTCTTTCTCAGTCTCCTGTGTGGGCAGGAAGTCCGGGTGCAGCCCGGAATTTTCCAGGATGGACAGAGCCCCTGGCAGGAACAGAGTCCTTCCCCGTGACCCAGTGGTCTCTTCCAGCTTCACCAGAACAGGAATGGGCCTAGGGAAACGTCTGGGCCCCTCAGTTCAAGGTCTCAATGCAGAGGTCTTTGTTCAGGGTAACGTGAGGGTCCAGGAAGTTATGCCAAGAACTGTGTTAGGTCCATCAGAAAAGCAACCCTCCCCCTATCCTAAATGGAAACCCTCTCGGGGAAGCTAACATCCATGATTTTCCCAAGACTTTGAAGAAGATGGGGTGACTGAAGACATCCACCCAGTGCTGTGGAGGCTGGCAGACTAGGTTTTGTCTACTTCCTTAATCAACAGTTCACTCATTCATTCAGCACGTTTATAATGAATACCCAGTATGGACCAGGCAGCGTCCCAGGCACTGGGGATATAGCAGTGAACACATACAAAGTCCCCGGTCTCTCTGAGCTTACATCTCTAGGCCAGGAGAGAGTAAACGAAGACATTATAGGTCAGGAGAAGGTGATAGGAAGAAAAATGAAGCGGGTTAAAGGGACAGAGGAATTAGGGGCATATTTTCAATAAATGGAAAGCCCTGGAGAAAGGACTCACCATTCTAAAATGTTTTTAATATTTACTTATTTTACACACACACACACACACACACACACACTGTGAGCAGGGGAGGGGCAGAAAGAGAGGGAGACACAGAATCTGAGGCAGGCTGCAGGCTCTGAGCGGTCAGCACAGAGCCCGATGCGGGGCTTGAACTCACGATTGGTGATCATGACCTGAGTCAAAAGTTAGATGCTTAACCGACTGAGCCACCCAGGTGCTCCTAGGGAGCTATTTGAAATAAGGGATCAGGAAAGGTCCCTCTGATTTGGTGACATTTAACAGAGATCCGGATGGAGTGAGACAGCCATGTGCATACCTGAGGGAGTGTTAGTTCAGGGACAGCAATCAGTAAGTGCAAAGGTCCTGAGGCACAAGGGCACTTGGTATTCAAGGAACAGGAAGAGGCCAGTGGGACTTGAGTGGCGTAAGGGGGAGAAAAGTAGAAGAACACGATCAGAGAAGCATCTGTAGGGCCTTGTAGGCTACACAAGAACTTTGGGCATTAAGGACATTCCCGTTGTTGTACGGCCATCACCACCATCCATTTCTAGAACTTCTCCATCACCCCAAACTGAAACTCTGTCCCCATAAAACAGGGGTTTCCTATTCCCCCGCCCCCTCCCCCCGGCAGCCACCATTCCGCGCTCTGTCTCCGTGAACTTGACTTCTCTGGCTACTCCATATAAGTGGAATCATCCGGTATTTCTCTTTTTGAGGCTGAAGTGTACGTAGTCTGTTGTATGTATTTACTATATTGTGTTTATTCATTCCTCCCTTGATGGACATCTGGTTGTTTCCACCTTTGGGCTACTGTAAATAATGCTGCTAGGAGAACGTGGGTGTGCACATCATTAGAATAAGGATGGGAACGGTTACTTATTTGACACAAATGTCCTGAGGATTCAATGTAACTATTCTCACAAGTGCTCAGCACAGGGCCCGGCCCACAGAAAGTGCCAAATGGACACCACTCAATAAAGATTCAGGAACAATTGAGCGGTTATTATCCGTGATGATCTGCAGCCAAGCATTTGATAGAGAAATAGCACAGGACTGTGAACCAAAAGAAAGGGCAAAGGGAGTTCTCTCTTTAAAACACAAACACGGTTTCCGTTACCAAAAAAAAGATGACGGGGTCATAATTTTTTAAATTAGGATACAGTGGAGAAAAAAATCCCACCCCTAATCCCCCCATGTTAACCGAGTTTCAGTTTCCTTTGAGTTCAGAGGGATTAAATAGACTGCCTTTCAGTAGGACAGAGGGAAGCTGGAAGGACCTGGGCTTTGGGGGGCTGGCTGGGGGCGGGAAAGGAACCCCATAGAAGATTTGCTTTGAGAGGAACCACGGTGGGGGTTTTGCTTTCGAAAACCTGAGGCCTGGCTGGCTGGCTCAGCCAAGCTGGGATGCATTTTTTGGCTTCAGCGTTGGGAGAGAGAGAAGAATCAAAAAAAGGAAATATCATTTCCTTAACTACTAGGTATTAATATCCTGTTTAATTTAATTTCGGCTTTCTGCGCTGGTGAGCTCTTTTCCCTCTAACATACAGTGTCAGCTTGGCAGGGAGTTTCTGACAGTATCTAAAGAGGATTTAGCTCTGAATCCTTGCCATGAAAGTGTCTCTATCTGCGCCCAGTGTAGGCTTTCAGAAGCGAGCATTGTGTCCCGCAAAGACGGTAATTGAGTGAATGAGGCCTGGCACCTGGGCCTGCCGCAGAGCACTGATAAGGACATAAAGACAGGCTGAAAGGGCCTGCTTGCCAGAGGCAGAGAGGCTGGCGTGTCCCCGGGAGGAGGGGAGCCCGTCATCCCCGCAGAGAGCTGAAGGTGGGGAGCTCGGCCCCCTGCAGCCCTGCAGAGAGAGAGGGTCCTGGGCAGAGTGGAGGCCAGAGTGTTCTGCACCTCAACGCAGTGAACGGGCACTCGGGGGGAGATAAGCAGGTGGCAAGCGAGGTGGGGCTGGCCCAGCTGGCTGATGTGCCTTCCATTTCTTGATAAACACCGTAGTCATCTTTGGCCAACCCTCTTCTAGCTAGCTGTGTAAGGACAAAGATCCAGCCACAGTCCTCTGGGCGTGTATGTGTTTGGTCTTGTCTCGCGAGGCAGTGCGTTCTACCATGTGGAAGACTGATTCAGGACTCCTGTGAGTCTGAATGGTTAATTTCCCTACTGATTCCAATGTGCATCCACCTGCCCTTGGTCTGGCCTCACAACCCTGAACAGGACTGCCCATCTCTCTGAGAGCTCTGGGCTGATCACAAAGCTCCACCCTCATGAAAAACAAACTCTTTCTGGCTCTTCCCCAGTGAACTGAAGACAATTTAAGAGACACATGACTATAGGGTTATTGCTTACCCTCCCATCCACCCATCCACCCATCCATCCATTCGTCCATCCAACCATCCGTCCATCTATCCATTCACCCTTCCTTCCTTCCTTCCTTCCTTCCTTCCTTCCTTCCTTCCTTCCTTCTTTCCTTCCTTCCATACATTCACCCACTCATCCACCCATCCTTCCATCTATCCATCCATCCATCCACCCATCCACCCACTCACCCACTCATCCATCCATCCATCCATCTATCCATCCTTCCTTCCATCCAGCAACCCATCCACCCATCCATCCACCCACTCATCCACCCATCCACTCATCCATCCATCCATCCATCTATCCATCCATCCATCCATCCACCAACCCATCCATCTATCCATCCACCCACTCATCCACCCATCCACTCATCCATCCATCCATCCATCTATCCATCCATCCATCCACCAACCCATCCATGCATCCATCCATCCATCCATCCATCCATCCATCCACCAGCCCAACCATCCATCCATCCTTCCTTC
>NW_024412421.1:7922823-7957232 GCF_014898765.1 Herpailurus yagouaroundi
ACTCATCCACTTATCCATCCATCCATCCATCCACTCATCCATCCATCCATCCACTCATCCATCCATCCATCCATCCATCCTTCCTTCCATCCACCAGCCCATCCATCCTTCCATCCATCCACCCACCCACCCACTCATCCACTCATCCATCCATCCATCCACTCATCCATCCATCCATCCATCCATCCAACTATCCATCAACTTTGGAGATCCTGTTATGTGTCAGGCACTAGTATACAGCATATTTTAATAGGCCTTTAATGGTGACAGCCTTGGACAAGAGACTGAAGCTTGAATCCTCAATTAGCTATGTGAACTTGCCAAGGTCACTGCTTCAGAGTTTGCCACAGTTGGGAGCTACACTTGTTAGGGGCGGGCTGACTTTTTGAACCATTGCTTCCAAATTTCAGTGGCTTAACGTACGTTTATTTCTCATGCATGATCCAAAATAGATGTTCTTGATTGATGGACAGCTTTCCTCCATGTAGTGACCTAGGGACCCAGGTTCCTTCCATCTTGAAACTCAGCCCTCCTGTAGTTCATGGAGCCCTTTCCATTCTGCCGGTACGTGAGGAAAGAGAGAAATCAGGACTAGCTATGTGACTTCCGGAAGTGGTGCACATCACCTCTGCTCATAGGCTATCTGCCAGAACTCAGTCCTATGGCCATAGCCCGTTGTAGGGGTGGCTGTGTGCCCAGGAAGGTGAGGACAACACAGACACTTGGGAATGCCAGCGGGATCTGCCATTGGGTCTCCAGATGGTTTTTGATCACAAAGAAACAACAAAATGTTAGATAATAACAGAAAAAGGTGGGTCAAATCCTTCCGGATTTCCTTTATGCCCTTGGCAGAAAGTTAGGTATTACCTTTGCTTTCAAAGGGGGAGATTCTTCAACTGTGCAAACAGCCCGAGGCATCAGGGCTGGTGAATGCGGGAACGGAGAGTGAAGGAGTTTTTCCTGACATCTCAACCCAGAACCTTTCCAATATGACCAGGACCCTGTACCAAAATGGAGGTGAGAAGGTCGTGCTCTGACGTCTTTAAGTATTTGACACTGGAAGAAATGAAAAGCCCACAGTTTTATCCAATTATAATCTTCTTTGATCTGGACTTCTGATGAACAAGTTGATACCTGGTTTTTTCTAGAAACCTATCCAAGCATATATTTCAAAATCATCATCGCCATCACCATGAATGCCAACATTGACTAAGTACTTACCATGTGCCAGGTACTGTTCTGAGAGTTTTATATAACTATGTGATTTACCTATCCTTCCGGGGTAAGTACGATTATTGTCTCCGTTATGGAATTCTATGACAGGAAGGCATTTAGCTAAGACCACACAGCTCTTAAGTGGGAGAGCGGGCAAGAATAACTTGGGTGACTTTGCGTGAGCCCAATGGCATCGAGGTGTCCCCGGGACCTCAGGCCCAATGCGGGAGATTTTCCTGAAGGTCTTTCCCAGGGCCGCTTAAACATGGATGTCGGTTTTCTCATCCATAAAATGGGGATGCCACAGTCCCTGTCCCGCCTCCACGGCAACTTTATTGAAAGGATCACAGAAGAGAACAGGTGTGGAGGCACTTGTCCGAGCACACGATGGCACACGACGAGCAGAATCGCTGCTGTGGCTGTCCTATCATCTGTTTGCAGGCTTTTTCTCTGCCTTTGGCCTCAAAATTGCCTAAAAAGCATCAAGTGGCTTATTCAGCCAAGTGAAGGCTAATGACAGAACATGCTGTTCAAACGCAGTCTTCGCCTTTGGAATATTAACCTCGAGAGGCTAGGGGGAGCTGGGCAGTCTAGAGCCTTCCCCTCGGTTCCCGGCAGCCTGCTTAGCTGCGCGTGTTTTTCCAGCTCCAGGAGAGATGAGCCTCGTCTCCACACTCCGGATGTTTCCAGGCCTGCAGAGCCGTCCTCGTCTGAAGCAGGCCGTCGGGCCCCGGCTCGTGGGGTTGCGTCCTCCCCTGGGTTCTCTCGAACAGACCTGGCTTCGCTGCGGGGAGTGCTGAAGAGCCCCGTGTTTCTGTTTTCTCTCTTAAAGACAAAATCCAGAAGCGGGCATCTGTGCTGCATCTGGGTCTGCCTGCCGAAAGAGCAGGAGTGGGCGGGATGGGGCTGCGGGAAGAGCCACCGCCCCCCTCCGCCGACAGCCCACCTGTGCAGGTGTCACAAACCACTCCCCGTGCAGAGAGTCTAAGAAGACTCGAGGCCCCGCCGGTTGGGGCTGGGGGAGGGGGTTGTTTTTGTTTTCTCAGTGATGCCCAGCTCTTCCCCTCTTGGAGCCTTTCTGCTTCTGTCTGGGCTTTCTGGAAGCAGTTAGAAGAAACAGCTGGATATGTGAGGGAGAGTGTCTAATGTGCTTAACGTCTTCGTAAAGCCGGTTCCCATTTAGGGAGAGGATTTGTTCGAGTCGCTTCTCCCCAAGCCAGCTCTGCTCTCTCTGTGCAAAGGCTTTCCTGAAACTTCCAAATGTTTATAAGGTGCATTAAACAAGCCAGAGGTCATAAAGTACAGCTGCTAGTTAAATATAAGCACCTAGGGCCGAGGCATCTGATTATTGATAGGTGTTGAGTGCCACTTCCAAAGTGTGCAGCCGGCCTGCCTTAAATAACTCTAACTAGGCCCAAACAGTCCTGAAGAGGTTTCTAGGATTAGATCACAGGCTGGCAAGAGCAGAGAAAGTCTGGAAAAGTCCTAAGAGGATTTACAAAAAAAATTTTTTTTTTCTCTTTTGTTTCACATCTAGCAGATCAAGCAGCTGATGCAAGCCTTGGACCAAATGAGACATTTCAATAACTCGTATTGTTAAATCACAATCAGCTGGAGGAATTTGGATTTGCAACTGGCTCGGAAGAACATTCTTGGGGATGTTTTGAAAGTATCACCAAGAGCAAATTACTGCCATTGTTCCTTGAGGAAAGAAGGATTTGTTTCATGGCTAACAGGCCAGTCCGCAGGGTAACTGGCGGACAGAAAAAGGCCTAACCGAGTGTCTGAGTCAGCCTGGGCTGCTCTGACAAAATACCACGCACTGGGTGGCTTAAGCAATAGAAATTTATTTCTCAGAGTTCTGGAGGCTGGCAAGTTCAACATCAAGGTGCCGGCTGATTCGATTCCTGGCTTGCAGGTGTTCTTGTACAGCAGAGAAGACGGCTCCTTTTCTCTGTTTCTCTTCTTATAAAGGCACTAATCCCATCCTGAGGATTCATTCAATCCTCAGTGACCGAATCACCTCCCAACTGCCCCCCTCTCCAAATACCGTCACGTGGAGAATTAGGGCTTCAACAGACGAGTCCTGGCGGGGACACAGCTTATTCCGTGGCACCAAGTTACCCCTGGGACCGTCAAAACATTTAACAAACCAAGATACAAATGCCCCCCGAAATGATGTCTGTTCGAGACGCTTCTGCATTAACAAGCACAAAGGAGGCAAATGTCCTAATCGTCTAGGCAGGTAACGCTATCAGGCGGAAGGTCTTGCTGTGAGCCAGGCAAGGTTTACACAGGCAGGCCCGGAACCGAAAGAAAGTGCCGAAGGACGAGCCAGCCGTTTACGGGAGTTTCCCTCAACGTTTACTCCATGAAAGACCGGTTTTGTCCTTTGGAGCATGGTGTTGGAACTAAACTTGGCTGAGCAGGTAAACTCTTAAGAGGCCGGCTGATGCCGGGTGATGCAGCGTGTGGAATCTCAGCCTCTCACTTGGCCATATTTTCAAAGGAGAAGACAGCTAATGGGAATAAGTTCCTTACATTAAAAATATACTTACAGTTAACAGCACCAAACCACTTAAGTTGGCAGAAGACCAAGTATTAATTAGATGAATGGCCTTTTATAAATCCCTCTGTGGCCTCCAGACAACTGATGGGTTTATGGTCCGTGCATTAGGGAACGTGGTTCCTCCGTGGTTATAATTATCCGCAGTTGCTGGCAGTTTGAGGGTCATCACAACAAAACAGCTGCTCCGTGGACATGCTGTCCTGCGATGCCACAGGGGTGACGGGGAGAAAGCAGAAATAGGAGGGGACGGCTACTTCTATTGCCCTTCCTCGCTGTGTGATCTTGCCAAAGCCCCTGGAAGTTCTTCCTTAGTTTTCTCTTCTGGATGTGTGTGTAATGGATCCCTCCAGTCTCTACCTGTCATGTGACCCGGCCCGGACCATCAAAACAGTGCATCTCTCTAGCCCCCGCCATTGGTTCCCGTCCAATCAGAAGCAGAGCAGCTCAGCTCGCTGGCACCCGTAAACAACTATTGTTCCCGGGGAGCGGCTCCGACTGTGTTTTCCTCTGGGGCCCTGCCTTGTTCCTGTCTGTGAACGTCTGTAAGGTTTAAGTTTTGGAAGCTGGTCAGTTTCTGTAACTCTTTAAAAATATATTTAGAAGCTGGCGGGGGGAGGGGGGATGCCATTGCTTTTATAACACAGAGAGCTGCTCGAGATCTTGGCTGGAAGGGCTGAGGTGCGGGGATTTAATGGGGACCCCCCCCCCCGTGGGCATAGATTAGTCAAGTCCAACGAGTGCTATAAAACACATGGCACACACAGCGCAGATTTCATCCAGTTCCCGTCCCGCCGACTCTCTCCGCCGAGTCATTCAGAGTCCAGATTCTTTCCATCCGCTGGTTCTGCCATCCCCTGCACCTGCCGAATCCGCCTTCCCCATTATTTGCATTCTGCCAGCAGGCAGACGCAAGAGAAAACAGGGAGCATAGTGCTAAGGTTTGATGCACCAGGGCTGGCAGTGAGGCACATCAATTCTGCCCACTTCCCATTGGCCAGAACTCAGTCACATGGCCACCCTAACTGCAAGGGAGGCTGGGAAATGTAGTCTACCTGGGCGCCCAAGGGGAAAAGCAGAGGGGGCGGAGGTGAGGGAGACAGCAGCCAGCTCGTCTCTGCCTCGCCCCAGTAACACGATTGCAAGTTGGTGGTTCAGTTGACCACATGCTTTATTCTTGTGAATACGGATATCACAGGTGTGCTTTTTTTTTTTTTTTTTTTTTTGGAGGGGGAGCCTGAGAATACAAAAGAAAATAACAAAAACTCAAAGCCAGCCATTTTTCAGACTTTCTGGCTCCAAGAGATCTAACACATTTAGATGCCAGAGTCTTCTTTGTTCACGTTGAATGTCACATTTGTCCTAAGTGATTTGTTTGACATTGGGTAGCAGAAGGATCCCATGCCGCTCTTGTCAAAACTGGGTGTTCCTTTAACTGCCTGTTGGCTTGTTTATTGCTACTGTCTTGAAACCTAGTTCCCCCAAAAGCCCGAGTTTCATATACGCCCAGTCACCTTAAGGCTCCACACTAGTTGGATGGGTGACATTATGTGTGTTCATGAGAAAATCATTTCAAGGGCTACAAATGAGTCCTTTAGTAATACCCAGGAGTCATAATGTCTGTGACATAATGAACCTTCGTAAATTACAACCTACACTAATTAGATCACTTATTGCTACATTCCAGGCCCTGAAACAATTTGCTTAAAGTGATAGTTACCTCTAATGAAAAGATACATAACGGAAAATGTCAGCAACCTTTTAAATCCTTCACGACTTATCACGAGGACTGTCTCGTGCAAAGTGCTCATGGTGGAGCAAAGTCTTTTGTCACCATTTCCTCCTAAATTAGGTGGGTATTTTATGATCACATGGAAATAGAATTCCCTGAGGTAGTGAGATTAGGTAAGGGCTCGCTGTCTCCTTCAGACCTTCTCCAGAGTGCGCCCCACCCGTGTTCACTGTGGCAGAAACACCTTCGGAATCTTGCCTAGAAAGATCTATGGTTATCAGCCACTTACGGAGTGGGTTTTCCTTGGACGCCTGGGGGTCCTGACCACCCGGCCGGGGTGAGGTTCCCCTTCCCCACGGGGGCATATTTTCATAGCCATCTGTCTGATGAGGTTCCAACCTCATCATGAGGGCATTGTCAATCATGGAGGCTGATGGAAACCGGGGTCTGGAGAGGGCTGGCAGTGTCAATACCAGGTCAGGCTTTGCAGCAGGCAACAGTCAGGATCATTCGAGGAGGCCTTCAAAAGCCCCGACCTGCAAAGATGTGGGCAGGATGCAGAGAAACCCAAGGCTAAACCCAAAGGGACAATGTTGGGGGGGGGGGGCAGTTATCAAAATCCAGATGAGAGAATCCTATAGAAAGGGCCTTCGTGGGCCATCTGCTGAGGCCCACAGCCTGTCCCAGGTGCCCCACAGGGAGGGAGCTGGGGAATAAATGCTCCAACTCATTCTCCTCCTTTCCTCCCTGTGTCCCTCCCTCTAGTCCCCTGCCGGGCCCCCTGTTGACCCGGATCTCCTATAAACTGGGGTTTAGAGGCAGAGATGAGCAGGGAGGGCGTGGGAACTCTTTGATCCTGACCATTCGAATCAGCCTTCTGGGCCACGGAGCAGGGAGAGGAGAGTGCGAAGCAGCTGGGGGGGCAGGGGTGGGGAGGGGGGAACGAGGCACACAGGGGCCCGGCACAGCCAGGTTCTGCCTGCAGCCCTGTTGTTCGGGAAGCCGTCTTCCCTGACTGCGGCGGCTCCTTGCCCTCCGTTGCCTCCAAGGGCCCTGAGCTGCATCGGTGCCAACAAGCACACTGGTCCACCTGGCGTCTCAGCCTCGGCTTGGCTCCTTCTGGGGACCGATGGCTGCCTGTCAGGGACATCTAATGACCCCTGCAGTGATGCTCCTGTGCCAGAAAACAGCCAGAACGGGAGGCTTCCTTGGGGTTAAGGGCCCACCTTCTAGCCTGAGGGGGTGTCCCCATGAGAATGAGGGAGTCAGGAAAAGAGGTGAACAACCACATCCACGTAGAACACGGGGTGTCTTGGCCACACCCCTCCTTCTTGAACAGAAATCTGGAGCTGAAAAGGACTTCTTTGATGCCAGAATCTTCTGGCTCCCGGAAGGCTTATTGGGAAGCCCCCGGGAGGTGCATGGCATGCAGTAGGTGCCCAACGGGTCTCAGGGGAATCTGCGTGGCAACGCCTAACGGGTGGTCATCGGAGTTTGGAGTTCCGGTTAAAACCTTCCTTGATGCGACCATCCCTTGGAAAAGAGTGGAATCCGTTTTGCAACTAAAAGCCATTCTGGGGGGGCACCCAGGTGGCTTAGCCGGTTGAGCATCTAACTTCGGCTCAGGTCATGATCTCGAGGTCTGTGAGTTCGAGCCCCGAGTCGGGCTCCGTGCTGACAGCTCAGAGCCTGGAACCTGCTTCCTATTCTGTGTGTCTCCCTCTCTCTCTGCCCCTCCCGTCACGCTCTGTCTCTCTCTCTCTCTCTCTCTCTCTCTCAAAACTAAACAAACATTAAAAATTTTTTTTTTGTTGTTGAAGCCATTTATTTGCCTTCAGGCCTGAGCGTCAATAATAATTGGGATGATAGCAATAGCCCCTTTGAATGCCTTTGCATAACTTACTTGTGTTTTCCCTTCGGATACTCAGAACAGCTCCACGGATCCGTTAGTGATGAGGAAACAAACTCTGGGAGCTGAAGGCACTGGGCCAAGCCAGCAACATCTCGGTATGGGTGGAGGGGAAGGTGCAAGCCAGCCCTTCCTGACGCAGAAGCTGGGGTTCCCTCTCCTTGGCTTTGGAGGTCCTCCCGGGGGAAAGAAAAGTCCAGAAGAATTCTAAGGTATCAATTTTGCTCTCAAGAACCCAAAGAGCTACTTGAGGAGCTAGGGAAAACCCTCCAGGAGGGGTTGCAAGTGCTGTGGGGTTCAGACGCCAGCGCCTGTGCGTGCGGGCGCGTTCACGCAGAGGGGTGAGACTGCCCCCACTGCTCGAGCTGTCTCCCTTTTTCCTCCCATCTTCTGTGACTCCGGTCAAGAGGCAAGGTCCCAGGGAAGACTCTGATCGGGTGCCCTGGGGTCATATGCACAGCCAGGGGGCGGGGGAGGGCGGGGGAGGGCGGGGCATCCCCACAGACGGTCCCACCCACACCGCGCACGGCGAGGAAGAAGTAATGCGCACGAGGGAAGACAAGTCGTGTTAGTAAAAGAAGGTGGAATTCATTATGGGAGGTTGAAAAGTCAACAAATACCCACTGTGCCGGACCCTGTCATGTTTCTAGATGTGCCCCTAGCCACCGTCTACATCCCGCGCACGCAGCGAGTGGAGCACGTGGCACGGTCTCCACGGTGGATGGAGGGAAGCCGGAGCCTGGAGAGGGAAGTGGTTCGCCCGGGGAACAGAGCATCAACTCACTCTCGTGCTGCCACCGGCCCCACCCTTGCCGTCCTTCGTGCCACGCAGCCTGCACACGCCTACTCAGACCACCTGGGGCCTGCCTGGCAAGGGAGCGGCTGGGTTGAGTCCGGGACAGGGTGGCGGCAGAGGGAACCATGGGTCAGGGCAAGGGGCAGATGCCTTTTTCTAATAGCTTCTCACCGGGAAAAGGCCGGCACCAACTCTCGCCTGGAGAGCGGGGGCCTCCGCCCGGCCATGGCACCTGCTGTGACCCTTTCTTGCTGGAAAAAGAGTCTGGAGCGCATAGGTTGGGGAGGGGGGCAGTGGGGGGGGTGCAGTGGGGAGGTGATGGTGGGCTAGGGGTTTCAGCTGAGCAGCGCCGTTTGGGAAGGTCTGGTTCTGGAACCCAAGGGGAAAAAAAGTAAAGCTGACCCTCCTCCATCCTGCAAAATGGCCAGCAGCCCTGAAACGTTGGCTTCCTAAAGCCTGGGGAGTGAAACTGCCAAGATCCCTGCCCGTTTAAAGCAAAACCAAAACAAAACACCACAAAAAAACCCACACTAGAAACTTCTTAGTCTTCCTCCTAGTTGCCAGAGTGGGTCAGAGGCCAAGAGAGTTCTGTGCCAATTTTTGTTCCGCCTCCTACCAGCTTTAACCTTGTGTGAGTCACAGATCTCCCTGGATCTCATTTGTGCAACTGGAAGATGGCGTTAGAACACTAACAGGTAAAGCGATATTACTATTAATGAGACACGGTCTACTAAGTGCCTGTGGCAGGCGACGGCCACTTGCCTACCAGACGTTTGAGCTCTTCCTGTGTGGAGCTCTCCCTGGGAGGCAGCAACCCAGCCTTCCCCGTGAAGGGGCCGGAGGGCAGTGTTCCAATAAAACTTTATTTGCAAAAACAGGCGGTCGGGTGCATTTGGCCCACGGGCCGTAGTTAGCCTCTGGTATAGACGGTATAGGCAGTGTATCCTAAATTCACCAGCTAGCAACCTTTACTAATCACCTGTTAAGTACCATTCACTAATCTGCACCTGCCGTGTGCAGGAATGTGGCAAGGTTCGGGATTTTACTCTTCAATTCTTCCAGCCAGCATCTATTGAACCGCTCTCGGGTGCCAGGTGCTAAGGTCCTCTGGAATTTGGCTGCGAACGAGAGGCTCCCATTCTCCCTACAAAATTACATTCCAGCGGATGTGACTGATACGGATGAGCACAGGTGCTGGGGAAGCATGTAGGAGGACCTCTAATTCAGACTAGGAGGTAAAGGAGGGCTTCTCAGAGGGGGTGACACTCGCACGGAGCAAGGCGACTGCTGCCTTCACTGATCTTCCAAGATGCGTCCTCAGCACCTGGCACGCGGGCTCTTCCTCTTCCGGAGACGGGGGGCGGAGGACTCTGAAACCCTAGCAGATGGTATAGCCACGGGATGGAGGGATCCTGAGCCCCCAGATCATCACGGGGAGAAAAACCAGGTACAGACTACAAACACCTTCCTTGGATCGTCACATGAGTGAAAAACAAATCTTACCGTGTCACGATGCTGAAATTGTAGGGGGTGTTGATAAATACCTCTAGCGCTATCCTAATAAAATGCCTCATGCACCCCATCTCCCTTAAGCATTTGAGCAATCCTATGAAATACCCCAATTTTACAGGCGAAGAAGCTGAGTCTCAGAGAGGTTAAGTAGCTTGTCCGAGGTCACACAGCTAGTCAATTAAACAGCACAGAGTCTACCCCAGAGAAGTCTGTTTCCAGTGCCCATGCTTCTGAGCACTGTCCATGGCTCTGATTCTGACTGATACATAACCCAGCCCTCCTGTCCAGTCCAGGCAGCTTAGCCCGGAAGAAGCAGGGGACGGTCCTGTCCTGGGACTTGCATTAATGGGATGAGACAGGATTTCCCTTGGGCAGGGACCGAAGGCCAGAGGCCAGACAGAAAAGGGCAGCCCTCCTGCCTTGGGGAGAGCCGGGTTTTGCAGGAGTTTGGAGACGTCTGCCTGCAGACTTGGACGGAGAGCTGCGTGCCCCAGACCCTGTCGCTCTCCTAGACCGTGGGAGAGACATGGGAGGCAGGCTCCAAGCCTGAGGACCCCCAGGATCCCTTCTTAGTTCCTGCCCCCTTGAAAATGTTTTCCTTCGCAGGCCAGTGAGGTACCTTTCTCTTTGTAGCCGACATGTCCAAGGCTGACAGGCTAAAACTGCTCGCTTGCTTTTAAGTGTCAGGAGATGTAAATAGTTTTAGTCTTCAGTGGTTTCTGATTGAATCTCCTTTTGAAGTAATGATAGCTATAATTTAAAGCAACAGTTACCATATTTTCCTTGCTGGCTGGCCTTCTTTGAAGCACTAAGTATAAATCTGCTTAAAATCTTAAAATAGCTGTAGCCCTGTCTCAATATTCTACCAGGAGCCAGGGAGATTCGGCCTCTAATTGCCATCATCTGTAACTAATATCGGCAGCACAGCGGGCCCGTGACAAGGTGGCCCGCAGAATTGCTCTGACCTGGACAGGAAGGTGGAGGCAGAGACATGGGCTCCCTTGGGGACCCTTGACTTCGGCTGGAGTTCGGAAGAAACCGGTCCTGAAATTAGGACCAAACGGGCTCTGGGCTGCTAGGAGACTTTTCAGGACAGTCGTTTGCAGGCCCCTCCAGGAGTCTGGGATGGAGATGAGAGGGGCCTCTTTGCAAACTCGAACCCAGCATGGTCAAGGGTGGGCAAGGACTTGGTGCCAGCCGATGGACTTCCCGGGGGCAACTTCCATGGCCGGGTTAAGGCATGATGTCCTTGTTTTTTTCATAAGAAGCGGGACAGCTGTAGAGATTTCCAGGATGGCCTGTCACCAACGGGAGTCGTGCACAACCCTTTCGGCGGCACTTGGGGAAGCCCATTTAAAACGCGGCTCCAGTCTTAACACGGGCTGGCGCATTTCCGTTGATTCACAAAATCTGAGTTTTTTCGACACACACTTACCGCATCCCTACTGGGTGCAGGGCGGCGAACAAAACGGCGACACCAGCGTTCACAGGGCTTACCATATGGGATATTCAGCGCCAGAGAGCCAAATAAAGGAAGGGAAGGGAAGAAGGGAGTGCCGGCCTTGCACTTTTAGATAAGGCTGTCACCAAGAAGGTAGCACGAAGCGGCATGCCTATCTTTGCAAAGAACTTTTCAATGGCAAGTACACTAGCATGTATCTACGAAGCCAGGCTAGAGGATCCTGGTGGGAAACGTTCAGAAAAGCGTGCTTAGCTTTGAGTGCCAGGACCCCGGGTGGGTGGTTTTCACCTTTTCGTTCCTGCGCAGGCGTTTTCTGAATGTCTCATGATAACCGTGCGTGTGTTGGGGGCGGGGGAGAGCGGTGATGGAGTCTGACGGCTCCCCAATAAATCAGACGGAGAACACCGTAGGACCCCCGCAGTCCCGCTCTTGGGTAAAGACGCCCGATGGAACCGGAAGTGTTCAAGCAGAAACTTGCGCACGCGGACTCACAGCAGTGAGTGTTCCCAGTTGCTACGAGGTAGAAACAACTCGAATGTCCCCCAAGGGATGGATGGATTCGCTACGTGTGGCGCGTCCATAGGGTGGAATATTATTTGGCCACAAAAAAGGAACAACGTGCTGGAACACGGGGCGACAAGGATGAACCTTAGAAGCAGTATGCTCAGGGAAAGAAGCCAGACGCAAAAAAGCCGTATGTTGTTGGATTCCGTTTACATAAAATGTCCAGATTAGGCAAATCCACACAGACAGAAAGTGGACTTGTGGTTGCCTAGGCCTGGGGGTTAGGGAGAGAGCTTAAAGGCTATAGGGTTTTTTTTTGGGGGGGGGGGGGGGGGCGGTGACAAAGATATTCCGGAACCCAGGTGGCGATGACGACTCTAACACCACGGATATTCTAGAGGCACTGAAGTGTGGGCTTTAAACTGGGTGAAATGGTAACTTTTATGTTATACGTGTTTTTCTACAATAAAGAAGCAGCAGCCGTTGGGGAGTTTCTGGAAAAACTCAGTGTCCGTGTACGCCCATGAGAGGCCTGACCCGAGAGGTCTTTGTCAGGTGACCGAGGGAGAGGTCAGGTGCTGGGGGACTCGGCAGAGGCCCCATTAGAAAAAGTCGTCTCTTCTAGTAGCTTACCGAGCACCTCCTAGAGGCCAGGCAGTGAGGAAGGCCGTGACGCACATCTGTGAGCAGAGGTGAGGGTCGGAGGGGGGGTGGGGGAAGGCTGTTTGTGTGGGGCTGAGCTGTGGATCCGGTGGCTTCTCCTCTGGCCCTGACACACTGTTCTGGGTTGAGGTCTCGAAGGAGAGGCCGGACAGACGCTCTGGGAGGCCACCCCAAGTGCACCATGGGAGCCGCGAAACAAGCTGGGCGGCTCTGGAGCCCATTAAGGGATTAACGATTTTCCACAGACGATCCGCAGAGAGGGCAGTCTGGACGCAAATAATTGAGAACGAGTCTGTTTTCCTAAAACCTGGCCATTCTGGTCTCAAGTTCCCACGCTTTGCAGGACGGCGGAAGTGAAGATGTTCTCAGGTGGAGGGTGAGGGAGGTGAGGTGAGGGACCAGCTTCTATCACCGAGGACGGGGGCCGCGCCCTGTCTCCTTGCCTTGACCTCCCTCGGCACCCAGAGGCCAGCCCCTGCAATCCCACCTCCCGTGTGCACCCCTGGGTCCCTGCCTGTGCCTCACGACTCACTAGAACTTTCGGGGTCACGCTTTAGAGCTGAGTGCTTCTGTGCCAAAATAAAGCAGAGAAAGATGGGAGCAGCCCGAGGGGGCTTGTCTGCTTCTCTCGCTGTTTCTCCAGGGAGAAAAGGCACAGGGCCTGCTGGGGTGCGGGGCCCACAGGTGTGGGCAAACACCACAAGGGGAGGCCCTCCCACCCCGCCGCGGGGGACCCCTGGGTTGGCATGCTTTTCCTCCGGGGCCTCCCCCCCAATTCCCTTCTGGGCGCTTGACCGTCTAGTCAAACGTGACCACGCTGCCCTGGAACAGCCCCTGCCCTTGCCCACCTCCGGGCCCTGGGACTTCCTGTTCCCTCCCCTGGGCTCAACCCCCAGGGTTCCGTCTCGACTCAACTGGGGCCAATCACTTTACCTCCCTGCCCCTCCGTTTTCCCATTCGTGAAAGGAGACCATCATCACCGTCATCATAACACAGTTGACGCTCCAACGACTTGGGTTTGATTGAGCTGTGAAGGTGCACTCACACGAGGGTTTCTTCTGATACATACAGTACAGGGCTCTCAGTGTATTTTCTCTTCCCTATGATTTTCTTAACAACATTTCCGTGTCTCTAGCTGCCTTTATTGTAAGAAGACAGTAGAGACTACATAAAACATACAGAACATGCGTGGTCCACCGTTATCGGTAAGGCTTCGGTCAACAGGAGGCTGTAAGTAGTTAAAGTCATACTTGAATTGTCGATCATAGAGTGGGGGGTCGGCGCCCCTAAGCCTGGCATTGTTTAAGGGTCAACTATCCTCTCCTGCAACACAGACTCCCTCTGAGGATGAAATAAGATGGATGCAAGCAGGGCCGGGACTGGGGTGGGACCACGGAGCTGCCTCGGGTACCAAATTTCAGGAGGTGCTCATGACGTCACGAAGGTGCACAGCGCCTCTCTTCTCTCACTGGTCCTGGCCCCGGTGCAAAGTTCACGGGCCAGCCTAGAATAATACCCGTGAGAGTCTGCTGAGTGCATAGAGCAAATATTCAGAAGCAGGTGCACAGAACAGTCCTGTGTAGGTACACCTGCTTATGTGTGTGGGAGTAGGTGGTGGATGTACAAGTGTATATAGTATTTATCCACATATACGTGTTTATATATACGTACATTTATAAGTGCATGAAAGTACCTAGAAACATACAATGTCAGTGATTTCAGAATTGGGACGGAGGCATTTTGCCCTCAGGCTCTTTAGTACTGTTCGGATTTTGTAAAAACACATTTGTATTACTCTTGTCGTTAAAAACGACACGTTACAAAAAATCCAGTGAAGCAACGGACTCACCGTAGAGTGTTTATTCTGTCATTAACTCGCTATGTGACCTTGACAAAATGTCTCTGCCTCTCTGAGTCTACCTCACTGTAAAGAAGGGAATAATCATAGTCGTTACCTCACAGGATAGTATGAGGATTAAATAAAAGAACACCTTGTCTTTCTACTCTGTACGTGTCTCTCTTCAGGGTCCGGATCTTGTAGGTGCTCAGTGAATACTTGCTGAATTAAAATCTTATTTTCCTTGTCGTGTGTGTTAGAAAATTTCCATAATGAAAAGTTTTACGGCTCTCTCCAGATCGTTTATTTATTTACGTATTTATTTATTTATTTATTTACTCTTTTTTAAACGGTTTTTTTTTTTTTACAATTTAAAGTCTTTTAATCTCAAGTGTTTTTGTTTTTTAGTTGTTGTTACATTTATTTTTTTAATATATGAAATTTATTGCCAAACTGGTTTCCATACAACACCCAGTGCTCATCCCAAAAGATGCCCTCTTCAATACCCATCACCCACCCTCTCCTCCCTCCCACCCCCCATCAACCCTCACTTTTTAAAATGTTTATTTATTTTTGAGGGAGAGAGAGAGAGAAAGAGCAGGGGAGGGGCAGAGAGGGAGGGAGCCAGAGGATCCAGAGTGGGCTCCACGCTGACAGCAGAGAGCCCGACAAGAGGCCCAAAACCATGAACTGTGAGATCATGACCTGAGCCGAGGTCAGATGCTTAACCGGCTGAGCCCCCCGGGCACCCCTCTCTCTCCAGATTTTTTAGAGCAGGGTGGAGAATGGACTATAGGGGACAGAGGAGCACCAGCCCTGCGTCAGGCCCAGTGAAGGTAGACACAGATGTGCCAAGCCTGGCCTTCAGCCTCGAAAAATTGGCCATCTCTTAGGGGTGAGGGAGGACTCTGGTAATCAAGGAAGATGGGGGTGTGGCTGGGAGTGGAAGAAAGGTGATGAGCAAAGATTTCATGATGACACCGATGGTGAGGAACGTCCCCACACTCCACCACAGTGGCTGGCTCGGCACGGATGAGGCAGGAGGTACCAACAGGGCTACTGGAAGGCCAAGGTAGCCCTCTGGGCAGCCTGTGAAGGGAGGTGGCGCCATGCAAGGGGGGAGCACTAAACTTCTGGTGCCATATTGTCCAAACCTCAAATCCTCTTGCCACTATCGACTCCGTGAGAGGCTTTAGGCAGGTTACTTCTCCCTGCTTCCATTTCCCGATCTTCAAGATGGCGGCCAGCGTCAAAACAAAGCAAGCGCTTGGTCAACCTCGGCCACGGTGATGGCGCTGGGGATGTATTGTTTGAGCAGGCGAAGGACGGAAGCACATCTGTGCGTGGAGACGTCCCTCTAGTCACAGTGGGCAGGATGCATTAGGGAGGAATCAGGGCAGGGAGGTGCCTGAGGGACAAGAGGCCCTGCTTAGTCATAATGGGAAGGGGCAGGGTGTGAAGAGATTAAAGACGTAACTGAGATAAAGTATAGCGAACTTGGCAATCGATTGGGTGGAGGGGCCAAGGCAGTGGGAGTGGGGGAGAAGTAAGGGGTAGGAAGGGGTGGGCGGAGCGAAGACTGTTCTGGAGCCTGGAAGGAGATTGGTGGTGTTACAGATAAGTGTTCTGGAATGCAGTTGGGTTGGGCATGTTGAGTTTGAGGGACCGTGGGAATCCAGGTTGGAATCCTGGAGAGATTTGGGTGTGGCCCTAGTTAAAAGTAATTGATGTAAGCCTTCTTGTCACCCTTGTTCCTGATTTGGACATCCTGAGGCCTCAGAACTGGTTGTTAAGATGTAATGTCACAAGGACACCACAGCTGCCTTTTCCTAAAGATAATATAAGGGATTGTGCCTGACTCTTTGGGTCTTATTTCCCAAAATACATTCCACCACTGGGTGTTCTATGAAAAAAAAAAAATTATTCTAAGGGTATTATTTCCCAAAATATATTCCACCACTGGGTGTTCTATGAAAAAAAATATTTTGTGGTCAAATACATTTAGGAGGCACTCAGTTAAACAAGAAAAGTAAATGTGTCCTTGTGCAGGACTTATCAGTGCCTCTAATGTGCTGAAATGTTGGTTGTACTCTGGTGAGGAACTTGGAAAGTAGTATTTCTCAAAGTCATCTTCCTGCAGAGATATTTATTTGTTTGGCCAGGTACTCAGCCCTGAAGGCTGAGGTGTCTGGAGCTGGGGCGGTGGTGACGGAGCCTCCAGGTTCTCAGTATCTTAGAGCAGAGTTTCACTACCTTTACCATGTTAATGCGGAGTGTGCATGTCCAACGAGCTCCCAGGTGATGCCGATAACGGGGGTCCACGGACCACACGTTGAGAGGGAAGGTCTTAGAGGACCACCTGCCTCAGTTAGCCAGTCCCCAAGGGGATTCAGACCAGAGTGGGCCATTACAGCTTTATCAGTGCCATTGTTAGCGGTCTCCCCCACCCACGTGTCCCCCCTACCCCACCTAATTCCATCACGGCAGCCAGAACCCTAGTTTCTTATGAGTTATAATTGCCTTCCAGTCTGGAGCATGGAAAGGACGAGGGGACAGTGGAAATCCAAAAAGGCAATCCATAATAGGAAGGAGAAGAAGAGACCCGGGAGCCACCTCTGCACGAGCAGCCCCTGAAATAACACGCGCTGACCGTCCCCAAACCCTGTGGAGGAGCGGCGTGCGGCCAGATGCTTCTGTGGCCCCAAGTTGGCGTCAGAGCGCATGGCTGGGGACGATCCGCCGGGTCTGCCTAGAGGGGTGTGCAAGTGTGTGTGTCCATGTGGGTGTGCGTGTGTGTGCATGTGTGTGCGAAGTACTGCTTTCAAAACTGCCCAATCATCTTAATTAGCTTGAACAGTCCTCCAATCCCTTATTTAGAATGGAATGTGGAGCCCAAGCCCTGCTTTCCTTTAACATGGGGAGGGAACGAAAATAAACTTCGGTTTTTACTGCGGCCGAGAAGCGAAGGGAGGAGTCTGGGTTTCAAGCCGTGGCTGCCATTGCACGGGACAGTGAAGGCTGCTGGGGACACCCACACACCAGACGATACCCGCCCCGCACCCTCCCTTCTGAGCCCCACTTCTGAACCTCTGAAAGGCCCTTCGCCGAAGGACCTTTTTTGAGAGTCTAGGCTTGGAGTGATGGAGCACTAGCTCTGGATCCCAGCTCTGCCATTTACCGGCTCTGTGACCTCGGACAAACACCATCACGTCTCTGAATCTGTTTGGTCTTTGGGAAAATGAAGGTGATGTGAGCTGCTTCCCACACCCACGCGGTGGTTGTAAGAACGAGACGAGATCATGCACATAAAGTATAGGAGTGTAGGCGCTCCGTCCACGGTAGCTTGTGTGTGTGTGTGTGTGTGTGTGTGTGTGTGTGTGTGTGTGGCTTATCCAAGAGTCTAACGAGTAAGAATTTATGTGCTTTTTTTTTTTTTCCACAAAAGCATGTTTGTTTTCTGGGCATGAGCCCTTTCTGATACTTAACCATTGGGAGCTTTTGTTGGCTTTCTCAAAACACCCTGAGGGGGAAGGGAGGGATGTTTCCAAGGGCCGAGACGTGTCCAGGGCTCTGTGTCCAGGGGACACGGAGCCAATACTAAATTCCAGGTTGACATCCCTGGAGTCCTGAATATGAGCAAAGTGATTTCCTAATGAACAGCGCCTTGGGGATGCAATTCTTTAGAACCAGCGTGTTGAAGCGGGAAACAGGAAGCCTAAAAATGTCCCGCATCTTGGGGTGGATTGGCCTCTGTTGGCCCCTGAGGCCATCTTGCTCGGGCCTTACCTCGCAGGGGGTAACGAGGCTCGACCATGAAGAAGGTGGAGGAGAGTCCCTGAACAGTGTCCCCAGGGAGACGAGGGACTCTGGCCTCCCCCAGGAAGGTGTTTTCTGATGCTCTAATGTTCTATCCCAGGGGAAGAGGGTTTGGTGACCAGACATTAACAGCTGGTGGGGGACTGACCGAGAGCCCACCTACGACACGATAGGATAGAAGCTATTAGTGATAGTCAGCGCCTTGCTGGGTCTCTCATCTATCACTTTGTTCTTCCCACACGTTCCAAGCTAGCCTATGACAGTCCCCCTCCCCCTGGGATAAACTGGGGGGACTTTTCAAATGTCTCTTGATGCATTTGGTTCTCTGGGTAACATTGAATACATTGTTCCGTTCCCCTCTGGTGAAAGACAGTGACATCTGGCTTCTGGGCTTATCTCCTACGCTTGATGAAGGATCACTGTATTTCCTCTTCCCCTGCAAACATCTGACCCTCCCAGTGGCTCAGATAACAGGTGGTCCCCAGTGGCTGCTTTCTCTAGGGTACTTGTGGTCCCCAAGAGGGGAGGGCCTTGCACTGGCTCAGTGCTCTGAAAACGCTCCTGAAATTGTCCCGAAGTACTCTAGGGAGAGAGGTGACTTTTTCTGTTCACTCTTGTTAACAAAAGATTTACAGGTTGTATAGTAGAGAGGAAGGGCTGGAAAGCTAATTGTAGTAACCCAGGGGAGAGATGGCTAGTCGCCCAGCCAATCACCACTCTCCCCCGTTTCCTCAGCAAAAGAACCCTAATCACTGAGGACAGTAGTGTGGCCAGCTGTAAGACTCTTTTCCTCAGCGTCCCTTGTGGGTATGCGACTAAATGCTGGCCAATGAGATGCAGACAGAAGTTGTTAAGAGATTCTTCCAGAATGTCTTCATAAAAGGATGATCCCTGAGGAACGCCCTTTTTTTCCCCCTTTCCTTCCTTCTTCCTGGGGCAAAGATGTGATGGCAGGAGATGAGACCCACTTTAGATCACGAGGGAACTGTGCTAGGAGTGGAAGAAAACAATGACAGAAGGAGCCTGGGTCCCCAACGACCACGAAGCCACGATACCAACCCTGGACTGTTTCCCTATGGATTTCTTCCATGTATATAGGAATAACCCATTATATATTTCTGTTAGTTGGGGTTTTCTGGTATATGCAGCTGGATCTAATCCTTACTGATACATAACACTTAAAAGTGGATGGCATTCTAATAATGTGAAAATAGGGGTGCACAGGGTTATTGGTTGCTGCATTGTTTGTAACCGCAAAATGCTGGAAACAATCTAGGGGCGCCTGGGTGGCTCAGTCGGCTGAGCATCCGACTCTCGATTTCGGCTTAGGTTCTGATCTCACAGTTTGTCCCCCTCCAGCTCCACACTGAGCATGGCACCTGCTTGGGATTCTCTGTCTCCCTCTCTCTCTCTGCC
Source organism: Herpailurus yagouaroundi (assembly GCF_014898765.1). Taxonomy (NCBI): domain Eukaryota; kingdom Metazoa; phylum Chordata; class Mammalia; order Carnivora; family Felidae; genus Herpailurus; species Herpailurus yagouaroundi. The sequence goes on from NW_024412421.1 coordinate 7,942,252, forward strand.
CCTCCCCTATTCATGTTCTTTTTTTCTCTCTCTCTCTCCAAAAATAAAAAAATAAAAAAAATATCGGAAACAATCTAAATATACGCATACAGGAGATTGGTGCTGTCCACCCCATGGAGTTCTATCTGGGGGTATTGCTCAAGCAGGATGCTACCTTTTGTGTAGGGAAGGAGATGGGGGAAAGAAAATATTTGTGCAGAGGAAAAACCAACTGCTAGAAGGATAAAAGAGAAAATGAGATTGGGTAGAAGGAAGTGCGTGGGAATGGGGTTGAAAACAGAAAGAATGGGAGAAAGCAAAGCCTCTCTAAGATATTTTTTGGTATCGTTCTGACTTGGGGAATCATGATAGTATCTCATGAACTCAAAAAAAAAAAAAAGGAGTAAAATCATCACGGTTGGGGGAAAATCTTAAAATGAGATACAAGTGGAAACAAATGACCTGAACTATATTTCAAATGAAACATGCAACCACCCTGGGAGGAAGGGGCCGACCCCTGTGATTTGGGGACACGGCATTTGGGTGAGAGACAAAAGGCTCAATGCGAGTCTTTAACTCTTGAAAGTTGGCTTCTCTTTTGCAGTTGTATCGGTTAGCCATTCTGAAAATACTTATTGGGCATTCTGGAATTGAGCAAATAAGGAAATAAATTGTGCACAGTGGAAGCCAGGTCGCTTGCTAACAGAGAAGGGGGTTACATGTATGGAGAGCAGAAGTATCTAATGAACTCTTCAGTGCTGGATCGGAATTGGAGATATCAATTTATATATATATGTATATATATATATATATACAGTGTGTGTGTGTATATATATATATATATATAGTGTATATATATATATATAGAGAGAGAGAGAGAGTAAATACATATGTACTTGAATAAATACACATATAAGGTATACATATGCTTGTATATATGTACTGTAGAATACGTAAGTATTTTTATATGTAGATATTTATATTTACCTATGTTACATATAGATATATATCTATATAGTTATAAATATATAGTATAAATATCTCTATATAAATATATACTCTTATATTTATACAAATATTTATCTTATCCTTGCATGTCTATATTAAGATGAGAAAGAGAGAGAAATATGGTAAAATGTTTACATCTGGGGCATCTGGGTGAAGGGTTTATGGGAATCCATTACACAAATGTTGCAGTTTTTCTGTAAATTTAGAAGTATGTCGAAACAAAAACGTTAAAAGTAAGAAACCAAAGTGGACGGCTTGTTAGAGTTGCTTGTGAGGCGGGAACCCGGTCTGCCTGGCCGCGGTTGGTGTTCTCTCTTGCCCTGTAGCCTTCTTACCTCTTAGTGTGGTTCAGGTCGACGCTGGGCAAATGGGTTTCTGAAACCCCTTTTCATTCATCTGTGGTACAGGTCTCGGACATGGGTACAAGGAGAAGGAAAAGAGAAGGAGGACGTGCCCTGTGTGAGAGAATGCTGAAGCAGTAGATAGGAGGCGTCTACCTGGGCCCTGGTGGGGTCAAGGGCAGGGGGCTGGCCCAGCCTTGGAGGGCGCCTCTGTTCTGCTGTCTTCCTCACTTACCCACTGCTCCTCCTGTCTTCCCTAAACACGTGCAGGGAGACTTTTTCAGTGTAATATAACACCCTCCCCCCCCCATCTACCCTCTCCTTGTATCTTGGATTGGGCTAGTTCTCTTGTACGCCGAAAGGTTGCTTCTCGAGAGTTTCCACAGTAAGTCAACAATGGATTCTGAATGCAACAGGAATTCACAACGGCCAAGGAAAGACAAGAATGAGCTTCTTCTCTCCTCTGCCACCCTTCCCCTAATTATGAGTTTGTGAATGTCAGAGCGCCTGCCCTTGACGCATAACTGATGAGCAGTTTGGCAGGGGCGTTAGGCAGAGAACTGGGTTCAGAACTTCACTCTGCCCCTTACACCTCAGTCCTCCTCCTGCAGAGAGGGCACGATGAGAGCTTTGACCCTAGTGAGTGGCTTTGAGGATCGAAGGAGATAAGCATGTAGATACTTCTCATGGCGCTCAACAAATGCTAAATAGTACTCGTCACCATAGCAGAGTGCGTGGTCGTGATGTCGTGCAGCGGTATAAAGGACGAGCCACTGAGAAGGCCACATGGCTTTCCCCAACCGGGACACATGTTGCCTGGAGTTGAGTTTAACACGTGAGTGTATTTGATGGCTTGAGGGGCCCTCCTGATAGAGACACGGGTTTCATCCGCTTGGCAAGCAGCTTTTCCCAGCTTCCCCACAGTGTACAACCCGGGATCCCCTGCCCTGGTCCTGGTGTGTGTCCCAGAAGCCCCCATCTTCCCTGCACACAGAACCACATCCCTGCACTCTAATTCCTGGAACTCACCTTCTCCCATCGCCTCTCTTCGGTTGGTGTTAGGCAGGAGCAGTTTGCTGGTGTGGGGGGAGAGTCGTCTGCTTTTTGAGGGGGAGACAGCACCAGACTTTTATAAGCCCCATGTGGGTCTCCCTTCAAATACTGTCCCATGGAATCCTGTCCCTGTACCCAGGATATGGGGACAACTCAGGCAGCTTGCCATATAAAAAAGGTTCCAGAACGTAATTATATATTTGAAGTTACAAAAGCTTTTTATTACTTTGGGGAGGTAAAATTATATGTGTTTTCAGCAGGACTTCTTATGCCAAAACTTTGAACAAAAATTCACTCTCCATTACCAGCCTTAGAGGAAAATATATTCACAGCTCTTTATGTCACATCAGTTTCCTCCTTCTTCTTGTATTTGCTTGTGTGTGTGTGTGTGCGTGTGTGTGCGTGTGTGCGTGTGTGTGTGCACGTGCACACACGCATATCTGAACATTTCGGGGGCTGTCTGTAAGTAGGATGTTTATGTGTTGGCCAGTGGGGCATGTCTAATGACTTTCTTGAGGTGTAACTCACATGAATCGTAATTCACCTATTTAAACTGTCTAGTCTTCAGTTGTACTCACAGAGTTGGGCGATTATCATACCATCAATTTCAGAAGCGATTCATCGCTCCAAAAAGGAACCCTGTCCCCATTAGCAGTCCCTCTGTATTTCTTCCCAGCTGGAACAATCCTAGGAAATCAGTTTGTTTCTATAGATTTGCCTATTCTGAATATTTCACATAAGTGGGATCAGGCAATATGTGATCTTTTATGACTGCCTTCTATCACTTAGCACAACTTTCCAGGTTCATCCATACTGCAGCCCAGATAAGTGCTTCATTCCTTTTAATGGCTGAATATGATTCCGTTGTATGGATAGACCACATGCTGTTTACCCATTCATCAAGTGACGGACATTTGGGTTGTTTCCACTTTTTGGCTGTTATGAATAATGCTGCTTGTGAAGATTCATGTACAAGTTTTTGTGTGGACGTGTGTTTTCATTTCTCTCGAATCTATAACTAGGAGTGGGATTTGGGGTCATTTAAAGACTATGTTTAACTTTTTGAATAATTGTCAATCTGCTTTTGAAAGGGGTTGTGCCTTGTTACATTCCCACCAACAGTGTATAAAGGTTACAGTTTCTCTATGTCCTCACCAACACTTGTTATTCTTCGACTCTTTGATCACAGCTGTCCTCCTGGGCACAAGTGACATCTCATTGTGGATTTGATATGCATTTCTCTGATTATCAATCATGTTGAGCATCTTTTCATGTGCTTATCAGCCATTTATATATCATCTTTGGAGAAATGTCTATTCAGAGACTTTGCCCATTTTTAAGTTGGGTTATCTTTCTTTTATTATTGAATTGCAATCGGTTTTTTAAATATTTTCTAGATACAATTCCCTTATCAAATATATAATTTGCAAATATTAAATTCCATCCATTCTGTTGGTTCTCTACTTTCTTCACGGGGTCCTTTGTAGCACAGTTTTACATTTTGATGGAGTCAAATTTATCTATTTTTTTTCTTTTGTTACTTGTGTTTTGGAGTCACGTCTAGGAAGGCTTTACCATACCCGAAGTCGTGACGATTTATGTCTGCACTTTCTTCTAAGAATTTCATAGTTTTAGCTTTTACAGTTAAGTCTATGATACATTTTCTAAAGCCTTTTTAATCTTTAAGTAATCTCTACACCCAACGTGGGGCTCAAACCTGCAACCCCAAGGTCAAAAGTGGCATGCTCCACCAACTGAGCCAGCCAGCCACCCCCTATGACACATTTTGAGTTAATTTTTGTGTATGGAATAGAAAGGGATTCAACTTTATTCTTTTGTAGGTGGGTATCCAACTGTTTCTGTCTTGAAAATATGGAAATAGTTCCATGCCAGTTGGTAAACAGTGCCACCCTGAGATCCCTGAGTTTCCCTCTTTTGCTCCGGCTCTTTTCTGGGACCTCCCAGACATTCCCATGACTCACAAACTGACCTGCCAATGCCTGGCACAACAGAAGGCCTCAGGACCCTGCCAGTTCTGATGCCAGTGAGGTCCCAGGTGTTAAATAGTTTCAATGTCACACCTACGTGTTGGTGTTATGACACGTCCTCAGGACTGGCGATACTAATATCGACACAGGGAGGCCCTATAACTTGCTGTTAATAATCCTGTAGTGTAGCTCCAGGGAACGTTGCTGGAGTGAAGAGAAATGCCAGTGTCCTGTAACAATCCCGCCAGTGAGGACCAGAACAAGAGCAGGTCCTGACCCAGAATCGGCTTAGCAGTTGCTTGAAAGCCTGTGAGCCAAAGGTCTCGGAGGCAGCAAGGTAAGAACATTCCATTGTGGTTTCCCCACAGGCAAACGTGTAGCCCGTCTTTTGCTCCCATCACAAATGTCTCATCTGAGGACCCGGGAGATTATCTGGGTGGGTTCCTCTAGGAGGGACTCTGTGATTCTCCCTTGGCAGAGTGAGATTGACCATCCACAACTTTGCAGGATGGAAGGGTCCTCTTTCTTGGACGGGTTATATAGTCAGACGGCTTCCTTAGAAGCTCCTAGTTGACAGACCAGTCTACCCCAGCTGTGGTGTCTCCTACTCCTTGGTCACAGGTTGCCACTGACAGAGAGGGACGCCGCCCACCCATCAGACCGGCTCTGTCTCTGCCCGCCTTCCACCGCCCTTCTGCGCAGCCCCTTTCTCCTGCAGTGTCTTTGTTCCACATTTCTGGATAATTAGATTTTTTGGCAACGGCCCTTCTGCGTGCTGCGGAGCTAGCAGTCGAGCCTATGGCCTTTTCCCAAGTACTATTTCCAGCCGGGCCATGCCATCTTGTTCTTCCGCTGTATTCCAGGACACAAAAGGTCAGGAGCCTTGCCGGGGGAACAGACCCCGGTGTGGAGACCTCCTGGCCTGGATGGTATGTGGATAATAAAGGAAATTAGGAAAATCAGCGAGAGCATGTGACAGTGCTCCCCAGCCTTGTCTGCCCTCACGAACAGTCCTGACTGCACCCTCAGGAGGTGTAGATCTAGGGTGCTCAGGTATGGCAGGGAGAGGACACAGGACAACTACAAATGGAATGACTGTCGCCTTCAAACCATATTCTCTTGCTGACTTTGCATAGAAAAGCTGAGGACAAGTCCCTATCACGTGGCAGAACTGAACAAAGGGCAGCTCTTACCGTCTTTTTTTTTTTTTTAATTTTTTTAACGTTTATTTTTGAGAGACAGAGTGACAGCGAGCGAGCAGGGGAGGGGCAGAGAGAGAGGGAGACACAGAATCCGAAGCAGGCTCCGGGCTCCGAGCTGCCAGCACAAAGCGCGACGCGGGGCTCGAACTCACGAACTGGGAGATCATGACCTGAGCTGAAGTCCGACGCTGAACCGACTCAGCCACCCAGGCGCCCCGCTCCTACCATATTTGATAATGATTATACTTTAGTGTTTGCTTTGGCACCACAGGGACGAAAATGTGGTGATTGCGCTTTATAATTAACTGTGTTTAAACTTGTTATATTTTGTAATTGTTAAAATATTTTTATAAAATCACATTTGCATTTAGACGGCTTAATGATTCTCATCTTATAAAATATTTGCACAAGATGTCCCTAACGACCGGAAGGGAAGTGGGGAAAGGCCTAACGGTATCACAGCAGTGCAAAGGAGCAAGGCTGTCGGTGACTATTTCCCGAGTGCTCCCTGATCCGAGGCCCTGGGATGTACCCAGCGCCAAGAGAATCCCCAGCCCGGAGGTGCGTCTTCCAGCTCAGGTTCAAGTATAAGAGGGGAAGAGAGGTAGAGGGATAAGGGAGGGAAAGGGGGATGCCAAGCCCTAAAGTTCTATCAACTTTAAGCAAAACATGGGTCCCCAGGAGGTCCCCCAGGCCAACGCCGTTCTCTGTCCTTTGTTGCCTTCCCAAGATGGTGGAACTCCCCAGGTTTCTTTCTTTTCTCTCTCTTTTATTTTATTTTATTTTTTTTTTTGAGAGAGAGAGAGAGAGAGAGAGAATCCCAAGCAGCTTCCCACTGGCAGTGCAGAACCCGACATGGGGACCAAACTCACCTGGGAGTTCAACAGCAGACATGTTAGATGTGACTTGATTGTCTGCCCTTTCTATGAAGGGAACACCTTCACTTTCAACTTCCTGTTCCTGCCACGCCCCCGGCCATTGTGATTGGCCCAGCAACAAACACATGACCGAGTTGAGCCAATCAGGGCTCTTCCTCGGGTTTTCACAACGGAACAAGCAGAACGTGCTTGTTTCATGCCACTGTGTTTTGGGGGTGACTTGTTATGTGGCAGTAGACCACGAACACAGACCTGCATGTGGACTCTCCCCTCTCTTCAGGAGACGCACCCGAGTTTAGTGGGGATCAGCGGGGAGGCACGCTGCAGGAAACCAGGTATTAACAAAACCCACGTTTTCTAGGTGCGTATAGCCCCGTGCTGTGAAGTATCTGGAAGGGCTTGTGGGCAGAGGCTGTGGCCGCGAGGAGCCCAGTGTCACTCCCAGACAACCTGGACCATGCTTAAAGATAGAAGACGGGGCAAAATATGTCTTCACTCCTGATAACTTCAGCTGCAGGTCAACCCCTGGCCTTGACCTCTCTCATTTCTTCCCATCCTCCTCCTTCCCCCCCCCCCCCCAACTCTCCTTCCCGCATCCTCCATCCTGCCCCTCCCACGGAGGTCCAAGTCCCAGAGAATGTTCGAGAACATTCCGTTCTGGAAGGGCCACATGCTTTACCAAAGAGCTTATGGACTGGCGCTTCTCACACGTCACTATGCACACCCATCACACACAGAATCCTCGGAAGATGCACATTCTGATTCAGTGGCTCTGGGAGGGGCCTGGAAGTCTGCACGTCTAACAAGCTCCCCTGTCGCTGCTACTGTAGAAAGTGCTCAGTAGAAAGTGCTGGAAGGAGGACTATCCTTTCTTTTGCTAATATGGATGGCCTCTTCCAGGAAAATGCCGGCTCAGAACTCTACAGAAAGCCCCTTTCCACCAGGACAGAAGGTGAGAAGGAATTGAACGAGTGGACAGAGATCCTCATCCTGTCCTGTACTTACTTAAAATTCTTGCGTGTTTCTTTTTATTTATTTCTTTTTAATTTTTTTTCATGTTTATTTATTTTTGACAGAGACTGAGACAGAGTGTGAGCGGGGGAGGGGCAGAGAGAGAGGGAGACATAGAATCCGAAGCGGGCTCCGGGCTCCGAGCGGCCGGCACAGAGCCCGACGCGGGGCTCGAACCCGCAAACCGCGAGGTCATGACCTGAGCTGAAGTCGGACGCTTAACTGACTGAGCCACCCAGGCGCCCCCCGGGTTTTTAACTTAAAGACAGCAGGTTGCAAGGGCCTCCCTGTGACACAGCCACTCACACACGCCCTCTCATTTCACTGGCTCCGTGGCAGGAACAGTGGGCCGCAGTGAGAGGGGGGCATACGGGGGCTACATAGGGTCTCGGCCCACCCAGGACGGGTTCAGGCCCAAGCGAATCAGGGGGGCACGTGGCACAGGAGCAAAGTGGTGTCACAGCTGAGGGACAGACTCCAGAGCTAACGAGCATCTTGATCAGAATGCTGGCTCTCCCTTGTTGAACGGCTGAATTGGGGTTTACCTAGCTAGAAAACGGGGACCCTCATACCTATTGACTGAGGTTGGTGGGATAATGAATACAAATAATATTTGTAAATTTATTAGGTAACTCACATGCACGAGGCAAATCCTTATGCATGGCACATTGTCCCAAGTGCAGATTAACTCATTTAATCCTCTCCACAGCCAGCAAGGGCAGTAAAATTATAATTACTCTTTCTGTTTTATGAGGGAGCAAAGCTCAGAGAGGGGCAGTCCGAAGCTCGGGGTCACCGTCGGGGAGCACTGGAGCCAGGCTTGGGTCCAAGGCAATTTGATGGCAGGGACCACCCGAAGGGGCACGGTCCCCCACATACAGGTACTTGAGGACTATCTGGGGGGGTGTCAGTGAATGAATGAATGATGTAAGATCCAGGGAAGCTGCTTTCTGTCTGTCTGTCTGTCTGTGTCTCACACACTCCCTCGCTCTCGCACATTTCAGTTATTTAAAAACCAAAAAAGCTTTCTGAAGAACTGACACGTTCACACGGTTCAAAGGGAGCAAAGGGACAGAGACTGAAAAATATTCCTGCTGTCCTTGACCCCCAGCTGCCCGGGTCTTTTCCTTGAGGCAACCACACCAGCCCCTTGTACATTCAGACAGGAGCATACCCTATGGAATGTTCTGCCTGGTACCAGAAGAGTCTCTTAAGCTGAACTTCTCTTTAAGCCTTAATTTCTTCACTGGGTCCCCCCGAGGTGGGGGGTTGTGAACATTAACTAAAATTCATGGAAAGTGGTTAGGGCAGTGAGGGGTCAGGCCTATCAATTAGTAAGCACTGGACTCCATTTCATTTGTTTAATTGTATTTTACTTATTTTTTAATTTTTAAAGTTTATTTACTTATTCTGAGAGAGAGAGAGAGAGAGAGAGAGAGAGAATCCCAAGCAGGCTCTGTGCTTTTGACGTGTTTAAGTTCCTGGGCTGGAACTCACGACCTATGAGATCATGACCGGAGCCCGTGTCAAACACTTAACTGACTGAGCCACCCAGGGGCACCATTTATATTATTTTTTGAAATAGGGTAAAGGAAATAGGAGGTGGCAAGGCCCCCACTCTGGCCGCTGAGGCCGACGCCCAGCTCTTGAAGGTGATGAGACTTCCCGTTGGTGTTTGTATACAGATAATGAGCCACTCGCCCCCAAAGACAAGACCGGAGGAGGGAGGGAGGAGCAAAGAAAAATATGGACAAAGAAAACTTCAAAGCCACTCGAAAAAATAGAAACCGAGGCTCCCACACACTGAGCAGGCCACATTCTCCAACGAAGGCCTCACGAACACGGAGGCCGACACCATCTGGCCTCAGACACTTTTCCTCAACACCCTTGCGTCAAGTCAAGCAAAGCGGGGCGACAGAAGAGGAATAAGTTGGGTTGGTTCACAGGGAGCCTCCAGATTCCGCGCTCCAGTGATAAATAATGTACAAAGCCCAGAAAACACAGCCCTGTTGGGTCTGGGCCTCTTACTCCTGAGGTGTGAGGAAAGGGGATCAGGGTGTCCATCCTGTTAAATTTGTGGAGGGATGCATTCCGGGGGCCCGGGGATGGGGGGAGCCCCAGGTGGCTGGGCCAGTCTGCTGGCCAACCAGGTGGCCTGCCAGGCTGCCCTGGGCCTCCCCACTCCGGGCCTCAGGCTGGCGAGACTGTCCCTGGCCCACAACGGGGGCATGGGAGACCTGTCTCTTGCTATCATTAATTCATGTTTCCCCGCCTGGCCATCAGAATCCCATTAAAACAAACACACACACACACACACACACACACACACGCGCGCACACACGCGCCCGCACACACATACACGCACACACACACATGCACACACACAACCCATAACGTTAAAATCAATAGTAAACATCATTTTAATCTACACACATTTTTATCACTGTTCAAAAGATGTTTTTCAAATTACCCCTGGAAACTCCCGCTATCTAAGAATTATCAGAAAAAAAAAGAGAGAGGAAAGAGAGAGAGAGAGAGAGCAGGAAAAGGAAAAAAAAAAAAAAGCCCACAAGAGGCAGGGAAGTGCTGCTTTGTCAGGGAGAAGAAAATAAAGAGAAATCAGCCCAGCTTCAAAGGGCGCATTTCCATAATTGCCCTGTAACTTTAGCAAAATAAATCTGCGCGGCTGAGAAAAGCCCAATCTCTCAGATGAGTGAACTCCAAAGGCCCCGGAGGGCTGTGGGCCCACTTGTTAGTGGCCCGGAGCAGTGAGAGATTGCGGAGCTCGCCAGGGGCACAAAAGCCATGAAATCATAGCCTTCCCGGCCTAGACGGGCCCCGGCCCCCCGAGTAAGACTTTACCCTGCCTTTGTCTCCTTCCTGCTCCCTGACACGGGACACACACCCACGCACACAGGCGCACACACAGGCACACACACGCACACAGGCACCCCGGGGTAAAATAAGCGAGTAAATAAATAGACGCGTTTAAGTGCAGGAAAGGCTGGCAGCAGTTAAGAGGTGGCAATAATTAGGAGGCGAAACCACAGGAGTTGGGCTTTCATCTGTGAGAACATTCCCGTAACCTGCTCCTGATATAAATATCCAGGGAGAAAGGCCCCAACTTTCCAGACACACATCCTCTTTGGAGATGACTCTGTCTCCCTCTCCCTCTCCCTCTCCCTCTCTCTCTCAATCTCTCTGTCCTGAGACGGCCCCACCTCCAGAGGCTCAGGGAGTTGAAACCCACTTTTCTTTTTCTCAGGCTGGCAAAGTTTCCTGTTGATGCTTTCTCATCCCCATTGCCCCCTTCCGGGGCCAAAAGTTTTTCAAGAGCAGACAAGCGGCCCCACTTAGCCTCCTTCTTTAACGTGTCTCTCCACAGAGCTGTGGTTTCTGGGAGAAAACACCTGCTGTAGTTGCCCTCAGACACCTCTCCCCTCCCTCGGGTTCTAGGTTTCTCAACGGCGGCGTTGTTGACATCTTGGGCCCCATCACTCTCTGTTGACGGGGCTGGCCTGTGCCTTGTGGGACAGTATCCTTGGTGTGAGCGGCATCCCTGGTCTCCACCCAAGAGATGCCAATAGCACCCGTATCCAGGCATGACAATTGGAAAATGTCTCCACACGTTGCCTTATGTCCTGGGAGCGTGGGGACCACCCAGTGGAGAACCACTGCTCTATCTTAGGACCTCTTCCCCATCTTGCCCTGGGTACTCACCCCTTCTGCCATCAGGGAGAGATGCCGCGGGGCGGGGGGCGGGGCGGGGCGTGGTTCCCCATGCAAACAATCAGGATGGTCTTTGGAGGGGCTGGAGCCTCCATTCCGAGGGAAGCAGGTGCATTAAAGCTAGGCTGGCCATGCAAGAGACGGAGACTTTCAATGTGGTCACGTTGGCTGGCTGGATCCGAAGACAGTGGCAAATCAGGATCTGGAGACAGTAGCTGGAGAGGTTATGGGGCCCCTCCATTTACGCCTCGTACTAGAGACCTTTGGCTTGGAACAAATTCGTCTAATCCGATCCCCTCTATGTTGCAGACGGTGAAGTTGGAGGCCCGAGTCGGGATGGCACTTTCCTCCACTCGAGTCAGAGTTATCTGTGGCCACAGACACAATTGGTACACACCTGCCATTGTCTTTTGTCATTTGGTAGAGGCAGAGGGTACGTGCAACCGGGAGTTACAGGACGCAGAGAACATTTCTCGAAGGATACAAATAATGAGGCCCCATGCTGGAGTTCCTGATGGAAAGTCCCAACAAATCAGGGAAGGCGTCTGGCATCCAATTTCTATCCAAGCCTTTGATCCCTGCTGCTGAACCTTCCACAACTCAGGCCTGAGACAGGGGACCCTCCAGGTGGCCTGGAGACCACCAGCCCTCTCCTCAGACAGGTGAGCGGCCGAAGCACCCTTTCCCCTCCGGGAAGCCTCTGCTGCACTCACTTTTCCATATTGCCCTCTGCCTGGACCCGGCTTCCTCCTCCCTGTATTCTGGTGAAAATAAATTCAATCGGAAACCGCGAATGGGCCATCACTTAGGGAGATAATTTTATTCTCCTCTGGCTCGCTGGCCCGGTGATGCACCCCCACCTCTGGCTGCATGCAGATAATGAGGGACGTGGTGACATACACTCCTTCCTCTGACCTAATTGATGATCCCCACACACCTTGGCGTGCTTTGCATAACCAGCCACGACAGCCGGCACCCCTTCCAGGCGGAGTGATTGACATATTTTATTTCTAATTGAAGCTTAATCAGGACCCAGGGTAAGATTCCCATGTATTCTCGCTCTCTTCTCTCTCTGGCTTCCTTCTCTCTCTGTGTGTGTGTCTCTCTCTCTCTGGGAGCCCTGCCTTTCCGGCTTCCTTTCCCCTTTTAAAATTTGAGGGCCACACAATAAAGGATGGATGGAGGCAGTGTCTGGGGTCCCTGAAAAGGGGGAGAGGGAGGGGACGAGGGGACGGTTCAGGGAGGAGGACCCGGAACCAGCTCCCTGGTGAAGGTGGAGGGGAGCGGCCTCCTCTCCCCTTTTTTAGGTTTCTTTGTTTGGACGGCGTTACCTTTTGGGGGTCACTTTGGGGCCATTTGAAGGGCCGTGTGTTCCGTGCAACCGAGAGGCTACAAATACACGGGAGTGGCCACTCCCCACTCCCAGGTTTTCCCGGCTCTCCTCAGCACGTCCACACACTGCCCCTTCAGGGGGGCGGGACTGGTCTCATCCAAGGACCATTATCCCCGGAATGAGCCGGGCTGAAGAGGTGAGCAGGCCGTGGGGTTTTCACGGCAGAGCCACCGAGGACGGGGCGGGTCCGACCTCCGCAAGCTCGGCTTGGCCTCTCCACACCCCTCTCCTTGTGACCAGATGCATTTTCTCCTCCCTGGGCTGACGTTCCGTGTGGAAAGGCTGCCAGACTTCTGCCGTCATCCCTCTCCCCGATCACCCCTGCCTGGGGAGTTTCCTTTCTCCCTGGGTTGAGCTGGGTCCTGAGATGCCTGGAGGCAGACGGCTGATGGGAGCTGGTGAGCTGAATACCGTCCAGAGTCGAAGAGAGGGGACTGAGATTCTAGAACAGAACGTTAGTGATACCGAAGCTATGTTACCCTCACTACCACATGCCAGGCCTGGACAGCCTCTGTCTCTCGTGGGCACATCCACCTGGCGGGGTAGGCATGATTATTCCCATTGCACAGATGAGGAAATACAGCACAGCGAAGTTAATTATCTGCTCAGAGATTCATGGGACGTAGACTGGGGAACTAGGTCTATGCGACAGAGAAGCTTGTGAGGCCATAGCTGACAGGCTGTCGGGCGTGCTGTCCCCCGAAAGACACTCATGCTGATTAGCGGAGGCCTCTGCCTGCCTCCAAGGCCCTGGCCTCTGAGGTTCAAGGCCCACCCAGGCAGTTGAAGCCTGTTCCATGGGGCCAGGGCCTGAGCTGAACCACAGCCTGTATCTAAGTCCTGGGAAGGAGTCTGGACCTGTAAACACCATTAATAAAGAGCTGGGAGAGGAGGGAGCCGGAGAAACATCTCCCACCTCTGGGGAAGGGGCCGGAGGGGGAGTCCCAGCCTCAGAATGTCTTTGCCCAGATGTCAGCCTCTGCTTCACCAGGCCTCTGTGAAAGGCCACGGGCTAACACACTGGCCACCAACAGACCCACTGGCCCCTGGAGGGCCCACCATACCCCGCCTATCCAGCCTCAGTGGGGTTTCCCGGGGGGTGCCCGCCGGCAGCTGTCCCCACTCCCCCCCCAGCCTGGATGGGTCCCCATGTGGACCAGGCTCCTGCGGAACGTGGAGCTGTACAATACATACAATGCCGTGCTTTGTTCTGTGGCTTCAGGCGTTCGAGCCCTGCCCAAACCTCCCAGGGGAGCCACGAGACTGTCACAGGCTCCACACAGGACGAAACTTACTAACCACAGAATTTACTAACTAAATTGACTAACCAAAGAGGAGGAAAATTAAAAAAAAAAAAAAAAAAAAAAAGGTACCCTCCACTTCGTGCCCAAGGCGGCACTCGTCCAGTGCTCTCTACAACTTGTTCAAATCAAAGTTGGGCAAGGCTGTCGGACTGAAAGAGAAAACAAGAGGGCGAGGACGGGGCGGCCAGCGGGCGGCCAGGCCAGGCCTGGCTGGAGAGGCCGCGGAGGCAGGCGCTGAGGGGCCCTTTTGTCCTGTAGAGGGAGCTCCAGCCCCAAATTTCCCGGCTCCCTCCCCCCACCCCCGGCCCGCCCACCCCCTGACAGGCCCCAAGCCGGAATCCTGGCTGGATACGTACAGAGGCCCCAACACCCCCGCACCCCCCACCAGCACCCTAGAAAGCTATCCTTCCAGGGCACTTGGGGGGAAAACCCGCTGGGGTGCCAAGATGCACAGAGGCCACCGGGACTCAGGTCCCCCCACTCTCAATTCGGGCTGGGCACGTCACTAAGAGGAAATGCTGTGCATCCCCGGGTCGCTGCTCCTCCATACGCAACCCCTCTTCACCGCCACCCCACACCCTCGCATCTGTAAGGAGGAGTCTGGGGGTGCAGTGAGGTTGGAAAGGGCTTGAACTGAACTTGCACATGCCCTGACATAAGACTCAGAGAACCTCGATTGTGCCTATCTAAGAATGGGGGCGCGGGACTGATGAGAACCCCCCAACCTAACCTTTCTGCTTCCAGACCCTTCTCTGGGTGTTTCTGCCATGCCATCCGAGCAGGCCCCAAACCCCAGGGTTGATCCAGTGGACCGACCGGGTGGGCCCAACTCCCCAGGCTCCTCGGAGGGCATCTTCTCCGGTGTCCCCCCAGCTGTCTCCTCTGCCCTTTCCCTGGGGCACCCCACCTACTTCTCCAACTGCCTCACCTCCAGCGGTGCCCCCAGCCCCGCCACCTCTGTGTCTCCTTGGCTTCTGCACTCTTGTGATCACACGGTCCTGGGTCCTGACTGTGGTTCTTTTCCCACTGATTCCGGCGACTCTTCAAACATGGGGGGGGGGGGGCGGGCAGCGGATAAAACAAAACAAAACAAAA
>NW_024412421.1:7957332-8014119 GCF_014898765.1 Herpailurus yagouaroundi
CCCAGACAGGCAGGTTATAGTCAAAGTGGCAACAGCTCATTTATTTAGCCAAAAATAGATACTTTCTTGTACAATTTGGTTCACACATATGTACATTTTTCTGTATATACAAAAAAAAAAAAAAAAAAACAACTCAGACACTCTTATTCTCACGGCAACTCCACCTCCCAAAATCAACCGAACAACATCAACCAGAAAAACCCTCACAAACTCAGCTAATGTGGGGTACAGAAGCCACTTGGGGAGGACTGAGGGAACTTGGTTTATTTCTTTTTTTTTTTCTTTTTTTCTTTTTGCTTAGTTTTGTTTCTTAGGTATTCATACACGGACATGCTTACAAGTCATAACTATACAGAGAGTTTTGTTTTTGTTTTTGTTTTTGTTTTTTTTACAATTATTACAACGATTGAAAATTTTTAAAAATAAGTACTAGGAGGAGGAGAGAGCCGATAAGACCAAAGCGGCATCCAGGTGGTTCTGGGGCCTGGAAGAGAGAAGCAGTGGTAGCAAAGGAAGTGACAGTTCGGGGCACCGACGCTGCCTAGGATTTGGGACACCCAACCTGGGACTGAGGCCGGGGTACTGGGAGGTGTCTCAGTGTCAGATGATGTCCAGCTGTAGATGTTGGGCTTCCGGTTTAACTATAGAAGGTTGGGAAGGAGTAGGGACCCGAGGTCCCGGCTCGAAGGCCGCCAGGTGGGCTTCCCAGAGTCGCCGCTGGCCCGGCGGGGGCCCGGGTTCCTACCGCGCGCGCCGTACCCTGGGCCGCGGCCCGGGTGCCGGGCTGGGATTGCCCGAGGCCTCTCTGGGCCCGCGGGCGCTACGGAGGAGTGTGTGTCTGGTCCCCCTTTTAAAGCACGTCCCGGCTGCATTCCCCGGGGGCAAAAGCCTCCAGTGCTCCGCGTCCGTTCCTCCCCCACTTGCTTGTCCCACCGTCCGCCCCTACCGCGGGGTCTCTTACCGCCTGGGCACGGGCTGGAAAGCCGTCTTGAGTAACTTTTTCTCCACTTCCAAGGCACTACAGCGATCTAAGGCAAGCGGGGAAGAAATAGGAGGGCCTTTAGAGAGCTCCACGCCGGCACTCAGGGCCGCGGGAGGCGGGCGCGGGGTGGAAAGCGCCCCGCGCCCCCCGGGGTCCTGCCATCTCCGTCCGCCCCGGCGCGACCCCCAGAACCCACCCCCTTCCTCCGCTGCGGCGCTCAGTAGTCACCTGTTCCGCCCTCGGGCTCCGCCGGCCGAGCGAAGGCGGCAGCGGCGGCGGCCGGGTGGCCCGCGGCTCCGGGAAGTCCCAGCAGGTGTGGAGGGGCCGAGCCCAGCAGGGAGAGCGGGTGCGGGCGTGGGCCCGGCGTAGGGCCTGGGAACGGCCGGTTGGTCCAAGCGGGGAACTTGCCCAGCGGCGCCGAGACGAGTCTGTGAGCCGCGGCGGCTGCCGCGGCCGGAGAGAGCTGCAGGGCTGGGGGCGCGACGGCTGCCCCCGGGGGAGAACCTCCCGCGCCCGGAGGCGAGCGGCGCGGGTTGTCCGGGCTTGTGGCCGTCTCGGCCAGGGACCAGATCTTGGGCTTCTGCAGGGCTGAGGCGGGCGGTGGTGCAGGAGCGCAGGGGTCCAGGCCTGCAGGAGGCGAGGGCGGAGACGGCAGAACCGCGGCCACCGGCGGTGGCGCCGGGGCCAGACTCAACACGGGCAGTGGACGCTCCTCCAAGCCCTCCGAGCTGTCGTCCGAGTCGCTATTCTTGGAGTCTGAAATGGGTCTCAGGCCGAGGTCGCCGTCCCTGTGTGCCGCCCCAGACAAGGCCAGCTCAGGCCCCGCGGTCGCACCGTCTAAGTTCTCCAAATCGATCTCCTCGTCCTCGTCGTCGTCCGCCAGGCCCTCGCCCCCCGTGTCCTCCTCCTCCCCCACGAGCTCCTCCTCCTCCAGCTCCAGCTCGCGCTTGCTGTCTTCTTCGTCCTCCTCCTCGTCTTCCTCCTCGCGCTCGCTCCCGTAAGCGTTGCCCTCCTCGTCGGTGCGGCTGCGGGGCGCCCAAGTCATCTTGTTCTCCTTCTTGAGGCGCCGGCGCGCGTTGGCGAACCAGGTGGACACCTGGGTGAGGGTCATCTTGGTGATGATGGCCAGCATGATCTTCTCGCCCTTGGTGGGGTAGGGGTTCTTGCGGTGCTCGTTCAGCCAGGCCTTGAGCGTGCTGGTGCTCTCCCGGGTGGCGTTCTTGGGACGGGACGGGTCCCCGAACTGGTACTGGCCGTACGGGTAGAAGGCGGGGTGCGGGTGCGGAAACGCGGCGGCCGCGGCCGGATGCTGCACCCCCGGGCTGTCTTTCAGCTCGTACTGCGCGCCCTGTACGCACATGGAGAAGGAAGGGACACGCGCGGAGGGAGCGCGGGTGAGCCCTAGCCGCCCTGGCCGTCGCCGCCTCCACCCTCCCGGCCTGGGCCCCGCTGGTCTACTCCCGCGCGCTCCACCTCGTCCCGCGCCCCAGCTCCAACCCTCCCCCCCGCCCCACTCCGGCTCCCTGGGCGCTTACCAGCTGCGGGAAGATGGGCAGCTCGGCGGCGTAGGGCAGAAAGGCACCGTAGCCTTGGGCGGCGGCGGCAGCCGCTGCCGCCGCGGCATAGGGCGCCCCGTACACGGAGGAGAGCACGTTGGACAGGGACCCCGAGGCGGCCAGCTCCGAGGCTCCGGCTCCTGGGCCGCCCCGGGCTCCAGCGCTGCCGCCGCCGCCGGCGGCCCCCGGGCGCTCGGGTGGGTAGAGCGGGCGGATGTACTGGTATCCGAGCTGGGGGAAGGACATGGTGGCCCGCGGGGCACGGACGGAGAGGGGGCCCGGCCCCCTGGGCCGCCCAGCTCAGCGCCGCCCGCGGGCTCCTGCGCGCATCGGGGGCTGGGCCGGGCTGGGGCCGCGCTGCCTCCCGCGCTGCGCAGCGCTCCGCGTTCGCCTATTGATCTGCTCCGCGGCGGCGGCGGCGGCGGCGGCGGCGGCGGCGGCGGCGAGGAGCCAGGTCAGGTCCGAACAGATTGGCGGAGATTCCCGGGGCTCCGGGCTCTGATTGACATTTCTACGGGCCCGCAAGCCCCTCCTCTCTGCGCCGCGCTCCCTCCTCTCGGCGGTCCGAGCCGCCTCTGCCCGCGCCTCGCTCCTCACTGCCCTCCTCTCCCCGAGCAGTGTCGCGCCTCGCTTCCTTCACCCTCCTCTAGTTTGTACTCCCCCCTCCTCGCCCTTCCTCTCCCCTCCCTCTCAGCGCTCCTCTCCCGGACGATCGGAAACTCTTTTCTCTCTCCTTTTCCGTTCTCTCTATTCCTTTTGCTCTTCTCCCTTTTCTGCTCCCTTCACTCTTTCTTCACCCCTGTTTTTATCTCATTCTCTCTACTCCCACGACACTCCCCCCCCCACCCCCACCCCCAGCCCTGGCTTCGGCGCCCTGGGCTCAGGCGGCCTAAAGTTGGGGACACTTAGGGTGCTGTGTGGGGGGTGTGAGTCCGTGGATCTGTGTCTAAGTCTGTGTGTCCGTCCCCGCCCTCACCTCCTCCCTTGCCCTTCCCCAAATCTCGGGTCTGACGTCGCGCCCTCTTATTCGACTTTTCCTCGCGTCTCCTTCCCGAGTCGCCAATCGCCTGGGCGCCTTCCAGGCGGGGCCGCCCACCCCGGAGGATACGGCGCGCTGGGCGGGGCGGGGCGGGGCGGGGCCGCGAGCCCGGGCGCTGGGAGTCCTTGCCCGCCCCCTCCGGCCTGCGCGGGGAGGGGGAGCGGGAGGCGCTGGGGACGCGGGTTAGGACGGGGTCAGCTCGCCCCTCCCCGCCGCCCGCCCTCGGTACCTCTCCCCCCGCCCCAGCGCGGGGCCTGGGTCGGGACCAGATCCTGGTCCAGGGCAGGCGCTGGGGCTTTCCTCGGCCCGGACCCTTTTTCGGCTCGCACCTCTAGACCCCAGGCACTGTCCGCGGCGTAGGAAAAAAGCTAGAAGAATTCGCGAGGGGGTGAAGGGGTGCACCCCGGTCGAATCTTCAAAGGCCATCTCATTGCCCAGGGGAGCGAAACAGACCCCTACCCGGCCACTTTAACGCCTCCGGTGTCCGGGTGCGAATCTCTTATTAGAAATGGCGGGCTCTGCCTTTGCAGGGACTGAAGTGTGGACACCCGCCCCCCCCCCCCCCCCCCCGTCCCGCCCCGGGGATCCTGGGGAGCCACGACTGGGAAGTGGAGCCTGCCGGTGCCCTAAGCGGGTGTGCGATGGTGGAGGAGCAGAGAGCCGGTGGCTGAGGCTCCAGGAACTTTCCCAGAGCGCTCCGAGAAGTTTGTATATTGGAATTTTCGGTCTGTAGACACCCTTCCTTTCACTACCCCTTCCCCTGCGCCCCGGTCGCCGTGCCAACACGCTTTCTTTCCGTAAGGATCCTATCACCGTCTCGGGTGGGGATGGGAGGCAAGACTTTTGGTCCCACAGTGGAATATTTCCTAAATCGAACCTGAAATCCCAGTATCCGAACGCCCACCTTCACGGATTAGGGCGTGCAGCCGGCAGCAGGATTGACATTCCCGGAATCGTAGAGGCTCTGGGCTAAAAGCTTTAGGCCGCGGCTGCGACTGACGCGCAGGCCAGACCTGCCGCGGTAGCGCTCCGGGGACAACACGGAGGCGGCGACTCTGTCCTGGAGTGGCCAGTTCGGGCTTCGAGGCGGAAACTGGCCGCCGCGCGCTGATGGAGAGGGCAATTGAATCCGAATTCCATCAGAGTGAGGGGCCCGGGCTATCTTTGGTCCAAGCAGCTTTGGGCATTCCAGTTGAGGAATGAACTCCCAGTTTTGACCTCGCCCATCACTCCCCCCCCCCCCCCCCCCGTCTTCTTTCCACGGGGCTTGGCACCCGGCGGCGGCTCCAGAGAAAAATGGGGTGGAAGACAAGGGAAAGTTTGGGGGCGGCCAGGTTTGGGGTTCAAGTGGGGAAACTGACTTGTGTGGCCTTTTCAAATTCCTCAAATCCGGTCGAGCTCTTTCCCATAGCCTCTCCCCACCTGCTTCTCTTCCAGATACCGGGCGTTGGCCTTAGCTGGAGTCTCCCCAGAGGAGGAGATATCAGGGGAAGCTCTGGCTTTGAAATGTTTCCTCGGAGCCTGATTTCGTTTGCAGTTAAACCTCGAAGCCAAATGGCATAGGGAGTCATGGGGCTCACCTTCTCGCGGAAGATTTCAGGGGTGACAAAACTGAGGGTAACATTATTTCCCGGACTGTTTCCTAGGTGTCAGACCTCGAGCCTCGACGGCCCTGAACCCTAGAGTTTGTGCAAAGTGGTGGCGCCAGACCAGAGCGAGCCAAGAGCTAGGTTCCGAGGTGGGGACTCTGGGGCTGCGCTGTAAATGCCCGGATGAAACGCTCGCTATTTAACTCAGCTCTTCCAGAAGGATAAGAGAAAAACCATGAGCCCCGGAGACGCTTCTTCCACATTAACCAACTATTGACCTGGCAGCGTGGAGGCCAGGAAAGGGACAAGGTTGTTCTCAGTGACCCAACCACGAAGGTCTAAGGGCGCTCATAGCCCCGAAGGCACCCCCCCTCCAAACCCATACGCGTACTCAAGAAGGCGCCCAGGTCCTGGGCGGAAGCGGCCTCTTCGCTACCCTAGTGTCCAGCAGAGATCAGCCCCGCCCTTGCCCCGGCGATCCGCGCTTCACGTCGGGACTCAGCGTCGTAGGCGGCCGAGCCCCGACGTGGCACTGGCTCCCCAACTCGACGGGGCCAACGGATCCCGGCTCCGGACTGAACTCTGGGGTTCGAGGACAGCCGAACCATTTCCAGAGCTTTTTAATCCAAGGGATGAGGTCAAAGTGATACACTCGCACAGGGAGGAAAAGCAGGTGCACGGGAAGCTGATTTGGGAAAGGCACGCGCGCACAAACGTGCCGCACACAAAAGCGTCTCCGTCTTTTCGCCTTCTTCCAACGTTCCCGGCGCACAAAGCGCCTCGGAGTCTTGCTGTAGGCGCTCTCTCTACGCGGCCCAGAGTGTGGCAGTGCACGGAGAGGGTGTCCCTAGCACACGTTTGGTGCACGCAGCAGCGTTCGCTGGACTCGCACCCGGGGCCGCGCGGCCCGACGTATGCCCAGGGGCCGCGCGGCCCGCCAGGCTCAAGGGCAGCGCCGCGCACTGAAAGCGAGCACCTAGCCACCAGGCCCACTTCCCGCCCCCTCCTCGCCCAGCCCCACGGTGCGCGCGCGCGTCCCCGTCGAGGGGCGCCGCTGTCGCCCTAGGTCTCCCCGCCGAGGCCCATCTTCAGTTCTTCTCTCCCAGAACCGAAATCCCCGGGCTGCAGTGCGGCCGGCGATCCCTCCGCTTCCTGCAGACGCCGCGGCGCACGCTCCCGCCGCTCCCTCCCCCCGCGCTCGGGTTACAGGTTAATGAAATGCTCGTTTTCCTCAGTCATTTGTTTTGTTTTCCTGCAAAGTTCTGATAAGTAGCTAACCAACGAAGCTTGTAATTACAATCTTACAGAAACCGGGCCGATCTGTATATAAATCTCACCATCCAATTACAAGATGTAATAATTTTGCACTCAAGCTGGTAATGAGGTCTAATACTCGTGCATGTGATAATCCCCTCTGGATGCTGGCTTGATCAGATGTTGGCTTTGTAATTAGACGGGCAGAAAATCATTATTTCATGTTCAAATAGAAAATGAGGTTGGTGGGAAGTTAATTTCTCTCCGCTCTGTGAAGCGTAGACAAGAATTTAATGATTTAATTACAGTTGTAAGCCCTTTCCATGAGACTTAAATTGAGCTGAGAATATTTTTTTCTTCTCTCTCTCTCTCTCTCTCTCTCTCTCTCTGTTTCTCTCTCTCTCTCCCCCGCATTCTCTCTCTCCGCTATTAGCAGCCCTGCAGACACCCGGAGTGCGTGGCCTGGCGTCCTCACCGGGAGGGATTTGCATCAGGCCGGAATCCGGACCCCGGGCATCCCAGGAGGCGCGGGCCGGCGGCCTCCAGAGCCGCCCCGGAACGGGCTGCCGCTCCCCACCAGCCGCCAGGGCCTCGGAGCCGGTCCCTGCGTCCCGAGAAGCGTCGGGGAAACTTTGGGAGAAACTTTGCCAACTTTGCTCTCGGCGAGGGAGAGGCCGCCCGGCCGGCCGCGGCGGCTGCGGGCCGCGACGCGCAGAGTGGGCCCCAAGTCAGGCCTGGGCACCCCGGAGCCTGCAGGGCAGCCCAAGGAGGGGTGCGAGGCCGGCCGGCGGCCCCTGGCACCCCGCTGCGCCCCCGCGCGTCCCCCACCTGGCCCTCGGGCCCCCGTCTCCGAGCTGCCCGCGACTCGCAGAGCCCAGGATGGCCGGGACCGAAAACCTGGCCTTCAGCGCAAGTGATCTGATTTTTCTTTACCTCTCCACGATCATCCTTTTTCCACCTGACTTGAGCAGTTTCTCTGCCTCCCTCTCCTTTGTTTTCCTCTCCCCGTCTGTGTCTGTCTGTCCCGCTGTCTGGGTATTCGATTTCTAACTCCTTCATGTCCATTCTTTCCTCCGCGCGCTCCCCATTTCGTTGTTTTATCCGCTCCTCTGGACCACTTCGCAGTTACTTTTCTCAGTTTTGCTCCTTCCCTTATTTTGTCTGTTTTTACCCCTGTCTGCCCCTCGCCCTCTCCCTCATTTCTCCGTCCACCTTTCTTTCGTTCGTTCATCCTAATCTATTTCCTTCTCCGATTCCTTGGTCTGCGTCTCAGGCTCTGCTGCGCTTGTATTTTCTCTCTTCTCCTCTTCCTCCCCGGGACGTGTGGGCCCCCCCCCCCCCCCCCCGTGGATCTGCCTTCCCTGCGGCGCCCCCTCCTCATCCATCTTGGGAGATGAATATGTCGCCTTATTGGATGCCGAGGCCGGAGCCGGGTGATGGGGCTCGGCCAGCCTAGTGCATTTTCTTCATGCATATTGAGGAGATGGTAATGAGCGCGTTTGCATTGTTGCAGGGAACTACTCCGTTTCCGGCCGCAATTCGGGGCCGGCGAGGGTGGCGCGGGCCCAAGAGAGCCCGCAGCGGGCGCCCGGCCTGGTGGCCGCAGCTGGCCCTCAACGGGATGGCGGGTGCTCGGGCCCCGGGGAGGAAGTGACCTCTCGGAGAGCTCGGCCCGGCCGCCGCCGCCGCCTCCTCGGGCTTCTCCACAAAGGCCGGCCGCGCTCCCCTCATTAAAAGCCTCGTTACGGGAACCCCCGCCTCGCTCGCGAAGGTTCCCTCGCGCCCCCGACCCGTGGGCCTCTGCCCCCCCCCCCCTCCCCTGGTGCTTCGAGGCCTGTGATGGAGCGCCACCAGGAAATTAGCGCCTGACAACGTCGTCGTCTAGTGGCAATGAATTGTTTGAAATGAGTGACACGTCGCGGGATCAAACACAGCCTCATTGTGTCCCCGGCTCCACTCACTCCTTAATCTGGAAGGGCGCAGCGGCTTCGCTGGGCCAGGGAAGGTTGCCACAGGCCCCTGGCTTGTCCCTGCCGGGCTCCGGCCTGGGCTCAGCCTGACAGAGCCGACCTGGAGGACCCAGTCATTCTAGAGGGGGCATGTCTCTCTCTGAGAAGGTCCCCAGAGCTCAGGAGACAGGACCGGGCCTGCCTCTCAAAGAGGTGAAGGTGTATGAAAGTCAGGACTTGCAGGGAGCAAATTCCCAGTCGAGCTCAAGAGGGAACCGACTGCTGGAACAGTCAGAAAGGCCTGGATGCCCAGCTCCAGATGCAGCGGAGCGGGGAACCTCTGGGTGTTGGACGGTTTGCCCTCCTCCGCCAGCCTCCTCCCAACTCGAAACTGGGAAAGCTGAGAAAACATCAGGATCTGGGCTTGTCTGGAGTCAGCGGTGTTGAGTTTCCCAAACTTCAAGCCCTCCGCCACCACCTCTGCTATTGTTTAACATTTTTCCTTAAGTTGACTCATTTTAAATACTTAAATACATGTTTTGGGAAAGAAAACCTGATACAGCTACTGCAAATTGAAAAGTGGGTCTTACTCACCATAAAGGGAAATGGGAAGAGATAAAAAAAAAAAAAAAACAACTAAAACCAAGTGATCTAAAACATTTGAGCCACGGTGCTTGCTCGGGAATCACTTCGAGAGGGTGTGTGCGTGTGTGTGTGTATTGATTAGCAAGTATTGGAATTATTCAATACTGGATCTTTTTCAGAAGAGATGGGAGAATTGAAAAGGGGATCCTTCTTATTACTCAACAATATTAATTCTCTGCCTCTAAGAGAAATCATATTGAGGACCCCAAAGGCCGCAGGGCCGTAGGGTTTAGTTAATATCATTCTCTGTTGAAGAGTATGTAAAAAAAAAAAAAAAATTAGGATTGAATAAAAACGTGTTGCCTTATTATAATTTACCCAATAATTGTGTCAATAATGAGTGTTAAACAGTATCACACGTAAAGTCTACAAAGGAGAGACTATCCAGGGTGGCCCTGAATGGTCGTGCAGGTTGCTCACTGAACAAAGGCACCCGGCTGAGGGGCGAAGAGGGTCCTGAATTCCAGTCTTTCTGTGCTCATCAAGCTGGTGCCTTGGCTTGGGGCTGCACTGGAAAAGAAGTGCCTTTCTCTAATTTGTACAAAGCTGAGGTATGACCTAGCCCTTATCTTAGTGATGGGGAAACTGAGGCTTAGAGAACTTGCCCAAGTCCCGACTGGAACCCCATCTGATATTCTTAACTATGATTTGGGAAGGTGGTGCTGGGAGCTTGGGAGGGAGGTATTTGAAGACTAGCCCCCGGTTTGAAGGAAGCGAAAGGGCAGCCAGGCTGTGGGGTTTTCCCTTCACCTTGATCCTTGCAGTTCATGTAAATATTTGGAGAGGACCTGGGCAAAACTACGACTGAGGTCAAGGATGCTTTATCCCTACTTGGGAATGGAGAGAAGGTGTCTGCTTTGCGTAGGCCTAACTGTAGGTGTTTGAACCTGTTCCTTGCCTCTTTTTGGTTCAGTCTTCCCCGTATGAGTCTACGGACCAGAGTTCCATTTTGCTCCCACCCACACTGGAAATTTCCGATTCCTAAAGACACTCCGAGGAGCTGCGTTCCCCAGAGGGTGGGAATCAAGGGTTACCTCCGGTCACAGGCAGCCTTTTGGTGGTGGTGGCAGGGGCGGGGAGGTGGGCCTCTGCTGAGCTTTTGAAAAATTGAATTGATTGCCCACACTTGCTAGTGAGATAATTTTATTAAAAAATCCAGGCCTCGGTTCGTTTGAAAACCTCGAAGGCTAGGAAACACAAGACTCTCCTTTGTGAGCCCCGTCACCCAGGGTTCATGGCTGCTACCCGTTTACCAAGCATTCCGGTTTGCTCCGGTCTCCAGCTAGCCCACTTCTGTGAATTGCCAGTAGGCAGCTGAGCGTCCTTACTGCTTTGCATTCTCAGTTGCAAGGCGGAGACACCTTTGCGGGTACACATCACTCCTCCAAAGGGAAGAGCGTGGCACAAGGCGTGCCCTGGGCAGGAGTTGTGAGCGTCTCCTTTTTCCTTTTTTTCTGTGCCACCCTCCTGGCTAGCTAGGCACCCTCTTTTCTGTGGTGGGATAAGACTGAGGGCAGGTTCCTCGGAGGTATGGGAATGGAGAGCTCTGAGAGGCCATCCAGGAGCCCGAGCTGGGCTTCTTCTAGAGCTTCTGGGAAGAGAATAGAAAGACTGGTCCCAAGCAACCATTTGTAGGAAGCCCCCTTAGCATCAGCCCTTTCTTGATTCCCAGGCACCATCTTAAAAATGTCAAACCAGAAAGTTTCTTTCTTCTTTGCTCCCTCCCTCCATTTCTCTTTGCAGCCAATATTTCTTGAGTGCCTTCTGCGCGCTAGAAATGGTGTTAGGTGCAGAATGATGAGACAGCTGTTCACACGGAGCTTCCGTTTTAGTGGGGGGCAATCAGAGAGCAAACAGGAAAGCAAGTAGGACAAGTTAAGATAGAAGCAAGTACCATAAACAACACGGTGATACCGGGTGTGCCCGGTTGAATAGTGTCTTCCCCAAATTCGCCTCTTTCCCGGAACCCCAGAGTGGGACCTTATTTGGAAATAAGGCCACTGCAAACAGAATTCGTTGAATTCTGGAACGATGTATCTGCAAGCCAAAGAATGCCAAACAGTGCTGATTGTCACCAAATGCTAGAAAGACGCCAGAAGGAATTCTCCCCTAGAGCCTTCAGAGAGAGGGCGAATAGCCCTGCCACATTTCAGACATCTAGGTTTTAGAACCATGGGAGGATACCTTTCTGTTGTTTCTAAGCCATATAACTTTTGTGCAGCAGCCCTATGCAATGAACGCTAGCAACGGTCCCCGAAAGTATAGTCTTTCCCGGGAAGCGAAAGTGATATTCCTAGGATAGTCGAAGTGCTATGATGGGGGTAGGAGAGCTGTTCCTTTATTTATTTATTTTTTTAAAAAATTTTTAACGTTTATTTATTTTTGAGACAGAGAGACACACAGCATGAATGGGGGAGGGGCAGAGAGAGAGGGAGACACAGAATCGGAAGCAGGCTCCAGGCTCTGAGCCATCAGCCCAGAGCCCGACGCGGGGCTCGAACTCGCGGACCGCGAGATCGTGACCTGAGCTGAAGTCGGACGCTTAACCGACTGAGCCACCCGGGCGCCCCTGAGCTGGTCCTTTGGAAAGCATAATCACAAATCTGTGGGGAGGTGATGTTGTGGCGGAGACGAGGCTACGACAGAAAGGTCCAGGGCAACTGTATTTTCAAGCGGCTCTATCCAATATGGTAGCCACTAGCCACATGTGGTTATGGAACACTTGGAATGCAGCTGGTGTAAACTGAGATCTGCTGAAAGCATACGGTGCCGGCATAAAGGACGCAGAGCAGGGTCAGCTCCATCAGCTTTCTTGTCTGCCCTTGGTATTACGGTATCCAAGCCAGGATATTATGGTATATGGCAGAGAGAGACCTCCCTTCCCCAAATCCACAGCTTGCAAAGTGAACCTCAAGTCCCACATTAGTCCACTTGTGGCGCTAGAATTTGGTTCTTCTAAGGCGGAGGTCACAACATGGTGTCCTGAGGATAACGCCCGTAGGCTTTGATCGTCTCGCAAAGTTTTAAAAGTCCAAACAATCCTCGCGTCCCGGGGGGGCTGGTAAGTACCCAGGCTGCAAGTGATCATGACATCTGCGGGCCAGGACCCAGGGTGACAGAGGGGTCTCCATCTGGAGAGCACAGCGAACCACACAGCCTGGCTCTTGAGGGTTCTGCCTGAAAGCGAAGGCGGGTTACTTCAGCTCACCTTCCGTTGGCCCGAGCCGTCTCGTGGCCGAGCTTGAGTTCAAAAGCAAGAGGCTGCATGTGCCTCCGGCAGGGAGAAGTGCTGGGGGATTAGCACCTGTGGGGCTGCCCTTGACCTGTCGGGGGAGCGGACGGATAAAGGCTTCCCCTTCTGCTCTGGAGCAGGCGGTTCCGAGACGCAAGCCTTCAGTGCCTCGGAAGGTCCTAGCAGCGTGTAGCTCCCGTAGGGACGGTCAACCAAGAGCGCGCCTTTGCTCTCGGTGGTTTTCCTTCTCCCCCTTTCACTTCCTGGTCCTACCCCCTGGGATCATTTCCCATATAGGCCACCTGCATGCAAGCTTTGGCCTCAGGGCCTGATACCAGGAGAAACTAGGCTGAGACACACAGAGAACAGGAGGAGGGAAACACAGTCTCTTGCCATTGCCCATATTTACTAGGGCGACTTATTAGGAGACTTCATATAAAACCCCAACGCTAGGATTTTCTCAGAAAATCAGTTCAGACCCAGATTCTGGTGGCGTCCCACAGGCTGGACTTGAATGGGGGTGGCACCTCCCTCGCAATGGGGACCCAAGTTCTCTGTTGAGCACATTTGCTCTCTGAGGGGGACGGCCGTCACTTTTTCATGCTGCCTGTCTGGGTCCCGCAGGAAGTTAGTTAGGGGAGTTAGTTAGTCCCGTAGGGACTGTTAATTGAGCTAGGTAGACATCTATGAGTTCTTGGAAATCTTCTGTATTATAGAAGCATCTTCCTCAATTTTTTTTTTTTGTCTTTTCTTAGTTTTCTCTTTCCCCGTTATATTTTATTATTTATTTATTTATTTAATTTATGTATTTATTTATTTATTTATTATTATTTTTTTAACGTTTATTTATTTTTGAAACACAGAGAGACAGAGCATGAACGCCGGAGGGTCAGAGAGAGGGAGACACAGAATCTGAAACAGGCTCCAGGCTCTGAGCTGACAGCCCAGAGCCCTACGCGGGGCTCGAACTCACGGACCTCGAGATCATGACCTGAGCCGAAGTCGGACGCCCAACCGACTGAGCCACCCAGGCGCCCCTATGTGTTTTTTTAAAGTAGGCTTCATGACCAGCGTGGCACCCAATGCAGGGCTTGAACTCGCGACCCTGAGATCAAGACCTGAGCCGAGATCCAGGGCCGGCCACTTAACCGACTGAGCCACCCAGGTGCCCCTCTTTGTCTTTTATTGTAACACAACCAGTTCTAAGAAACATGGGTGCTGACAGGGCCAGGAGGGTAGGGGCAGCGTGGGACAGCTCGTGCCTTGTCGCCACTGCATTCCCGGTGCTTCCCCTGTGCATGGTGTATGGCAGGTGCGGGTGCGTCTAGAATGTTTGCTGTGTGAATGACCAGATGAATGACCGTGTCATCCAGCCTCCAGGGTGACCCCCAGTGGTCCCCAGCTCCTGTCCTTGTGGAGAGCCCTCCCTCTGAGCGTGGGCTGGACTTAGCGATTTACTTTTACTGAATAAAATACGGCACAAGTGATGAGATTCCACTTCGGAGGTTAGACTCGGTCACCAAAAGACTGTGGCTTCTGTCTTGGGCACTTTCTGTCTCTCTCTCACCCATGACTGGCTCCCATGTTGTGAGGTCACCCAGAGAGCTTATGGGGAGGCCCACGTGGCAAGGAAGGGAGGCCTGCCAGCAACCACGTGGGTGAGCAGGGGAGCAGATTATCGAGTCCCGGCTCTGTCTTCAGGGGACTGTAGTCCTAGCCAACCACTCAATCGCAACCTCGTGAGAAACCCTGGGCCACCATCATCTAGATTCCTGACTCACAAAAACTGTGAAATCATCAGTGTTTATTGTTTGACGTTGGGAGGTGGGCCGGCCATCTGTTTTTGCAAATAAAGTTTTATTGATACAGAGAAATGACCATTAGCGTACGAATTGCCTATGGCTGCTTTCATGCTCCAACCACGGGGTCATTGAGTAGTTGCAGTGGAGACCATATGGCCCACAAATCTAAAATATTTACTATCTGGGGGCGCCTGGGTGGCTCAGTCCGTTAAGCGGCTGACTCTTGGTTCGGCTCAGGTCATGATCTCATGGTTCATGGATTCAAACCCAGTGTCAGGCTCTGTGCTGGTGGTGCGGAGCCTGCTTGGGATTCTCTCTGTCTCTCTGTCTCTCTCTCTGCCCCTCCCGTGCTCTCTCTCTCTCTCTCTCTCTCTCTCAAAATAAATAAATAAATAAACTTTAAAATATTTACTGTCTGGCCCTTTAAAGAAAAGTTTGCTGATCCCAGTTTTAAGCGGCTATGTTTTAGAATAATTCTTACGTGGCGATAGATAAGTAATATAAGGACTGACACATCTAGAGCAATGGGTCTAACTGGGCTTGAGTGTCTTGAGTTTGGGCTTCTGATTTCAGTTCAGCTCAATTTAATAGGTATTAACGGAGCATCTGTGCACCAGGCCTGGTCTCGATCATGTTCCAGAACGCCACATTCAGTCCTTTGTCTACCGTCCTCTCAGACACTTGCCCAGCCCATGGCGCACTGTGGGTATGCCAGATGTTTGACCGTAGATTTCAACCGGCTTTTCGGCACTGGAATTAGCAGCGCGCTCTTTGGAGCACGCTGGAGGACTCTGTAATCCTGAGGAGGTGAGCAGAGCAGGCAGGTATCCAGCTGTTCCGTACATGCATGGTTTGTTGTTTGTTCGAATATGGAAACACTCTTACGGCCTGTTGACCTAGCTCTCCCTGCCTCCATCTGGGAACAGTAATAGTTTCTACTACCTGGCATTTTCACGAAGACAAACTGACACACGGAAAGTGCTAAGAATGATGCCTTGGACCCAGTGAGCACTCAGCAAATGGGAAAAAAAAATGTTTAAACTCCAAGAGTCAAAAGAATAGGCTCAGAGCGGTCATGACAATGGTAAGATATATATTCAGTTAGCGTTGACTGAGCACAGACGAGGTACCTATGTGGACAGGGCTGGTTTCATGGGCATGTGACCTGTGCACCATGCCCCGTGCTTAGAAGTGCCCCGCACTTGGGGTGCCTGGGTGGCTCAGTCGGTTAAGTGTCTGACTTCAGCGCAGGTCATGATCTCACAGTTCATGAGTTCAAGTCCTTGCATCGGGCTCTGTGCTGATGGCTCGGAGCCTGGAGCCTGCTTCGGATTCTGTGTCTCCCTCTCTCTCTGCCCCTCCCCTGTTATTTCTCTCTGTCTGTCTCTCTCTCTCTCTCTCTCTCTCTCTCTCTCTCTCTCAAAAATAAATAAACATTTAAAAAATATTAGGAAAAAAAAAAAAAAAAAGAAGGGTCCTGCACTTAGTTTCATGCTCTGCTATTGCAATCTTGGAATTCTTAGATAACTTTCAAACAAGGGACCCACCTTCTCATTTTGCACAGCCCTGAAGATTGCATAACTGGTCCTGCACACAGAAGTGGACGAGGCATCGGTCCGTCCGTCAGGAGCCCTGCAGGCGTGCGAGGTGGGCACATGGACCCACCGTAATTATATTTCAGAGTTACGCGCATCCTGGGGGAGTGTTGGGCCAACGCGTGCGCTCCCGTGCATCTTGGTTGGTTGGAAACAGCCAAGAAGACCCGCCTGAAGCCGCGAAGGCACCACACGGCAAAGGCGAAGGCTGCCCTCCACCACCATGGAAACCCAGGGAGGAAAACCAGCCGGGAAACCGGCTCCCATGAGGCATCCGCTCAGGGAATGGGGCTTGGGTTTATCTTCCGCGAGAGGAATAAGCTCTTGAATTCTGAAATATTTTTGAAACCTTTGGAAAATCCCACTTTAATCACTGATGACAGTTTGACATTTTTCCAGCTGTTTAGAA
The DNA here is from genome assembly GCF_014898765.1 of Herpailurus yagouaroundi. Taxonomy (NCBI): domain Eukaryota; kingdom Metazoa; phylum Chordata; class Mammalia; order Carnivora; family Felidae; genus Herpailurus; species Herpailurus yagouaroundi. The sequence goes on from NW_024412421.1 coordinate 7,973,385, forward strand.
GGAGCAGACAAGTCAGGTTGCTCGGCAGGGCACAGGCTGGCATGCTGGGATATGTGTGGGCTCTCGCCTCCCTCCCGATCTCTGGCTCCTCATGGCTTTGAGGAAGAAGGAAGGGAAAAAAAAAAAATCAACCCAGGCTCTGGCAGCGTTCGCACCATCCTGTGCCATCTGCATTTGGGAGTTTACTCCTGGAAGTAAAATCTTAATTGGGTAACTATTCCTTTCCTCTCCCCAGATCCGTGGACTCACCTCCTTCTCGCCAGCACACGATTCTGTGAGCTTTGGTGTCTTTCCTCATTAAATCTGCCCCCTGGTTGGGAGGACTGTTTCATTGGCTCACTGGCCACCAGTGACAGCCCATTGTCCCTTACGTGAGTCTCCCACATGCACTTGAGACACGGATGTGGATTACAAACCAGGTTACATGGATTATTGGTAAACAAACAAACAAACAAAAAATATGGGCTCAAATGCCTAGCTCTGCCTTTTGCTCTCCGGGGAATCTTGGGGAAGTTTCTTGGCCTCTTGGTGCCTCAGTTTCCCCATCTGTGAAAGGCCGTGGGGAAAAATAAATTACTTAATCCGTGTAAAGTGCTCAGAACACATAATGGAGCGCTTAGGTGTATAGTGATGAATTTAACAGATCTTAAAGGCACTCTTCCCATTTATCATGCAGGGATATACTATTAACCTCCGCCATCATATTCCCCTCCATAAAATGTGACACACATGTGACACTACGGGCAGGTGAGGTTTTAAGCCCTTTACAAATCTTCCCCTGCTGAAACCTCAAAACGATATTATGAGGTCAGGACCGCGGTTTCTCCCCTTGTACAGATGAAGCAAAGTGAGGCACAGAGAGGTTAAATAACTTGCCTGAGGTAACACAGCTAGCGAGAAGCACATCCCAGCTTTCCTTAATTTCTGCAGGATGCCCTCTTCCTGTAAAGTGGGCCGAAAAGGGCAAACCGTGCAGGTTTCACGATGCTGCTGTTGCGCTGAAAAGCGAAGACGGCGGCCGTGGGCGGACGCTGAAGCCGCTCCCAGGGAAGGTGTGAGCTGGACCCTGAGCCCTTCTTGCCCTCCGAGCCCACCATTCGTGATCTGGGGCTGGGGGGGGGCGCAAATGTTGAGCGTGTGCTCCCCCCGCGGCCCCCCCCCGGCGCGCCCGGGGGGGGGGGGGGGGGGCCCCACACAGTGGCATACGAGCTGGCCAACCCCTACCCTCTGGAGCTTACATTCTCCTGGGAGGATATAAACACGGACACACACAAACAAATTTAAAAAATTTTTAATGTTTATTCTTGAGAGAGAGAGAGAGAGAGAGAGAGACAGAGCGTGAGCAGGGGAGGGGCAGAGAAAGAAAGGGAAACACAGAACCCGAAGCAGGCTCCAGGCTCCGAGCTGTCAGCACAGAGCCCGACGCGGGACTTGTACTCACAAACCACCAGCTCCTGACCCGAGCCGAAGTCAGAGGCTTAACCGACGGAGCCACCCAGGCGCCCCAGGAACAAATTTAAATAAGTATTTTCTGAGCTTGATAAGAGAACGAGAAGGACAAAACAGGAGGGTGGGAAAGGAAGTCATCGGGGAGGGAGGTGGCCTTGGAGAGAGCCCAGGGAGAGCCGGTTTGAGGACATCAGTCACTGGCTTAGAAAGAAATACCTGTCAAGTGGGACGGGCCTCACGGGAGCGCAGACCTATGCACCTGTTTTGATGCTCTGTTCTGGCTGTTTTAAAGTCTGAATAATTTTTTTAAGTTTATTTCTCTGGGAGACAGAGCGAGAGCACGTGTGCAAGCAGGGGAGGGGCAGAGAGAGAGAGGGAGAGAGAGAGAGAATTTCTAGCAGGCTCCGCACGGTCAGCCCAGAGCCGATGCGGGGCTGGAACCCACAAGAAGAGCACTTTAAATTTTTTTTTTTAAAGTTTATTTATTTTTAAGACAGAGAGAGACAGAGCATGAACAGGGGAGGGGCAGAGAGAGAGGGAGACACAGAATCGGAAACAGGCTCCAGGCTCCGAGCCATCAGCCCAGAGCCCGACGCGGGGCTCGAACTCACAGACCGCGAGATCATGACCTGAGCCGAAGTCGGACGCTTAACCGACCGAGCCACCCAGGCGCCCCGAGAAGAGCACTTTAAAAAGAGAGGGTGTCCAAGTGCTGGGCCCTTGGACTTCAAGGTCCCCAGGAGGGAATTTAACCCTTCAGCGTAGGGTTTGCTGGAGTAGCTCCGGGGAGCTGAGTGGGCTGCTGGTGACCTGGGTCAGGTTGTCAGGCTGTGACCCCGGGTCATCCGGGTCGTGCTCTGATGATCTAGCCACCGCATCTGGCACCAAGAAACGAATGCATGTAACACACAGGCCGAATATCATGAGTCGTGATTCTGTTAGCCAAGATTTTTGTATTCCCATTCGTGTTCATGTTTATAGTTACAATTAGCTCATCGACGAGCGCCAGGAGCGTGTGGATAAATACACCAGCCTTCTCGTCCCTCCGTGGGATGATTCTGAGGCAGCCTCTGTGTGGTTCCTCTGAAGGCCCCAAGGGATTGAGGCCCGCTGGGAGCCTGTTCGTCGACACTCTCTTTAATGGCTTTCCTCCCTTTCCTGCCTCATTTTCCCCATCGCCCCAGTGAGCTTCCTGGCGTCACCTCCCTCGTAGAGTTCCTGTACCCGAATCCTTGGCTCGCCGTCTGCTTTTGGGAACTCAAATTAAGACATGGTTCTACCATGCCAGGCCCAGATCCACACAACTCGACTTCAGATTCTCAACTTGCCGTTCTAAGCAGATATTGAAATACTGACAACTTGCCCTGTGACCTCAGGCCAATCACCACCTGTCAGGAGTCTGGGTTTTCACCCATCAGGTGAAATCATGGTCAGGTCTCCACCTCTCCAATATGGCTGTAAACGCCAGAGGTCATAATGCCTAGGAAACGAATAAAGACGAGGGATGTATACCAAGCTGGGTGGCTGACCCCTGCTCTGGTGGAGCCGTGCGGTCGGTCCTGTCCACGATCCCCTCCCGCTTCCGAGGGCAGCCTCCCTACCCTCTTGAGGAATAGCATCTCTCTCAACCCCAGGCCTTGTTCTGGGGTGGCTCAGATCCCGCCCTGGCTTCAGGGGTAAGAGCGTGACCCTGGCCTTGCTAGTAAGTGTATTTATTGCCACGAGACACAGTGATGGGTTCAAGATTGATACAAGACTCAAGTTACGTCCGTGATGCTAAATTCTGTTGCTGTTGCTTTTTCACCCTGCAACTATTGAGAAAAAGAGATTCTGTTTCTGTCAGGGAAAGCCGAACGTATGGGTAATAGACGTGGGGATGTGGATGGTCATCTTGCCACCACAAAGGGAAGATTCAATTAGGTAATGGAAGGAACACAGAGAAAGGCAGAACGGAGACACGCAGGAGGGACCGGGGAAGGAGAGGGAGAAAATGAGCCTGATGACGTTTCTTACACACGGCTGGAAGTCCTGGATCCAGCCACGCCTGAAATCCACACAGTGGCCTTCTTTGCTTAAGTCGGTTCGAATTGGGTTTTTGCTTCCTGTGACCGAGAAGCCCCCAAGATATGTGTACTAAACGTGAGATGGTTAACAATATTTGAGGTCTCATTCAGTTCTGCTTTTCCAGCCAGACTGTAAGGTCCCCAAAGGCAGGAAGCAGGCTAGATGTTCTGCGGTCAGTAGGCTGAGAGATCCGTGCTGCCTGGCGGCCGAGCAGAATGTCGAATTCGGGGAGCCAGGGACCAAAGGACTGGAAAGCTGGAGGAACGGAAGGGAGCGCATGGAGACAGGGCAGGTTGATTGCGTGTTCAGTCCCACATTACTCTGCGGAATCTGCGCCAGAGGCTTGAGGCTAAGTTACGGGCAGTTCAGATACTTCATGGAGCTCGTAGTTGAGTGGAGACAACGGGTATGAAGCAAAAGTCATCACGGTAATAACACGATAGATACGGAAGTGGGGCGTGTGCGCGTGTGTGCCCTCCTCTCCCCTCCAGGCTCTTGTGAATGAGTTCGTCGAGGTAAATTGTCACGGGAAGGTTAGGGTCACCCAGGGAGAAGTCTGGAAAGCTGGTTGGGGGCCACCTGGCAGTGTTCAGAGCAACAAGACCATGGCGCTCCGGCCATCAGATTGCTTCCATGGAAGGATGTGCGCCTGGTGCCTTCAGAGTCATTTGCTTCTGATGTGAAATGGGGAGAACGCCACCAGAGTGGGTCAACCCACTCTGACCGTGGCCTTGCTTGCACGTTTCCCCCTACGGTTGCTCTCTGTAGGGAGTGGAGGGGGCTGAGGCTGAGAGGAGGTGAACGTGTTGGACGGTCAGGCGTGGGTTTTCTTTCACGTTGGCACGAGGCCTGGGAGAGGAATGTGCTCTGTGGGGTGAGCATGAGGGAGGGCATCTCATGCCTCGCTAATAACTGGCCTCCCAGAGTGGGCGTCTGTCCCCATGGGCACAGGCCACGTGTCTAATTGCTGTCCTAATAAACTGCCCTCCCAGATTAGCTCCATCGGTGCTGGAGAAGGAACATGGCCCCCAGTGGCTGGAGCCCAGGATGCATCGGAAAAAGATGGGGGGGGGGCGGGGGGGGAGATTTGGAGCAGGGGTTTTGGGGTCAGACAGACCCGGATCCTCACTCTGTCCCTTACTACCTGGGTGACATTGGAGAAGTCACTCAGCCTCTCTGGGCCTCGGTTTCCTCGCCTGTAAAATGGGCAACCTCTTACAGGGTTTTCCCACCAACATGGTAGCTGATGGTGGGACTAATCCCAGAGCAGAGGGATTGGATGATGTTGCTTTTCGTTGACTTTTTCTCATTTTCTCTCTCTCTCTCTCTTTTTTTTTTTTTTTTTTGGACCACAACTATGTAGATCTTTTGAATGAAGGGTGAGCCAGTGAGTGGTTTAGAACATGAAAGGGTTGGGGGGGGCCTGGGTGGCTCAGTCGGTTAAGCGTCCGACTTCAGCTCAGGTCATGATCTCACAGTTCGTGGGTTCGAGCCCCGCGTCGAGCTCTGTGCTGACAGCTCAGAACCTGGAGCCTGCTTCGGATTCTGCATCTCGCTCTTTCTCTCTGCCCCTCCCCTGCAAAACTAAACATTAAAAAAAAAAAAGAAGAACGTGAAAAGACTGAAAGACTGGTAAAGGGAAGAGGGGAACAGACAGAGTGGAATTTAGAGGCAACCAACAGTCATTTTGGGGACACTGGATCCAAGGATCGGTGAGAGAAATACCAGTCTTCTTTGGGAGCAACTTGGGAGCCCAAAGGTCTCAGGCAGGCCACAGAAGCCAGGGCTGGGGCGGGAAGTTCCGTTCGGGGCCACCCTGCATGAGGGAGAAGGGGCTGGTGCCATATTTACCGTCAGGACTGGAGCAGCACAGCAGAAGGGGAGAAGGATCTCGAGAAGCAGGAGAGGGTCTGGCCACAGCCATGGAGGAAGGCAGAGGAGCGGCCAGGACAGGCACCCACACCAGAGGAGGGCCCCGGCTCACCTGCATAGTCCCTCCTTTGTAAAAGGAGAAATAGAAAGAAACTGTATTTTTTAAAATTTATTTTTATTATGTATTTATTTTGAGAGAGACAGAGACAGCATGAGAGGGGGAGGGGCAGAGAGAGAGGGACAGAGAGAGAGGACCCCAAGCAGACCCCACGCTGCCATCGCCGAGCGCGACGTGGGGCTCGAACTCACGGAACTGTGAGACCATGACCTGAGCTGAAACCAAGAGTTGGATCCTTCACCGAATGAGCCACCGAGGAAAGAAAGAAATGTATTAATCTCAGACCCCCCCCCCCAAATATCTCTATCCAGCCCCATTTCCTGATTTGACGAGAGAGCCCTGCGGGGAGGGACATCGCTGTCTCAGGTTGGCAGTAAACCCAGCGCCTGGCACCTACCGAGGTCTAAAAAATATTACCATTCACCCAGTTTAACCCGAATATAAACTGGGGCCCTATGTGGCTCAGTCTTACTTTGCTGTTGTATTTAGAGGAACAGAGTCCGAAATTAAAGCAACAACAACAGAAACCACACAGGGTTTTGAAAGGATCCTAATCTTTACTTGTGGCTCTTAAAATACTTCCATGTGGATTCAATTCGTGATCCTGAGTGCCACTTCCTAAAATCCGCTTTTCTCTCCTCCCTTCCTCACACCCCCCCCGCAGCTGCCATGGAGATGGTCGTTCTCCAAATGCTGTCCCCAAATCTGTTCCTCATCTCCAGCCTACATGGCATTTCCTCTTCCTCCTTTCCACATGTCACACGTCATTGCCTCTTGCCAGATGTCCCTGGAATTTCTGCTCTGGCCAAAGAACGTGCTGCAAGGGTTGGAGAACACATGAGCTCCTTGCGTCAAGCTCTTCCTTATTCTCTTCAAGGGGATTCACGCAGACATCAGTGATCGAATGAACAGAAAGACTTGGTTGACAAAAGGATCTGGGTTTGGATCCTGGATCTTCTTTTTTTATTATTATTATTATTTTTTTAATGTTTATTTATTATTGAGAGAGAGAGACAGAGCATGAGCAGCGGAGGGGCAGAGAGAGAGGAAGACACAGAATCCGAAGCGGGCTCCAGGCTCTGAGCTGGCAGCACAGAGCCCAACGCGGGGCTCAAACTCACGGAGTGTGAGATCATGACCTGAGCTGAAGTCAGACGCTCAACCGACTGAGCCACCCAGGTGCCCCCTGGATCTTCTTGTTCACCATGTGACTTTGTACAAGTTATGAAACCGTTCAGAAAGTCAGTGTCTTTGTGAGCAAAACAGGGTAAGATACACTTACCCCAGAGAATGTTTAGAATTCAATGAGTTAATTCATTTAGATGCTATACCAGTGCCCAAGATGGAGTTAGCACGGATAAGCGTGGGCTAAATCATCACCATCACCATCCTGAGATTTTTTTCCCCATCGACAGGAAGAAAAATGCTGACCCTCTTCTGCTCCAGGGGAGAGGGCTCGGTTTTCCTTGACACCTCCTCCCTCCTTCCCCTCCTTCTTTCCTCCTTTTTAAAAAATTTTATTCACTTATTTTGAGAGAGAAAGAGAGAGGATCCCAAGCAGGCTCCACACTGTTAGCGCAGAGCCTGACGTGGGGCTCGAACTCACGAACAGTGAGATCACGACCTGAGCCAAAAGCAAAAGTCAGATGCTTAACCAACTGAGCCACCCAGGCATTCCCTCTTTCCTCCTTCTTATTTCTCTTCTCCTTCCTCTTCTCCACCTTCCCATCATTATCGCTATTGTCACCATTATGGGGCTCTGGAACCAGGCTGTCTGCGTTCAGATCTTGCCTCTACCATTTATGGGGATCCAGGGAAACGACTTAACTTCTACACAACTTCTCGCTCTTGAAAAAGGGTTAATAATGATACCTACCTTATAGAATTGCTATCAGAATTACAGCTAATACCATATACAAAGAGCTTAGAAGAATATTTTCCTACGGTAGGTACCCAACAAGTGTTATTTTGTCGTGTGTGGAGGGTAAAGGCAGAATCCGGGTTTGGAGCCAGTTCTGACAGCGAAATCTACCTTTGTGACAACTCTTCTGCCTCCTTCCTTAGGTTTTGCTCTGGGGCCATTGGTAGTGACAAGAACGTTCCCTCCCGGTATGCCCAAAGGTATTGAAAGCAGAGTCTTGAAGAGACATTTGTAGACTCACATTCAAAACAGCGTTCTTCACAATAGCTAAGGGGGGCAGGAACTCCCATGCCCATGAATGGATAAACAAAATGTGGCCTATGCGTACAATGGAATATTATTCAGCCTTAAGAAGGAAGGAAATTCTGACACCTGCTACGACCCGGATGAACCGTGAGGGCGTTATGCTAAGGAAATGACCCAGTCACAAGAGACAACTGTTGCATGACTCTACTTCTCGGAGGTACTTAGAATAGTCAAATTCATGGGGACAGAAAGTAGAATGGAGGTTGCCGGAGGAGGGGAGAGGGAGGAGGGAGTCACTGTTTAATGGGGACAGACTTTTATTTTTTCAAGATGAAAAGAGTTCTGGGGACGGATGGTGGTGATGGCTGCCCAGCAATGCGAATCTACTTAATGGGGCTGAACTGTACAGTTAAAGAGTGATGATGGGAATTTTTACATTGTGTGTATTTTACCTCAATAAAAAAAAAAGAAAAAAAAAGTTGCACCCCCCCCCCCCTTCTGCTCCAGGAAAGAGGTGATGGGACTCAGTTTCCCTTGAGTCCCTTTGTTGCTTACCTGGCGGCTGTAGTTAACCTCACTAGTGACTCTATCTCTTGCTGATGCCCTGAGCCGTGGACGTCCTACCGGGAGGGGTTCATGGCCAACAGCTGTCCTCGCTCTTCCTCGAGAAGGGCCAGCAGTGTGAGGGGGCCAGCCAGAGGCCCAGTCAACCAGGAGGTCTTTAAAATGGACTCATTTCGGGGCGCCTGAGTGGCTCAGTCGGTTGAGCGTCCGACTTCAGCTCAGGTCACGATCTCGCGGTCCGTGAGTTCGAGCCCCGCGTCGGGCTCTGGGCTGACGGCTCGGAGCCTGGAGCCTGCTTCCGCTTCTGTGTCTCCCTCTCTCTCTGCCCCCGCCCCGTTCATGCTCTGTCTCTCTCTGTCTCAAAAATAAATAAAACGTTTAAAAAAATGTTTTAAAAAGAAAAAAATAAAATGGACTCATTTCAGCGCGCCTGGGTGGCTCAGTCAGTTGAGGGTCTGACTTTTGGTTTCAGCTCAGGTCGTGATCTCACGGTTTCGTGGGTTCGAGCCTTGCTTGGGATTCTCTCTCTCTCTCTCCGTCTCCCTCTGCTCCTCCCCCACTCACGCTGTCTCTGTCTCTCTCAAAATAAATAAATAAATAAATAAATACACTTTAACAAATGGATGCATTTCAAACTCTGAGGGAAAAGTCTCATTTTATTTTCAGTGTGTCGGAGAAAAGGAGAAATCTTGTGTGTGCTGCTACAGAGGCCTGACTGTCTCCTCCTTTGTCACAAAGCTCCCAGCCACGTCCCAACTGTGTTCTCATTAGGGTCCCGCTGGTGAGCGAGCCCTTCGAGTCAGACGGGGCACCCTGTGCAGTGACTTGTGGAGAGATTTTTTTTTTTTTTTTCTTTTTCCAGTTGATTTGCTAATGTCTGCTGGGATTCTGTGAAACCAAAGTTTTGAGATCTTCTCCTGGGTCGGGAGGTGAGGGGACACGCACTGGAAGAAATTGCTTCCTCTGGAATAGCCTTGATTGGAATTTTGAAAAAATGAAGGCAATTTGGAACACAGAAAGGGAGCTAAGCTGTGGGCTAAGCAGCAAATTGAGCTTTATTTTCTCCCCTCCCTCTCTTTCTCTTTTGGCTTAATTTTTCTCCCTGTCTTTTCGGTGTTCCTGGTCTCATTCCTCTCTGCCAAGCTATTTCTCTTTTCTACTTAAAAACCCCGTTTAAACCGCTGGCCCTGTGGGAACTCTGATTATTTCTGATTAAAACCTTGTCTTCGCCCGGACTCCCCCAGGAACGGATCCTAAGGTGAAGGCTGATGCACAGGTGGTTTATTTGGGAAGATCCCGGGGAGCAGGAGCCCAGGAGGGAGCAGGGGTGCTGCGGGGGTCGGTGGGTGAAACGGGGGGGGGGGCGACACCCTGCAGGGGTGCATCATGAAGCCAGTTATAGGTACTATCTACCTGGGCAACAGAAGTTTTTTCCCATCACGTTCCACCCCTGTGGGTCAAGGATGGCCCCTGGTGTCTCTGGGGTGCACATGCCCAGTGAGTGCTGAGCCCTGAGAAGCCCCAGGGTATCAGAGGAGTCTCAGGACAAGAAGCCAGACGAATCTGGCGGAGCCTTGACCTTGCAGGGGGCTCTGTGCTTGTACCTTCAAGAGGCTGGCCGAAGCCCGTATGGCACCGATGTCCGCAGAGGTGGCTGGAGTCAGACGGGGGCCCAGAAATGCACCGTTAGAGACCTTTAGACCCCCGAAGCACAGAAAAGCTTCCGGGAAAGGTAGTTCAACAGGCAGCTAGCTTTTACTTAAAGCGGAAAAGAATTCAACAGGGGCCCCAGTTCAAATGCCTGCTTCTGTGATTTCTGGAACAGCGGCTATCGACTGCCTTAGCTGTGTTCTCTAGTTTGGGGGGCTCCCACTCTGCCCCTGCCCTTAGCTCGAGCTCAGTCTCCCCGTCGGGGATGGCCAACAGGCCAGACCACAGCTAAGACCGCAGCTGCTACTGAGGGCATGCTCCTCACGCATGGGCTCTGAGGGTTAGATCAGACCATGGGTGGCAGGTCGGACACAGACTCACTGCTGCACAAGCACGGTCACTGGCTTTTTCACGTACGTTATTATTGTCCCTATACTGGAGTCTTGGATACTATTGAGAATCGAGGAAAAGAGTGAAAAAAAAAAAAACCCAAAAAACCAAAACCCTTTCTTTTTTAGGAGGTGGGGCGTTCCTAGGCTGGTGGAAATGTCTACATATGAATAACATGATGATGATGATGATGATGATGATGATATATTTAATATATATGTTTAGTTGGATTCACGGCACATTTCCTAGGTCCCTCGTAGGTGCTCGGCACTGTGGGGGACACAGCGGGGCCGGAGGGGAAGCATACCGTTGGCAGCCCCCCCCCCCCACTGTGTCCCCGCTGTCTCCCCGAGAGGTCCCCTGTCGCCTCCGTGGACCGTTCTGTGGACCACGGCTTCCTATGTGGCGCAGTGGTTCACATCAACAATGCAGTCATCGTGCGTCTTTCCTGGGCTTTCCTTCCTGTCTTACTTCTCACTCCCCTATGCTTCCTGGGGTCATAACGCCCACCCAGGATAGTTAAAACTCAATTCTTTTCTTTTTTTAAAAACACTTTTTAAACATTTTATTTATTTTTGAGAGAGACAGAGAGAGAAAGACAGAGTGAGAGCAGGGGAGGGGCAGAGAGAGAGAATCCGAAGCAGGCTCCGGGCTCCAAGCTGTCAGCACAGAGCCCGACGCCAGGCTCGAACTCATGAGCCGCGAGATCATGGCCTGAGCACAAGTCGAGCGCTTCACCGACTGAGCCACCCAGGCGCCCCTTACAACTTAACTCTTAAATTTCGTTCTGATTAGGGGAGTACTTCTCGCTCACGGTAAACAATTTTGACACCACAAAGACGCATAGCACAGGAAATGATAGTTTTTTGAGATCTCAGACCTGTGCCTCTTAAACTCTCATGACTCCTAGCGGTTTGGTGAACATTTCTCCGTATCCTTTTCCTTTTGCTAACAAAGACAACCGTTTTTATTATATTCAACGTTTATTTATTTTTGGGACAGGGAGAGACAGAGCATGAACGGGGGAGGGGCAGAGAGAGAGGGAGACACAGAAGCGGAAGCAGGCTCCAGGCTCCGAGCCATCAGCCCAGAGCCCGACGCGGAGCTCGAACTCATGGACCGCGAGATCGTGACCTGGCTGAAGTCGGACGCTTAACCGACTGCGCCACCCAGGCGCCCCGTCCGTTTTTATTATATTAAAAAATGGAATCACGGTATAATAATGTTCTCTGACTTCTTCCCATTTGAGGTACGTATTCCCAACGTAGTCCCTCCAGCTCTGCCCCATTCCCTTTAGTCGTTGCTCCATGAATTGGTAGGAGAACACATGATATTTTGTAAATCTAAGACCTTGCTGGTGAACTACTGGGTGATAACCAGTATTTTGCTATTGCATACAAGGTATAGTAAGTTTGTTTGCACGTGTTCTTTGCACCCTGGTGTTGGCATTCTTAGGGGATAATTTCTTAGACACAGAATTGCTGGCTAAAGAGAACCTACATTTATTTATTTATTTGTTTATTTTGAGGGAGAGAGAGAGAGAGAGAGAGCGAGCGTGAGCGAGCAGGGGAGGGGCAGAGGGAGGGAGAGAGAGAATCTGGACCAGGCTCCACACCCAGGGCAGAGCCCAGTGTGGGACTCAGTCTCGCAACCATGAGATCATGACCTGAGCCAACCGAGCCACCCAGGTGCCCCAAGAGAACCTACATTTAAATGCTAACAGATCTTGTCCAATTATGCTCCAAGATCATTGCACTGACTTACCCTCATGAGGTTTGCTGTCACCGGCAAGAAGGTTGGGGTGCTCTTAGGGTGGTTTTGAGCCAGAGAGAAGAGCAAATTGGGGGGACAGGGTTGGTCACCCCAAATGTCTACTTGCCACCCTGTCCTTACTATGCAGTTCACAGCCTGTAGCCCTTCCAAAGCTCCATTAGAAGGTTACCCTCTTTTCTCTTTCAGGGGGGCCCTGGAGAGTGGGCAGTGGAGTTTTGTAATGCCTGGAAGACACAGAGGTTCTAGAAATACTTTTCTGTTCCTGGTCTGTTTCTGGCCAGTCAGGAGAGAGATGGTCAGATGCGAATCCCAGGTCGCCCGCACCCAGAGTGTGCAACTTCGGGAAAGTCGCCTACCTCTCTGGACTGTTTGTTTCTTTTTGCTTTTGCTTTTGTTTTGTTTTTTTCACCTGAAAAATGGAGGTCAGGAAACTTGCTTTCTGCACTTGTGATATTTGTTAGGTTCATGCTTAACCTAAATGCTGTAATAGAAAGTCCCTCAATCTCAATGCCTTAACCCAATAGATAAATTTCTTTCTCACTCAATTATATCCTAAATGGGTGTTTCTAACTGGTGGGGGGCTGGGGGGCTCTTCCTCAAGCGGTGGGCCAAGCTCCTTCCATCTCTGGTTCTTTGACACACCGCTGCTAGGTCCCCATACTTGCGCATGTCAAGTAGGTGAGGAGAAATGAGCGTGTGAAGAATGGCGGTGGGAGGGTTGCTAGGCCGGGCCTAGAGGAGGCGCACATCAGTCCTGCTCACATTCCATCAGCCAGATGGTGGGGCAGCCATGAAAATGCGCCTCTCAGGGCTCCCACTATGGGGGGAAAAAGTGCCTCAAAGCCCCAGCTGCTGTCCTGGATTCACCATCACATTCACGCGAACAGAGGCCATGCTTCTCCTGGGCTGCTCCCAGCTGATGACTAAGCATGGCAGAAGTCTTTACCCAGGCTTCCTCTGGCAAGGCCAGGGCCTCCCCCAGTGGGCAACTAGGACTCAAAGACAGCCCGTCGGCCTGGCCCAAACTTTCTTGGAAGCATGACACAGTCTGAGACTTGTTCTACTCAGTCCTTTCTCCCCACTTCATTCCCGCAGATGTCAGACCGACCCTCCTGTGGCCTGAAAGGTCTCACCTTTTTTCTGTGCCGCCCCCCCCCCAATAAAACCCTTACTTGTCTAGTCCCATCTTTCGCCTTCACTTCTCAACCAACCTGAACTAAAGCACGTGACCGCCCACAACTGCAAGGGAATCTGGGAAATGTAGTTCAGCTGCGCGTCCAGGAGGAAAAGGAAGCGGGTCTGGTGAACCGTGAGCCTGTGCCCGGCACGCAGCGATGCAGTAATGGCTCCTGTTGTCGCTATGGCCCTTTGTACCGAGGTGTCAAGTCCCCGCCAAGCACGTGGTGCATCCCTTCATCACGACATGTGGCCTGGCCTAGCCGGCGGTCTGACCCCTCCATGGGGGTTCCTCTAAGTTAGAGCGGAGAAAGACACACAGGCACGTCCCAAGATGGGGGGGGGGTGTCATCCTTAGAGAAGTCACCTCTGGGGACATCTCTTCGGCAGTCGCCCCAACTCACCCTCCGGAGCTACTTTGCCCGGCTGGTCCCTCTGATGGAAGCCAGGTGCCGTGGGGTGGCCGAGGCCGGCCCTTGGGAGAAACCGTACATCTCCCAAGGAGCCCCTTTGCCCATCACCGGCGCCCCCCGCCACGCCTGCTTCCAAGGGCCGCCAATGCTTTAAGAGCTCCATAAATGCTGATAATTCCCGCATTAAACTTCACTTTATTATTTTCTCTGGGTGCAGGTATGCGGATGATATGAGACCTCGCTGCATTTACATACAAATTGAAGATTTTTATTAATCAGTCCAGTACCGGGGCTCCAACGCTAACAGTCCATCAGGCCCTTAAATACATTTGGTGACATTTTTACCATGCATTAGCATGATAGGGCAAGGCGAATATAATGTACCAATGATTGCTTTTCCATTGAAAGCACAAACGGTTTCATTTTTCCTGTCATCTCAAATAAGTGTTAAAGAGGGTTTGGAGGCTGTTGTGTCCGTGCCGTATGCTCAGGACTTACAAACACTGATGAGCGCATTAAATAACCATTAGCGTCTCGGCCTGGACCACAGGACCGTCCCTCCTCTTCAGAATTTATTCTTTGATTTAAAGTGAAGGCAATCTGTGGTCGCTTTCATAAAGTCCTGCGGCCCCTCCATTCTCCCTCCAACAAAATGCATTACAACAGTAATTTTATGACTGTTAAAATAACTGTCGTTAACAAGCACTTAATTAAAATGTACAATAAATAGCCGACTGCAGCCTTATCTGCTCTCCGGAGCGGCCACGGCCGAGACTGCAAATGCCCAGGCCTGCTGTTGCCCAGCTTGTTTGCAGATTAATTGCTTTTCGAGCTGGCAGGAGCTGCCTCTTCAGCAGCCAGATCGTAAATGACCAGATAGGGACTTTATCAATCAGGCGTGTGCGTCTGTGACCGCTGGTGGGCAGGCAGGAAGGGCTGGAGGGTGGGCGGAGGGCAAGCCTTGGGTGGGTGGGCAGCAAGGGAGGTGGCGGAATGGGGGTGATGGAGAAAACCTGGTTGATGGGACTCCCTGGGGGGGCTGGCCTGCTCCAGCCCCCACTGGGACAGCCCTCGCCTAACAACAGCTCTGATGACCGTAATCATAGCCAGCACTTAACTGTGGGCCGATACTTTATTTTTATCACCTTATTTAACTCCAGCGACAACGGCGGTGAGGTGGTTATTGTTAGGATTCTCACTGATGCACGAGGAAACAGAGGCTCAGAGAGGTTAAGTGGCTCGCCCAGGGTCACACAGTGCGTAGCGGCACATCTGGGATTCGAGCCCGGGTGCGAATGATCATTCCGCGGGAGGGGCGCTTAACCCCCATCCCGGGGCCGTCTCCTCGGAGATGTGAATTTATTGCGTGCCTGTCACATACCTGCAGCTGTGCTGAAGTCTACGTTTATTGCTTCACGTGGTTGGAGGGGGTGTCTTTAATAAACGCATATTTATGAAGTGCCTACTATGTGTCCGGGCCGTGCTAGACGCTAGAGGTGCAAAGGGGAGCCCGAAGAATCTGATCTGTGCCCTCAGCTCGCAGGCCAGTGGGGAAGACAGCTGTTGAGCAGGTAATGGGATCACAGAGCAGAGTACCTTACAGTTTTTTTCTTTTCAATGTTTGCTTATTTTTGAGAGGGAGAGAGAGAGAGAGAGAGAGACATAATGTGAGCGGGGGAGGGGCAGAGAGAGAGAGAGAGAGAGAGACATCACCCCCCCCCCCCCCCAGAGAGAGAGAGAGAGAGACACAGAACCCAAAGCAGGCCCGACGCGGGGCTCGAACTCAAGAGCAGAGAGCTCACGACCAGAGCTGTAGTCGAATGCTTCAACAACTGAGCCACTCAGGTGCCCCAAGCAGAGTACCTTAAAAAGACTGTGTGTGTGTGTGTGTGTGTGTGTGTGTGTGTGTGTGTGTGTGTATACGAGTGGGATCAAGGACAGCTTCCAAGAGGACGTGACTTTTAAGCTGAGCTGAGGAGAAAGAGAAGCAGGGGCCAGCCAGGCGAAGGGCAGGGGAACAAGGGTTCTGGGCAGGGAGACAGTTGAAGGCATGGAGGACAGCGCCCACGCCATGTCCCAGCCCCTGGTGGAAGGACGGAAGTTCCACGTGGCTGGGCTTTGGAGGGGCACATGTAAATAGGAAAGGATGAGACCCAGGGAGTCGGCGGTGCTAGATGGAGGAGAGCCTCGGGAACCCCGCGGGGTAACCCGAGAGCTGAGTGTGTTTTCCAAGGGGCCTCACTGAGGCTGGGCCTTGTCAACAACATCCTAACGTAGGTATCACGATTCCCGTTTTTACAGCTAAAGACACAGAGGCCTACCCGGGGACGGGTAAGTGGCTCCCCCCGAGGTCAGAGGCAGCTGGGGCAGCTGACGGGGGGGCAGGAGGCCATCTGCACACGGGTGCCCAGAGCCTGCTCACCTCTGCTCACTCGCTCCCCCGTGTGATTCTTGTCACCGTCCAGGACGGGGATTACTTTGGGGTTTGTTGCTGGTATCTTGGTACCACCAGAACTCCCGAGTCACAAAAATGATGCTCTTAAAATTGTGGACTGCGTCCCTTTAGAATTCCAGGTTGCGATGGTTCTTCCTGGGTCCCCAGGCAGGGAGATAACTATGGACAGGTCTGGGAACAACGGGTAGGAATGCTTTCCCCTTACAAACAGCAGCATAACCTAGAAGACCCAGCCAACCAACCCAAGCAACCAGTTACTCACATGCTTCGACAAGAGGTCTGGAGGAGGGCAGCTCCAATTTTGGTGAGGAGTCCCACCATATCGCAGAGGACCTTTTCCCTCCATTCTCCTCGGCGTGCGGGCCTTTCACTCTTAGACTCTTGCACACTGGTCACAGAATGGCTGCCAGATGAAAGATAGGAAGGGAAGGTGTGGAGGGGGGAGAGATTTTCGGAAGGCCGGCAGCACACTCCTCTATGTGTCGTTGGCCAAGTCTAAGTCCCATGGTCCTCTAGTCGAAGGATGTGTTGGAAAGCGGCTGCCCAACGGCTGGCCTGCTGTGGTTGGTGGCGTGTTGGGCGCACAGCCGCCCTGAGTGACATGGGAGATCTCCCAGCAAGCAGGAAAGGGGAGGGTGGATGGTGGAGGGAAGATATCATCAAGGGACCCGGGGGTCATTGTGTGTCAGGAATTCGGCCAACGATTGGCTTTGAAGCCTCACCGTTCTCTCAGAGAGCCTCAAAACAGAGGCTCTGGCTCAGACTTGGATCCGTCTGACCCCAGGCTCCCCGCTCTCAAACTCCAGGCCATAGGTATATAGCCACTGCAGCCCCTAGGGCGTGAGGGAGGCCCGCCCAATCCCCAGGCGGTTTGAGGGGCAGAGAGCCCCTTGTCCCCTTTGTGCCAGACACCCCAAGCCTTCAGACTCGAGGCTGACTTTGGGGTCTCTCTCCCGAGGGCCACCTTCACCCACCCCATCATCTCCTGACCACGTGGCAGAGAACATTCTCTCACCACCCGCTGGTGAGCTCCTTTGGGGCGAACCATAGATCTTGGACTCATTTTTAAAAACTCAGCTTTGGGGCGCCTGGGTGGCTCAGTCGGTTAAGCGTCTGACTTCGGCTCAGGTCACGATCTCACGGTTCGTGGGTTCGAGCCCCGCGTTGGGCTCTGTGCGGACAGCTCGGAGCCCGGAGCCTGTTTCGGATTCTGTGTCTCCCTCTCTCTCTGCCCCTCTCCCACTTGCACTCTGTCTCTCTCTGTCTCAAAAATAAACACAAAACCATTAAAAAAAAATAAAAACTCAGCTTTATTATGGTAGGAAAAGCTCCCCCCTCCCCAAATAAAGGATGGATAAAAAATAATGGTAGATTTTTTTTTCTTTTAAGGAAAGTTATCAAGCTCTTTGCAGCGTTTATGTTTGTGATGTCTACAATCCGTCTCACGCTGCGGGGGGCGGGTGGCGGGTAGGGCATTTGGTAACAAAGCGAATGCAGGCAGCTAAAGGGTCAGGCAGGTGCCTGGCTGCATCCCTGAGCCTGGAAATGCATGAGACTGCTACTAATGTGCAAGCTTTATTCATATGGACCCATCCCCAGCCTCACAAATAAATGGAGACTGGCCAAACACACAGACTGATGTCGAGGGTGGGGTGGCGTGCAGGGAAATGCTTCCGATCTTGGCATCTGGGAAGATATTCAACCGAGGTCTCTACCTGGCTGTTATTTAAACAAACACAAAAAGATGGAGGTAAGGAGTCCAGGGAGGATGCTGGAAACCATCAGCAAACAGGGGAGCTCGGCTGGGAGGGGGGGCCGTTCCGTGTAGGTGTCAAATCCTTTTGCATCAGAATCCTGCAGGGGCAGGAATGCCCAAATGTGGAGTGAGTATGCACAGCCATTTGCCCGGCAAAGGCCCTGGAAGGAGCAGGGTGGGCTCCCCCCGGGGATGTGCAGAGCCTCTCCTGTGTGCATTCATTAAAGGGCCAGCTTGGTGGCCCCATGGTCACAGAGTGACAGAGCTCCTTACGCACCAGGAAGAGTGTCGCCCAGGCGTGCGCCATTCTGATTGATTCTGATTAACTTGTTAGGAGTCCGCTTGCGGAGTGTGGACCATGCTTGCAGGGCCTCAGGGCGGCGTCTTTGCTGATGGTCTCTGTCGTTCTCCACATTCTCCGGCTTGGCTACTCTGGAAGCTTGCCCCTGGAGATCAGTGTTGTTGGGGGGGGGCGGTGCCTGAGAAGAGCAGAGATACGTAGTTGGATCAAAAGACCCTGAGGTGGGTTAATTGTGCCCCCTGGGAAAGTTATTGTCTTGATGAGCTATTGTTTCCTCTTTGGGAAACTGGGGATCGCTTTTCTCAGCCTCGTTGGATTATTAAGGAGAATCAGGGTGGCGGTTCCCTTCCCTTCGCTCTCTTTTTGAGTGTTAGATTCAGATTTTAAGGCACCCTTGCAGGAAGACCACAGATCCGGAAGAGAGAGGCAGGGATCACTCACGCAAGGTTTGCAGGGGCTGTGGGACGAACACCACAGGTGTAGACCATGCGTGGGGAGGCGCTGGCCAACACCGGGCTGTGGATTTCTGCAGAGTGAACCCTGTTGCCTGTTCAACCCTCTTTCAATCGCAATTAAGTCAAAAGGAGAATCTCGGTTGGTGCTAAAACGTCCTCAACACCCCTTCAGCTCTTTTTAACCTCCCTTTAAAACGAAGACAGATCGTAGAGACAGAGAATAGGTGCCCGGGGCGGGGTGGGGGAAGAGGTGGAGGATGCGAAGCTAGTGTTTGACGGGTATGGAGTATCCATTCGGGAAAACGGAAGGAGGATCCAGAGATGAATGGCGGCTAATAGTTGCACAGCACGAATGGACTTAACGCCACCGAGCTGTGCCCCTAAAAATGGTCATAATGGCACATGTTTTTATGTTATGTTTTATACATTTTCCCATGGTAAAGGCAAAAAGGCAAAATCTAAATCGGAAGCAGAAGAGGCTTCAGGCACAGAGCATCTAAACAGACACTAGTAACGTGACTTTATTTTATTTTATTTTTTTTTAATTTTTTTTTCAACGTTTTTTATTTATTTTTGGGACAGAGAGAGACAGAGCATGAACGGGGGAGGGCAGAGAGAGAGGGAGACACAGAATCGGAAACAGGCTCCAGGCTCTGAGCCATCAGCCCAGAGCCCGACGCGGGGCTCGAACTCACGGACCGCGAGATCGTGACCTGGCATTTATTTTTGGGACAGAGAGAGACAGAGCATGAACGGGGGAGGGGCAGAGAGAGAGGGAGACACAGAATCGGAAACAGGCTCCAGGCTCTGAGCCATCAGCCCAGAGCCCGACGCGGGGCTCGAACTCACGGACCGCGAGATCGTGACCTGGCTGAAGTCGGACGCTTAACCGACTGCGCCACCCAGGCGCCCCTAGTAACGTGACTTTAAAAAGTCAGTGTTACTCTCAAGGTTGCCTTTTATCCGGGACCAGGAGTAGCAGTTTTCCAGCTCCAAATAGCCGCTGGATACAAAGCTTTCTTTTGAAATGCATATTTTTATTTAACGAAGCAAGGAGAAATGGCAGGTAAACCAAAAACACGGATAGGACAAGACGGTGAAGCCGTAACTCGGCGCCTGTGTCCAAGTTTCAGGCGTCGCACCCGAAGCCTGGAGGTCAGCAAGGGTTGGGGGGGGGGAGGTCCAGGCCTGCGGCACAGGGAGGGGCTCCTCTGCACCCCTCCCAGCCTCTTCCCTGTTTCCCCCGATTCTTCGCCCGGATGGCTTCCCTTTGTACCGCTTCAGCTGGCAACTCTTCGTCATGACAGAGACGGCGGAGTAAACTGTTGTCTCGCCCAACCCGAGGCCTCTGGGGTAGTTGCTTTGTCCTGAGGTCACCCCGTGGCTGTTCTGGGCTCGGGGGGTAGATCCCAAGCATCCTGGGTGCAGAATGACAGGCTTCTTGGGTGACAAATGGGTCATATTCTCCAAAGTTCTGATGGTAACTAAGGATGGACTAGAGCAGGAGTTCTCAAACCTGACTGCACTCTAGAATCTTCCGGGGCTCGTCACCAGCCCAGGATCAGGATCTCTAGAGGGGGAAGCTGGGATATCTGGGGTTTCCTTTCCTTTCCTTCCCTTCCCTTCCCTTCCCTTCCCTTCCCTTTTAAATGTTTATTTTTGAGAGAGAGAGAGAGAGAGAGAGAGAGAGAGAGAGAGAGAGACAGCGAGCAGGGGGTGAGCAGAGAGAGAGGGAAACAGAGGATACCAAGCAGGCTCCATGCTGCCAGCACAGAGCCCAATGTGGGGCTCAAACCCATAAAGCACAAGATCATGACCTGAGCCCAAATCAAGAGTTGGACGCTCAACCCACTGAGCCACCCAGGAGCCCCAGGGATCTCTGAGTTTTTCAAAGCCGCCCAGGCAATCGTGATGTGTGACAGGTTTGGAACCACAGATTAGAGCAAAATTGCCGTTGCT
Organism: Herpailurus yagouaroundi; assembly: GCF_014898765.1. Classification (NCBI taxonomy): domain Eukaryota; kingdom Metazoa; phylum Chordata; class Mammalia; order Carnivora; family Felidae; genus Herpailurus; species Herpailurus yagouaroundi. Next base: position 7,993,947 of record NW_024412421.1, read on the forward strand.
TATAAATGCTTTGTACCCTGTCTGGAATGGCTTTTTCTTCCTCCCAACAAATTCCAAGATGTGTCTTAAGACTCAGCCGATGCATTGACACCTCCTAGAAGGCCTCCGTGATCTTCCAGGCTGAGTTGTCTCAATAGTAACACTTACCACACTGTTCTGTAATCACTGGATTTGTGGGCAGTTTCTACCACGGGGTAGGGAGCTCTTTGAAGGCAGGAACTGTGCCCTATTCTCTGTTGAGTCTCACGGCCTGAATATAGTAAGTGTTCAATATAGGTTTGATAAGGAGTAAATGGATGTTTTGAAGCACACAGCAGGAATCCCAGGGGACACTTAAGCCCTAAAAAACATATTCACGTGGGCAGATAAACAGGTTTCCTTTGAGGTCAATGAGGGTTCCTAGGGCCTGCCCTGCTTTGGGCCATGGTGGCTACAGTCCAGACTTATCCTTCTTAGAACTTCTGCCTACTAGGGTCCCTCAGACGTCCCTGGTCTCACCTAGAGCCACTGTTCTCCAACTCACCAAATTGTCTGGCCACAGTGGCCTTCTCTCCCTTACTTTAAAGTCTCAGTGTCCCTTCCTTCCTTCCTTCCTTCCTTCCTTCCTTCCTTCCTTCCTCCTTCCTTTTTTTCTTTTTCTTTCTTTCTTTCTTTCTTTCTTTCTTTCTTTCTTTCTTTCTCTTTCTTTCTTTCTTTCTTTCTTTCTTTCTTTCTTTTTCTTTCTTTTTCTTTTTTTTTTGAGTTGATTTGTTTTGAGAGAGGGAGGGAGCACAGAGAGAGGGAGAGACAGAATCCCAAGGAGGCTCTGCCTGGCAGCCCAGGGCCCCACGCGGGGCTCAAACTCAAGAACCACGAGATCATGACCTGAGCCGAAGCCAAGAGACGGACTAGGTAGTAGGGAGAAAAGACTTATGACCTCCTTCCCTACTAAAAGGTTGAAGTAAGTGCCAAAATGGTTATCTCCCAACCTCTGGGCCTTTGTCAAGTACTGAAAGACATTAACTTGCAATATCTGTGGAGCAGATTTGGTGGGCAAAGGAGACCAGCCTGGGGTCAAACAGTAGTTGTGCCTGCCCTAGGCTGGGGCATGAGGCAGGGGTTTATCCTGGTCGTGACAAATCAGCTCTAAGTTGGAACAGAGCACCCCCCCCCACCCCCGCCTCCAACCGCCTCGCCCCCAGTTAGTTACCACAGCAGCGATGGGGGCATTTCCACTTCAACCTGGTCTAGTGAAGGATCATGTTTTGATGTTTTCCTCTGCAGCTAAGTTTTGTCTCTAATTTTAACATTTGGACTCTGTTCCGGTCAGACTGGAAAGATCTTCTGCTCATCTGCGGAAAGGACATGCTATTCCCACTGAAATCTAAGTAACGAGACGCTGCCGTTTCTGAGAAGCCTCCCCCTCCTCCACCCTCCCCTACCGCACATAACTTCCAACGATTGCCAGAGTGTGGGAGACCTGAGATTACCTCCTGCCTCGCATGACTGGCCCACTTACACCGGTCAGGGGAGGCGAGGTTATAGTGCCGAAACAAACAGCCCCAGTGTCGTCGCAAGCAAAGGCTTATTACTCACTCATACTTCCCGTCCAACATGGTGTGGTCTGGAAGCTGGGCACGGGAAGGGACGGAAGCCCTACTCCACGGGCTTTATCACTCGGGGCCTCGGGCTGAGGGAGGGGGTCCTTTTGTGCCCCTGGCATCTCCCCACAAAGGGGCAGACACGGCCAAGAGCTGAGCCTGCTCACGTCTCACGGGCCCAGAGGCCAGGCGTTGCAATCCTCCCAGGGTCCAGAAGTAGAAGGGAGGCGAACCCTGGTGGCGGCAGGAATGTTTGCTGCCCCACCACAGGCCCTTGGCCTTTCGGTCCTTTCCATAGGGCTCTTCTCCAAGCCCGCATACTTTTATCCTGCTTGGAATCCCCCCTCCCACCCCCCGTGAGTTTTCAGGGGAATCCTCTTTGGAGCACTTGTCTTGAACTCTATCCAGATGCAGTGTGGCACAGTGGTTGGTTAAGAGTGCAGATTCTAGAACCAGGCTAACTGGGTTTGCAGCTGGCCAGAGCAAATGTTCCAACACGTCTGACTGTCAGTTTCTCGTCTGTAGGATAGGGAAAACAACCCATGTCCCAGGTTCATTGTTAGTATTATATTTTCCGTATATGTCATATGTTTAAGAAAGTTGGCTTGGCACACTTTGAGTCCTCTGTAAGCATTGTGTCAGCAGGCTGTGTCCCCTGTGGCACGGATGCCTATTATGAATCAGGCTGTGAGGTGCAGAGGGAAGTAAGTCACAGGCCAGCTTGGCACTTGGCTGAGGGTGTCAGGGTCAGCAGGGCATTGCCATTACGGCCTGGCTGCTTCCGGTCTTTGGATTTCTCACCGTCTGCCAATGACCTTGCACTTCACGGAACGAAGAGTCCACGACCGTCGCAAGGATGTTTCTTCCCTCTCAGTCGCCTTCTGGAGTGAGAGCCCCAAGTAGGGCCTGGGCCTGGCGCCAAAGGCAGTGCTAAAAGGTTGGCTTCAAGAGTTTCTAACATTTCTGGAGAGGTGCCCACCCCACCCCCACCCCAGAGCAGCCTGGCTTACAGAGGCAGGAAAGCAGGGGTGGGCTTAGCATCCTTTCTCCGCTGCTGGTAAGGCCGGGCAAGTCAAACTCAGGTTCCTTGTCTGTAAAATAGGGATCTATCACGCGAGGTTGGTTACGTCAGCAACGTGGGTGGCATTGGGCCCGGCAAGGCCTAAGCACTCCGTGCGGCTCGGATCACCCTTACTGTTTCTGATGACAAGTGTGGGCAGCTCGGGGAAGAGGAGGCGCGAGGATTAAACAGAGGCGGGTTCATGTAATCATTTGGGCAGTTGAAACCATCCCAAGGACAAAGGGGCACCCCTGAGAGGTTTTAATCAAAGTGCGATGCTGTGAGTCCTGCGCTTTGGAAAGATTCCTTTGGCTTCATTATGGAGAGTGGATTAATAGTGTGAGGTGGGGGTGGAAAACCATCCAGAAAATGTCCTAGATTAGGGTGACATCAGTGGAGGAGAGAGAAAAGTGGATTAATAATATACTTAGTAGACAGCATGATATTAGAAGCAAATCCTTACACAGCATTACCTTTGCACCCGGTGCTGTTCTAAGCATCTTACACTATTTACTCATTTAATCGTTGCAGCTCTACGAGACCGGTTCTTCTACAGTCGGCTCTGGTGTTTCAAGACAACACTGGGCACCAAGACGTGAAATAACTTGCCCAAGGTCACACAGCTAGATAGGGGTTGGATTTGGGATTCAAAACCAGGAGGACTGGTTCCAACGTCCTTCTCTTTAGCAACTGTGCTTCCGTTTTGGTGAGCGACCGGGTATGGAGTAGTGTATCGGCTAGCTATGACCACGACGATGCTGCGTAACAACCACCAGAACCCCAGTGCCATATACTAGAAAACACTGATTTGTGCTCATGGGTTTCTGAGTTGGCTGGGCTGCTTTGCCACTCTGAGCTCATTGACGGGGCTTACTCCGATTCTTGATGGACCAAGGGCACAGTTACAGGCAAAGTGAGAACTCTGTGCAGTTTTGGCCATCCATCAACCATGGGGAGTGGAATTTTCATAACTCCCGGAATGTTGGCTCGGGCAGCCAAGTCGCTGAGAGGGTGAAACAGAAAGGGTAGGTTATAGGAGAAGATGAGGAAGTCAAGGCTCAGTGAGACCAGATGTCTTGCCCAAGGTTGCACAGCTAGTATACTCGGGGTCCGGACCGCAGCTGCCCAGAACTGAAAATTACCCCGGTGACCGGACAGGTGTGATCGTGTGGCTGGAAATGACTTTGCTGGTCGTACTCACTTGGAATGGCCAATATTAACAATCCTGCATTCAGAATCCAGGTTTCCTAACAGCTCTGTTCAGAGGAAGCCTGGCTTGCCTTTTGCATTCTAAAAGTACTTTCCAGGTTGATAATGTCCCCCAAGGGCCTTCCTTCTTTACACTGTAGGAATTGATCAGTCTGTTTTCACCTCTAGGGAACAGTCTGGTATTGTTTCTCCAGGTGCTGGCCTCCGGGGACCGGACCGGAGCAAAGTTTTCTTCCAGGCTTCCTGGCCGCCACCATAAAGGCTCACCCGTGGTGGGAAAAGGGAGAGCCCGGCTGAAGCGGTGTCCGACTCTTCCAGAGCAACCACTGAAAAGCCGCCCCCTCCATACACACCGCCGAGGGGGCTTTGAATGGATGGGCTTAAGTGGAGGCCACCAGTGAGCCTGGCTTTTTAATAACCAGCAGCCCCTGAGTCCTCGGGGCCCATTCTCGACACCGAGTCATGGGAAACTTCTCCCCTCATCAAACAGAGCTGACCCGCCCGCCGACCTTGTTCCTTCCGTGTTCCGGCACTCTCGACTTCAACCTGGCCCCAAACCCAAGCTCCCCAGCTGGAAAGTACTTCAGCAATGGCTTCTTGGGGCTCTGACTTCTCTTTCACTGGGCCCTTCTTAAGGAAGGCTGAGGGAGCGTGGTGTCCCCTGGACGTGTCACCGGTGCAGCCAGGAGAGACCCAGACAAGCGTGGGCTCAAAGCAGGCCCGCCTCGTGGGAAGGGATCGGGAGCAGTCTGAATTGTAACTGGCGTGTATCATCGTGTTCACTCTCACGGTGAAAATCGCCAGTGTTCGGTGAGCGCTTCCTGTATACAAAGCATTATGCCAATGCACCTGCTTCCTTTATATGCTCTTTCTGTATTTCCTTCTTCCTCTGCAGAGGTAGTGAGGGCATTGGGAGCCAGGCCACAAGTTTGGGCAAATGACTGCTTCCTCTCCTTTAAGCCTCAGTTTCCCCTTCATAAAACGGGGCTAATATAGATATCCCCTGCAGAGACACCTGAGGGATTAGAGGTGACATATTACACAGCAGACTCTCGGGAGGTGGTGGCCGTGCTTTTTGTTTTTGTTTTTGTTTTTGTTTTTTAATTTTTAAGTTTATTTATTTATTTTGAGAGAGCGAGAATGCACGTGTGCGTGCGTGAGCTGGGGAGGGGCAGAGAGAGGGAGAGAGAGAATCCCACGCAGGAACTGCACCAGCAGCACCAAGCTGAACGTAGGGCTTGAACTCACGACCTGAGAGATCCATGACCTGAGCCGAAATCAGGAATCAGAGAGGCTTAACCGACTGAGCCACCCAGGCGCCCCATTATCGCGATTGCTAGTGAGTCCGGGGTCCCTGAGGCTGTCCCGGGCCCTACTTTCTGCTTCTCCCAGCCTGATGGGTTCTGTCCAAGGACCCCGTGGGAAGCTACCTTCCCGACTGAGATGGGGAGAAAGGTGGGTCCGAGGGCTGGAGATGGACATCAGTGGGGGTTTCTTCCTCCCCCTGCAGAAATGATTGATCAGCTGTCAACGAGACGGCTGTGGTCAGAAACGGAAGCCCTGTGGCCGGGAACAGCGACGCCAAGGAAAGCTGGCTGTGCGATGGGATCACTTGCCGGCACTGTTTGGGAGGCTGCTGGGCAGTAAACTGGGGGTAGCCCGGGTGTCCTCCCCCCTTTCCCGTCCCTCCTGACCCTTTCTTCCCATGCGCCCTTTGCTCAGGGTGGCCAACGGGTCTTGTTGATTTAGATGGCCGTTTCTTCATAACCCCTCAAAGTTTACCTCCTTCAAGCTGTCTTTCCCATTAAATTGTGGTCTCGAGGTGAGAGCCAATTCTGCAAAAAACATGTAGCCACAAGCCTTTTGCTGCTGGTTTATTATCTGTGCTGGGGTCCCTGGGGTCTGGGGTGGTGAAGCTTGGCTCAGTGCAGAAGGAAACAATGGGGATTTTTCCGTCTCCCCCCGCCCCCTTGCCTGGCCTGATCCCCTCTGCCTTGGGGAGACCTGCCTGCTAATTTATCTTGGAATGTTTGGGCTCTCCATGCTTAATGGGTCTGTTTTCTGACTTTCTAAACAGATGAGTGGGTGTGAAAAACAAGTCAACAGATAAACACAAGCTTCCACTAGAAGATTCTGAAACTGAACAAACGGCTCTCAGCATCCCTGCAGGGAGGGCATCCCCAGTGTGATCCAGCGTGAGGCGAATTCCACTCTGCCTTGGAGCTGGGAAACTCCCAGCTGGGACTGGGGCCCTAGAGAAACGAGAAGATTATGGTGCCTCCACTTACGGGTTCTGTGTCCCCAGGGGGAAGTGACTTACTGTGCCATAACGTCCTTGTCTGTAAAATGGGGCTTAACAATGATGCCTGGCACATAGGATCATAGTGCAGATAACGTGAGATAATACATGAGATGCGCTTAGAAGAACGCCTCGCACATGGTGACGTAGCATGCCTAACAAACGCCAGCTATGACAATTCACATGGCTGCCAATGGAGCTCGAGGGGCTCCGTGACCTTGGACATGTCACACCAATTTTTCACGCTTCAGTTTCCTTATCTGTAAACAAGGCAACAGTCATGCCTGTATCATGGGGGTACTTATAAAACTTATAATTAAAAATTATAAAAATGTATAAAAACACTTAGCCCATCAGTGCTTGTTTACTTTCTTTATTTTGAGAGAGAGAGAGAGAGAGAGAGAGAGAGAGAAGCAGAGAGAAAGGGAGAGAGAGAATCCCAAGGAGGCTCCACACTGTCAGCACGGAGCCCAATGCAGGGCTCGAACCCACAAACCCTGAGATCATGACCTGACCTGAGGTCAAGAGTCAGACAATTAATCAACTGAGCCACCCAGGCGCCCCAGCATTTAAGTTCTTAATAAGATCAATTTCCTTGCTTTCACTTAGGCAGGGTACAAAGAAGTTAACATAAGAAGGTTGGGGGCACCTGGGTGGCTCAGCCAGTGAAGGGTCTGACTCTTGATCTCTGCTCAGGTCATGACCGCACGGTTCGTGAGTTCAAGCTGCACATCGGGCTTTGCACTGACAATGCGGAGCCTGCTTGGGATTCTCTCTCTCTTCCTCTCTCTCTGCTTCTCCCCCACTAGCACTCTGTCTCTCTGTCTCTCTCTCTGTCTCTCAAAAATAAAATAAACATTAAAAAAAAACCCAATGGGGCGCCTGGGTGGCTTGGTGGGTTAAGCGTCCGACTTCGGCTCAGGTCATGATCTCACGGTCCGTGAGTTCGAGCCCCACGTCGGGCTCTGTGCGGACAGCTCAGAGCCTGGAGCCTGTTTCAGATTCTGTGTCTCCCTCTCTCTCTGCTCCTCCCCTGTTCATGCTCTGTCTCTCTCTCAGTCTCAAAAATAAATAACGTTAAAAAAAAAACCCCAAAATAAGAAGGTTGTTTCTATAGGGAAAAAAAAAGTTATCATAGCATAAGAAATACAAAGTATACATCTCTTAAAGGTAAAGCTCTGTGATTTTTTTTACAGCAAATCTGTGACCCAGATCAGGATAGGAACATTTCCAACACCCCTGAAAGCTGCATCGTGCCCCTTCCCCATCAATACTTTTCTCCCTAGAGGTAACTGTTATCTCGGTTGCTAATACTGTAGACTTTGCGCCATCTGGAGCGTCGTGTAAATGGGATGACAGACCATACATTCTTTTGCTTCTGTTCATTCTTTTCCATCTTCAGTTCAACACAGTGTTCTCAGATCCATCCGTGGCACTGTACATCTCCATGGGTATACACTCAGCTTCGTACCCAGTCCTAAGTTACTTATGAATAAAGCTGCTGTGAGCGTTCTCACACTTGCCTCTTCAGGGATACATACACTTATTTTTGTTGGCTGTATACCCAGCTGTGGAATTTCTGAGTCATAGGCAGGTGCATGTTTAACTTTAGTAGATGGCTGCCAGACATAATTCCAAAGTGGTTATTAGCAGATTACTTTTTGGTTTAAAAAATTTTTTTAAAGAGGAGGAGGTAAGTCTGGAAGAGATTTAATGCTGAATTTTTATATTGTATTTTTATTGAATTTTTAATTTCCTTTTTATGATAGGTTACTACTTATAATTCCCTGAGAATTGGCCATCTTCTATAGAAGCAGCTGTGATTATACCTAAATATGTCCCTGTGAAAATATTCACTGTTTACAATGGAGAAAAGAAAATAATCTAAATGTCTATCCGTAGAGGAACGATTAATAAATCGTAATGTACCCATAGTTTGTGGTGGCAGAATGTATGGATATGTACTGGCCTGGTAAGATGTTCAGTTACGGTAAGAATATAACAAGCATGTTGCAGAATATTACATAGAATATGGGCTAGATATGTTTCGTATATATCAGGCAATGTTTTATGGTGTGCTCATTTGAAATTTTTTTAAGACCCTCCATCTATATATCTATATCTACATCTGTATCTATCTATCTATCTATCTATCTATTGAAATTGGGCAAAGAGTATGAACAGGCAATTCACAGGGGAGGCTACTGGAAGGCCAGTAAACATATGAAAGACAATCAATCTCATTAGTCACCATGGGAATGCAATTGAAACAACCATGAAATATCAGTTTTCACTTCCTAGGTTGGTAAAAATTTGAATGTTAACACACCTTGTTGGCAAAGATGTGGGCAACAAGAACTTTCATCCACTGATGGATATTGCCAAACTGCTGTCTGAAGTGGTTCTCCTAATTCATATTTGATGGTGGGAATATAAATTAGTACAACCATTTTGGTGAGCAATTTGGTAATGTTCAGTAAAGTGGAAGATACTCATGTCACATGACACAGATATTCCATCATTAGGTCTATACTGTAGAGAAACTTATGCACATGTACACAAGGAGATGGGTATAAGAGTGTTGACTGCAGCATTGTTTGAAAAGTGAAAAATTGGAAGCAACCCAATATTTCTCAACAGGGGAATGGATGAATGGAGTATCATGACACAATGAAATATGATACAAGGTTAAAATGAATGAAATAATGTTACCATGTAGCTACATGGAGCATCTGAAAACAATTTAGAGGGGAACAGCCAGTCACAGAAGGCTACATGTACAATGATCCTATTTCTATAAAGGGTAACATTAAATGAAATGATGTAATCATTTTAGAAAAGGTATAGAAAAGATCATTTCTGGACAAAGATTACCTTTGAGGAAGGATGGACTGAAACAAGGAAAAGGTTCAAGGACTTTCAATTTTGTAATGTCTTATTTCTTAAGACGAATGGTGCACTCTTGTGTATTCATTACATTAATCTCTGAAATACTTAATATCAAAGGCAAGATTTATCCATTCGTCCATCTGGACGACTCTATATCAAAATGTTAATGGTGCTTATTTCTGAGAAAAACGATGGTGGAAGAGAGTATATTTCCTTTTCTAACCCTATTTCTGTTGAAATTTTAGTTAGCATATATTGTTCTGAGACCCATTAAAAAAGAAGAAGAAAAGAGAGAATTGGTAATCCACGCATGCTAGATGTAGTAATTCTCAGTTAGATAATACCCCATTCTCTGACCATTCTGGATAAGGCCCCACCTAGAAAGGGAGCTGGATTCCTCTGCTAGAGTGGGAATAATTCCTCCAGGAAGGGTCAGTGAGGTCAGTAAGAAGGGAGTGAGAGGCTATGGGTGGGTGTGGTCCTCTTGGGTCCTGGAGTGACCCCAAGTTCAGCAGGAAGACAGGTCGATGGTGGGGAGCACATATATTGCAGGTGCGTGAATCCTGTGATCCTTAGCTATTTCCCCCATTATCACACAGTCTTGGGCACAGTGCACGATTTTCGGACCAAACCACGCCTTTTTCTTTTTTCCTTAAATATTTTATTTTTAAGCCATTTCTCTACCCAACGGGGGACTGGAAACCTCAATCCCAAGATCAAGAGTCGCGTGCTCTGCTGACTGAGCCAGCCAGGTGCCCCAGGACCAAGCCGTTCCTGAAATGAAAATTCTTAAAAAAAAAAAAAAAATTTGTTTTAACATGTATTCATCTTTGAGAGACAGAGAGAGACAGAGTGTGAGTGGGGGAGGAGCAGAGAGAGAGGGAGACACAGAATCCGAAGCAGGTCAGCAGAGACCCCCACGCAGGGCTCGAACTCACGGACTGCGAGATCATGACCTGAGCCAAAGCTGGATGCTTAACTGACTGAGCCACCTAGGCGCCCCCTGGAAAAAAAAAAAAAAAGCAGAGACAGACTGATAAATCCTTCTGGGTTATAGTCCGTTCACTTGCAGCCAAATGGATTGCTCGTTAATATCTTCCCCCCATTTGCCTTATGACCAATTAGCAGCTATTAAGACCCAACTCATCCTGGCATGAAGTTTTTCCCTAGCAGTGGCTGCCACCGTTAAGAGCTTTGGGGACTTGGTGGCTTTTCTTCCTGTCCCCGTGGTGCCCCAAAACTCACTCCCCAGATTAGGTATGGGGTGGGGGGGAGTGCTGCGTTCTGGGCCACCAGCACTGTCTGATCCTATCAGGGAATCCATTGGAGTTGAGGAAAGGTTGCTTGACCGGTATCTACCCAGACCTGCATTCTCTTTTCCCAGGGCAGGGGCCATGTTGAGATGATGCTCCAAGTGACCCATCTGTAGACTGGCTGTCACAGAACCTGCAGAAAAGATTCACATGCAGCATTTTCTCCCTTCCTTCCTTCCTTCTTTCCTCCCTCCTTCCTTCCCTCCCTCCCTCCCTCCTTCCCTCCCTCCCTCCCTCCTTTCATCCCTCCCTCCCTCCCTCCCTCCCTCCTTCCCTCCCTCCCTCTTTCTTTCACTTGGTAATGAACAAAGGCAGCTCCCGTATACTGAGTGCTTCCTGTGCAACAGACACCGTGCTGAATGCCAATGGGTCGCCTCACGCCGTCCTCACAAGAACATCCTGAAGGCAATCATCCCTGTGTGAGAGTTAGGGCAACTGAGGCACCCAGAGAGAGGTTAAGTGACTTGCTCAAGGTCACATCATGACAAATGGGCAGAGCCGAGGTGAGAGATGAAAGTCTGCTTCTCACGGTGAATCTGCGAAAAGCACCTTCTCGCAGCCACAAGGTTCTCAGAAAGTCAAGATAAGCATACAGATAATAATCCCTCCGCTCAAGGAGTGCTGCCCCTCATACAAGCCGTGAAGACAGCTACGCTTCACACAGAGACAGGGTTTTGTTCCTTCTGTGCATGTCCATTGAGCACCTGCTGGAGGCCAGGCCCCATTCTAGGTGCTGGGGATTTGGCGGTGAATCAGACGCGTCTCTGTTTCTCAGAGTGTACATTCTAGGGGGGACATAACGAAACGGTGCTAGACAAGCAAAACACTGTATCAGAGCAGCCTACGTGCCATATAGAGAAATGCACAGACTGAGGCAGGGCGGGCCCGTGGAGGCCCCTCCAGAGCCCCGAGTGTCGACCTGAGCTGGCGATGGCGAGATCTTGGGGTAAGGCTGTTGTTCCCGCTAGAAAGACCTACCAGGACAAAGGCCCTGGGCTAGGAAGGAGCTTTTCAGGCTGGAGAAGCTAACAGGCCAGGGAGGCTGCTGTGGGGTGGGAGAGGAGGGGCCTTGCACAAGGTGAAGTTGGAAAACAAGGCAGGGTGCAGCCATGTACGACCTGGTGGGTCGCTGTTGTGAGTTTGGGTTTTACCCCAGGTGCAGTGGGAAGAAGCGAGGGCTTTAGGCCAGGGGCTGACGTTCTCTTGGTCTGATGTTTATAAGATCCCTCCGGCTGCTGTGTAGATAAAAGCAACAGGTTGGTTCAAATTTGCTGAAGCATGTGTGGGAGGGAAGATAAGCCGGCTAGTGGGGGTGAGAGTTGGGGATGCACGGGGCACATCCTGGAAGGCTGCCTGGAACAGGAGGGCGGGGGCCAGAATTTTAGAAACCTGTGCCCTTCCCGGAGGGGCAGAAGTGGGCAGAATTGAGGCAGTCTGGCCTCCGAGCCATTGGGAGCCAGTGGGCACCAAGTCAGGGCTGGAAAACGTTAAGAGTGTGGATTTTATGTTCACGGAGTACGCCCTCTGCTCTAGGCCCTGTACTGGGCCCTTTGTGTCCCTGGTGGGGTATTTTTACCCCTGCATTGGTATCCCTCCCCGTGCAGGGGATATTTTTATCCCCACCTGTGCCAGGCACTTTCCCTGCAGTGGCAATGACCTAAAGAAGTAAGCAGCGCCTTACAGTGAGGAAGGGTTAGAGCTCTGGGGCCAGATGGTCTGGGCTCAGATTCCAGGCGCACCAGCTGCGGGATATTCGACCGGGTTCTTGACCCCTCTGTGCCTGCGATTTCTCAGCGGTATTGGATATCTGTCAGCTAGGGTCCCGTTGGCTGCAAGTAAGGGCAAACCCCAGCTTAAAGAATCAGGACGTTTATGCTCTCCCACGACGACAGGTGCGGGCCCTGCATCATCGCCCATCTCTGTTCCGCCATCCCGTAAGAGCATGTGACCTCCAGCTGTGGCAACGTCCAGGGGACGAGGCGGGACCATCTCGTCCCGGAGCAGGGAAACCTGCGTCCGTGCCTCATTGGCTGAAACCAGGCTTATTCGTGACGCTGTAGATAGCGAGGGGCGTGGGATTGCCAAGTCTGGTTTAGATGAACCGCCACCGGGGTGAGCAGGAGGGGGGGAGGTGGGTTTTGGGGATGTGAAGTCAACCGCTATGATTGACTTCCGTCCTACCCCCAAGGGCTGTTGTAGAGGTCCACGTTTGAGTGTTTGGTGTGGGGCATGATACGTGGGGGGAAGGAAAGGAGAGAAGAGGAGAAGGGGGAGGAGGACGAGGAGGAGGAGGAGGAGGAGGAGGAAAGGAAAGAGAAGATACACATTTTCTAGACTCCAGGAAGTCCTGAAAGCCAAGGCTCCCTTTACTCCCTTGTGTGGCCTTTGCTCTGAGTGAGGTTTCCTCCACGAGGACTGGGGAGTGCGGGCAGGGGTTGGCTTGAAGGATCAAGGACAGTCTGCCATCCCAGATGTTTGGACTCCTGAGGGAAGGGCCTTGGCCACGCGAGCCTCCACCCCAGCCCCGGCACCCCCAAAGTTCTCCGATAGACCATGCTCGCTTAGACACCCCTCCTCTCGACGGGGGACTTTTGAATCAGACGTGCTTGGAATCCCGGCAACCTGAGGTTGCATGGAACTCCCCCAGGCCCCTTGCCTGTCCCCTCACCACCCAGGCCACCGGTGCCTGTCCCCAGCACCCTGCTGAGCCATCTTGCTCAACCCTGGGGAATTTCTGGGCAATTTTGAAACAGCTGAGCAGAGCACGAGCTATGAGGCCTTGGGCAAATTATATCGCTTCTCTGAGCCTCTCTTTTCTTATCAGTAAAATGGGATAATAAAACCTGGGCTTCATGGGCCTGTTCTGAGGATGTGATGAGATCTTGTGGGTGGACCACATGGCCTTGTAGGAAGAAGTTTCACGGCTGTGGCTCATTTATTTTTACGGAAGTGAAATTTACATCGCAAAATCAGCCATTTTATACTTAAAATTCAGCATCCTTTGGCATATTCGCCTCTATGTAGCTCCCAAAACATTTTCATCACCCCAAAGGAAACCCCATATCGATTAAGCAGTCACTCCGTAGCTCCCACCCTACTCCGGTCCCTGGAAACTACTGATCTGCTTACTGTCTCTATGGATGTATTGATTCTGGATATTTCGTGTACGTGGAATTGTGCAGCATATGACCTTTTGTATCTGGCTTCGGTCACGTAGCATGACTCTTTGAGATTCATCAATGTTGTGGCGTAAATCAGTACGTCCTTCCTTTGCGTGGCCGGATAGCTCTCTGTTTAATGGCATATACCGCGTTCCAAAAACTCTCTTTGTCCGTTGATGGACATTTGGGTTGTTTTTGCCATGTGGCTATTGTGTGACCCGTGCTGCTGGGAACATGTATGTCCATGCACTTGTTTGAGGTCCTCTTTTCAGTTCTTCCGGGTATTTACTTCAGAGTGGAATTTCTGGGTCCAACGGACCATCTCTGTTTAACTTGTCCAGGGACCACCGAACCCGGGGTCGCACCATATCATGTACCCCCCTCCCCGCCTCCAGCCGCGGGCGATGGTTCTAACTTTTCGCCGACACCTGTCATTTCCCATTTCCAGATTATAGCCGTTTTAGTGGGTGTGACGTGCTGTCTTACAACTCTTTTTTCAGGGCTGGCATAAGGGAAGGGGGCTTGGGGGCCTGACGGGTCCCCATTCCTGACAAGTGGCTTTCGGCGCCCCTCCACCTCTCTTATCAATAGCCCACTCCATCCCGTCCCCCCTCCCGCCCCCATGACTCAAGCCCATCCTTCACCTACATTCCTGGGGGAGGTGAGATGGGACGGGGGCGGGGGGCGGTTCAGGGGAGGCACCAGGCACGTGTACCTTGTCTCCAAACGTCTGGGACCACCTCGCTCCTCTGCTTCTTCCAGACCCCTGGTCTTAGGTGCGGGTCCCTGGGAGCCTGCTCCCCTTTGCGCTCCCCTCTGGGCACCGGGATCTATTAGAATGAGGTCCTTAGCCTCCCGTGCTGAGGTCACGGACCTGCCTCACCTGTCGTTAGTCCCAGTTTCCCTCTTTAAAAGCAACAACTCCCACCCCTCCTTCACTAGTTTAAAATTCTTTTTGCTCATGATGCTAGCAGTGCCCTTTAGGAAACGGACAAGCCAAAGCAGCCCAAGATATCCCCGATTCTCCCTCCCAGCATTAACCATGTTCGCCTAATAATAACGGTAGCAAGAATCCCCCCTTCTGAGCACTTGATTCATATCAGACTTGGTGCCAAACACTTGACAGGTATCATTTTATTGCTTTTCCTGACAGCCCTATGAAGTAGGCATTTTTTTGCATTTTACAGATAAAGACGCGGGAGCACAGAGAGAGAGAGAGAGAGGTCATAAAACTTGCCCGGGGTCACATAACCTGTAAGATCCAGACCCCAAACCCGTGGGGCTGCCTGGGGAGCACACCCATCTTCCAAGCAGTATTCAGAGACATATATTTATATAAGGCATTTTCGTGGAATCAGCTGTAGCTATTGCTTTGTGACTTGCTTCTGCTTTCCTCATTTAACAATAGATAATTAACAATTTTGCCCCCAACAGTCACTACATTGTCTTTTGCAATATTATTTTAAATAACTGCTCCCAATGTCATTGTATGCATGTTCCAAGGTTTGTTTAACTAATCCCCTATTGTTGTGCACAGAGGTCCTCTCTAAAGTTTTTGTTATGATAAACAACAGACCTGGGCTGCTTCTTTTTTTTTTTTTTTTTTGCCCACATTCCCACAGTAATTTCCTTAAGGGTAAATTCCCAGAAGGCGAGGCTGGGAGGAGGCGAGGGCTTTTGTTTTCCACATGTTTGTAACATCTTTGGATCAATTACATATAATTTGTAAACACAGGTTGTACCATTGAGAGAGGGAAGGTTGACACCTTTCCCAACCTGTCGGGGCTTTGCCCAACCTAGAATTATAGGAGTTGTAAACAAGCCTTCTAATGGCCCCGGATTATCTGCGGCCATTGTCAGGTCGTGTAGGGGCGGTGATTGATTGAACAGAGTTTTCAAATGTGCCCAAGTACACCTGGGTGGAACGGAAAACGGGCGGGGCTGCGGAGAGGAGGTGGGTGCGGCGGTTGGGGCAGCTCGTGGGCAGCGGGTGGTACTCGTGTTGGGGCTGGCTCTGAGCCTCCCATTCCAGCACCCCTTCTATCTGATGAGAAGCCCAGGGAGCTGTCCCAGGAGTGAGCTGCCCCCGGGGCTGCTTGGGGAAGACAGGGGTGGGGGGGGTGAGGGTGGAGGCTGTGCGGGCATGTGGAGGTAACAAGTCGTGCCCTGTTCTTACAAGGCCGTGGGTGCCATTTCAACACGGTTATTATCTTGCTTCAGCTGCCAAGAAACACCAGCTGGTGACGGCGAAACGCCCCTGAAGAATTTCTTCAGGGAAGTTATGCACCAACGAAACCGTCCCTCATGCCACGAATGTTGTGAGGTAGGAGGATTTTCTCTGTGTGGGGCGCCCTGCCCCTCGCTGTCCAAGCAGGCTCCCCTTACCGATCTGGTCACATTCTTCGGACGTCACTTGCTTGACCACATTACATGGCTTCCAGGCCACCTGCTCTCCCAGCAGCCCAGAGAGGCTGTGGGGTGGGGACTTTATGGGTCCACGCAGCGTATCAGTTGGGCAGAACCAGTCTGGACTTCAATCTAGGTGTTCGAGGAGAGGGATGGCCCAAGTTCCTACGCAGGCAGGGCAAATGGAGTCAAGGAGACAGTCCCGGCCCGTGAGGGGCTGATCCTCAAACAAGGCAACAGGCGTCATGGCCTGGGACAGCCTCCCTCAGGTGGAGGTCAGCACGGCAGGCCACATCTTGTCAGCCTCCGTGGGTAAGGACTGAACAAAGCGAGTAGCTTGGTGGGGGCTGTCCGGAAGGGACAGCCCCTTCACCAAGTCACAATTCTCCAAGGGCACTCGGCTTCGGGGTCTTTCTTGCGCGCGCATCCTTTCCTCCTATACCCACCCGCCAACTTTGCCAGCCCTACGGTGAACATGTAGTCATCTTTCAAACGTCAGCGTGACATCAGTCTCCAGGCCCCACTTACCGAGCAGGGACTATGGATCAGGCACCTGCCTTAAACACTTGTCGTGTATCATTTATTTAATTCTTCCTGTAGCTCCGCGAGGTAGATGCTACCGTCTTTTCTCTATTACTGATGGGTAAAAGGGGGGGGGGAGTTTAAGCCACTTACTTGCTTCACCCCATCGGACAAGTTGCTATTAAAACCTAGATTGGTGTGGCCCCCGCGTTGGGTTTCTTGACAAAAGCAGGCTCATGCTTCTCTCTGAAGCTTTTCCTCACTCATGTCTCTGGGCTCCTAGCTGTGCCTGCCTGAACATCATTCTAGAGCCTCCACGACTGTGTAGTTGTTCTTTTTTTTGTTTTGTTTTGTTTTTGTTTTTTTACGTTTATCTGTCCTGCGGGAAGGGGTCAGGGATTACGTGTGCCTCGCGTCTGTAGCCCAGCGTCTGGCTCGGAGCCCAGCATGCAATAGACACTTACTAAATATTCAAGGGAAGAATAAGTCTTAAAATTGTTGGGGTGCCTGCCTGGCTCAGCTGGTAGAGCATGTGAAACTTGATCTCAGGGTTGTGAGTTCGAACCCCTTAAAAATAAGGGTGTGGAGATCACTTAAAAATAAAATCTTAACAAAAATTGTAATAACTCAGCTGGATGTCTGCGTTTCTGCAGACTTTATCTTGTCCTGGAATTCTCAGAAAATAGAGTAAATTTAAGGGACACATAAACTCGCAGGCGGGACTGAGTTAACACCAAGGGTGTTTTTTTTTTTTTTCCATTGTTGAAAAACTCTTCTTGACAAAAGTGTTTTTCTCACTTGATATTTCTCCTTTAGATTTTCGTGGCATTCTGGAACATTACCTGTTTCTCATTTGTGATCTTTCCTGATCTCCACATCTGCCCTGGGAGGCGGGTTAATCAGGTGTAAAAATTGTCTATCCTAGAGGCGCCTGGGTGGCTCAGTCGGTTAAGGGTCTGACTTCGGCTCAGGTCATGATGTCGCGGTCTGGTCCGTGAGTTCGAGCCCCACATCCGGTTCTGTGCTGACAGTTCAGAGCCTGGAGGCTGCTTCGGATTCTGGGTTTCTCCCGCTCTTTTTGCTCTTCCCCGCTCCAGCTCTGTCTCTGTCTCTCAAAAATGCATAAATGTAAAAAAAAAAAAAAAAGTGTCTGTCTTATAAATGAGACTTGATGGTTGGAGCGTCTTTTCCAAGGCTGAAGTATGGCAAGAACTAACAGACTTAGTGAGGGCTTAGGGACACTTCTCCTCCAATCAGACCCTGTCTCTGGGTGCTGGAGATGTCAGCAGGTGCTTGGCCAGGTTCAATGTTTCTCTTTTGGATGCTCGGTGGTGGCCTGGAAAGAATGGCACAGTCAACCTTCCTTTCTGGGGGCTGGAGCCCTTTCTGCTTGTGAACCTCCTTTCTCTCATTTGGCTGAACCCCATCTGGGAACATCAGCCTTGGGCTTGGAGCCTCCATGAATCCCTGTTGGTCCATCCGACACCATTTTCCAAGTCCAGAAACAACACATGCCAATATGGCACCCACCTATGTTGAGTCTCACCCTCATCAGGCCGTGGTTCTGTTGTACTCGAGGCAACTGGGCCGTCATCAGAGTTGTCCTCTTGTCCCCCAACCCTTCCCACAACATCAGACCTTCACAGTCTTTATAGGATAGGAGAGCTTTACACAAGCCTGAAGGCTGAGGGTTTGGGGCAGTGGAGTCTCAGAGAGGAGGACGAGCGGGTCTGTCGGGAAGTACAGAAACTTTAGCCACGGGAATGTGGGGATTGGGCTTTTTTTTAAACCCCTGGCTCCCATGACAGCTGGAGAATAAAAGGTAAAAGATAATGCCAGGCACCTGGCACCTGGGTGGCTCCATTGGTGAAGCATCCGACTCTTGATTTTGGCTCAGGTCACGATCTCACGGTTGGCGAGTTCAAGCTCCACGTTGAGCTCTGCGCCATCAGCTTCCTTCCCTCTCTCTCTCTCTCTCTCTCTCTCAAAATAAATAAATCAACTTAAAAAAAAACAAACAAACAGGTAAAGATAATGCATCTAACAGGAAGGGGGAATGTGTTACTTAGAAGCATTCGGGTCACCCAAGGAGGATAAGCCTGTTAACTGGCTTCCTAAATAGATGATCTGGTTGAGGACTCTCTGGCATCTCCATCCCAGCTTTTTCGCTTGGAAGAAAATTCCACCTGGTTGCCTCCTTCACTACGGCGTGATTCGCTAGAATAATTACAAAAAGCAAAGGAACTGATCCTAACCCCCCCCCCCCCCGCCCCGCCCCGCCGGCGACTCTCCCAAGCAGGTGTGCTGGCTCTGATGGGGGCAAGGGTTGTGACAAAAGTCACCTCCAGTGGCACCGGTGGCTGCTTTGCGCTCCTCTTCTCCTTCCTGGAATCACGCAGTCAGGCAAAAGCTGGTGGGTGACAGGACACCGCTGGGGCCTCCGGTGTCCTTCCCAAGGACATGCCCAGTGTCTGCCGTGGCTCCTTGTCAGGCAGAGAACTCAGGGAAGAGGAGAGCGGAGGGAGAGACGTTGGCTGCCGGCAGCAAGCCCTTGGCAGCAGGGTCTGCCGGAGGCCGGCGGGGCTTCAGCGTGTGGCTCCTGTCGTCTGGAGGGGGACTGGGAGTCTGGGCCGTTGCCCCCGGAGACAGGGAGCCAACGGATCAGCCGCAGCTTCTCCAACCAAGTATTGATTCGCTTATAGCAGCCGGGGAGGGAGGCTTTGTCTGTGCCTTCAGATAGAATTCACTTCTCATCATACAATTTACCCTTTCGAAATATACCATTCAGTGGCCTTAATGTATTCAGAAGGTCCTTCAAATATCACCGCTAATTCCCTAATCCCCCAAAGAATTTTCATCATCCCCCAAAGAATCCCCCGGCCCATTACCTGTCACTTTCTAGTTCCTCCTCCCCTCAGCCCGCGTCCACCACTAATTTACGTGCTGTCTCCACAGATTTGTCTACCCTGAATGTTTCACGTAGCTGGAATCCTCCATTATGTGACCTCTTGTGTCTGGCTTCTTTCAACCTGGCACCGTGTTTTTCCAGGTTCATCCGTGTCTTAGCACGCCTCAGTCTTCCCGCCTTTCCAGTTGATGGATATTTGGATTGTTTGGGACCCTTATGAATAATGTTGCCATTAGCATTTATGTCGATGTTTTTAAGTGACACAGGCTTTCGATCCCCCCCGGGTGTGTACCTAGGTGTGACATCACAGGATGACCTTTTTCCATTCCCGCCAGCAACGAGTGAGGGTTCCAGTGTGTCCCCAGCCTCGCCAACACTTGTTACTGTCCGTCTTTTTTATTACAGCCATTGCAGTGGAGGTCTGGGGGGTGTGGGCAGGCAAGGACATGCTTGTGACTAGGAAGATCTCAGCGTGAATGGAGGGAGGAAGAATTGGGATGTTGGGAAGGTCTCAGGTAACATCCCTAGGAGGTCTGGGGACTTCTCCCGGGCGAAGGTGAGGCCAGCTGATTTTTATTTATTTATTTATTTATTTATTTTTATTAAATTGTTTCTTTACGTTTATTTATTTTTGAGACAGAGAGAGACAGAGCATGAAGCGGGGAGAGTCAGAGAGAGAGGGAGACACAGAATCTGAAACAGGCTCCAGGCTCTGAGCTGGCAGCACAGAGCCCGATGCGGGGGCTTGAACTCACGGACCGTGAGATCATGACCTGAGCCGAAGTCGGACGCCCAACCGACTGAGCCACCCAGGCGCCCCAAGGCC
>NW_024412421.1:8014519-8017879 GCF_014898765.1 Herpailurus yagouaroundi
CGGGCAGCAAGGGCGGTCACGTGACCCAGCTCTGGCCAATGAGGTGTCAGGGAAAGTTTGACGGGCAGCAAGGGCGGTCACGTGACCCAGCTCTGGCCAATGAGGTGTAACGGGGACGTGTGCTGCGTGCTGTCTTTAAGAGGAGGATGTGCAGCCTTCTGTCCTGAGAGTTCTGCCCGTATGGCAGCGGCAGCCGCCTTGTCACCGTAAAGGGAAAGAAAGCCAAGTGGATTGTAGAGCCCTTGAGCTGATCAGGTAACTGTCGACTCCTGATGTCTTGTTGGGCGAGAAAAATACACCCTTCTTTCTTTAAGTCACAGTAAATGGGTTTTGCTGTTCCTTGCAGCCAAAAAGCATAATAGACACGGATATTTTTTGTGATTAATCCTCATAATCACCATAAGGGGGTGGTATACTTCTTTTTATTTATTTATTTTTTTTAATGTTTATTTCTGAGACAGAGAGAGAGACAGAGCATGAGTGGGGGAGGGGCAGAGAGAGAAAGGGAGACACAGAATCTGAACCAGGCTCCAGGCTCTGAGCTGTCAGCACAGAGCCCGACGCGGGGCTCAAACTCACAAACCGTGAGATCGTGACCTGAGCTGAGGTCGGTCATTTAACTGACTGAGCCACCCAGGTGCCCCGGAGGTATACTTATTTCCATTTCACAGATGGGGTGGGGGGAGTGATCAGCTATTCTCTTTCCTGTGAACAAAGCAAAGAGCCGGGCGAGGCATGGGTGGGAAGGGGCCAGGGCTTGTGTTGCAGAAGCAGCCCGCTGTGAATCGTGGTTGAAAACAACCCCGAGGACAACAGTTCCGGAAAGGCTTGAGGAATTGATGTGAGAGAGGCTAAAGAGACTGGTCCAAAGTCACTTAACCAGAATAAACTAGTGAGTCGGAATTTGAACTTAGGTCTGTTTGTCTCCAAAGTTCTTGCTAGTTTCGTCCTTCAGAACCTGTCGACTGTAGCCCCAGAGCGGGAAAGAATGTGAGCGATGGCCAGACAGATTTTGGCAGAACGGGAAAACGTATCGTGGCCTTCTTCACCCCAGAATGTGTCCCAAGTCTCCCAGGCTGCTGGTTTTTTCTTCCCTCGTGGTATATCAGAGAGTCTGGGCCCTTCCATGAGGCAGGGCCACAGCTATCTCCTGGAGAGGGACAATATATGGGAAAGCATGCAGGGCTTGGGTCAAAAAGGCTTGGGGCCAAATCCCAGCTCTGCCACTTATTAGCGATGTGACCTTGAGTAGGTGGCCCGACCTACTGTGAGCTTCGATTCCTCATTTGTAAGATGTACGTGAATTCACCTGGACAGAAAAACCAGGTGGAGTTATCTGGAGCCAAAAGGGGTGCTTACTGGCTTGTATTTGCTGAAAAATTCAGTGGGTGGACTTGACCTTGGTCCTTGAGGCAGAGGTGTTAGTCGAAAGAGAAAACATGGCCCCATCCTTCCAAGTTCCACTGCCCACCTACATCTCCCCTGGTGGTTGCTTTTTCTGCTTCCCACCGATTCATGTCCTGCCAGTTTACCGGCCCCCTGGAAGGAACATGCATGTTATCCGGGGCCACTGGCAACCCAGTTCTACAATGAACACCAGGGTCTTTGATTAGCTGGGTCACATGACCTCTCTGGGAGCTGGAGGTGGAGTTAGTCCCACCAGAACCTTCCTCTGAAAGTGGGGATGGTTTGGTTTCTCATGAAAAGGAGGAGGGTCCTGTATCCAGAAGCGGGGAATAGATGTTGGCGGGAAAACCCCCCAAAGACGCCCCCTCCCACACGTCAGGAAGCAGTTTTGAGCATTCAATAAGGTAGAGATGTTCTGGGGCGCCTGGGTGGCGCAGTCGGTTAAGCGTCCGACTTCAGCCAGGTCACGATCTCGCGGTCCGTGAGTTCGAGCCCCGCGTCGGGCTCTGGGCTGATGGCTCAGAGCCTGGAACCTGTTTCCGATTCTGTGTCTCCCTCTCTCTCTGCCCCTCGCCCGTTCATGCTGTGTCTCTCTCTGTCCCAAAAATAAATAAACGTTGAAAAAAAATTAAAAAAAAAAAGATAGAGATGTTCTGTGCAGGTGTCCAGCCCGGCCACTGACCCCAGGGGACTCTTGCTAAATGCCAGCTGGCTTTTTCCCAGGACTTGGCCCGGTCCTTCCTGACGCCCTTGGCCTGTCCCTCCACGTCAGCGGGCACATTTGGGGGAACAGGCCCGACTCCACTGCAGCCCCTATCCATCACCCCAGGCTTTGTCCCTGTACCCAACCTGACAATTACCATGTGGCTCAAGATGACACTCTAATCCTATTACTCATTCATCAACTAGCGACTGAGAACATGAGCTGGCTCGAACACTGCCAAGGAAGCTGGGAGAAGCCTTCTCCACCGCTGTGAAACTAGGCTTAGCTCAAGCACAATAGGTGTGTAATTTAAGGTTTTGTTGAGCCGAAATCCAATCACATACTTGACTGGTGGATCACAGAGACTCACAGGCTAAGAGAATGAGATAATCCAACCTCACACAAACACTGGGATTCGGCTTTGACTTAATGACAAATGTGTGACCAACCTTACACTGTTTCATTCTTTCCCTCTCTCTTTTTTTGTTTCAATGTATTTCCACCTCCTTCCTCTCTCTCCTCCCTTCTCTCCCCTCCTCTGTACTATCCAGAGACGGGATGGGACTCAGCGAAGTCCTAGAGCCAGACAACAAAGGGTAGAGAAGCAGCTGAACACCAGGTGAGATGCACTCACGTCCGTTGTCTGCATTCGATTGCATGGCGTCGTGGAGGTGAGAGATGGCTTCTGGGGGTGGATCCGTTCGAATTCCTAGCGGTCTCGGTTCTTCTGTTCCAAGAATGGCTTAGAACAAGAAGGAGCAGCAGGCAAGAGAGACACAAGGTCGTGCTCATGAACTGTTCCCTCTATGCATCCAGTGCTTTTTGTCCAGTGAGGGCTGCTCAGTGGGGGCGGGGAAAGGTTGCAAGAAGAAATACGTATATAGTTTTGGACCCCTGTTAAGTGATAGTGTAGCTGTTTACATAGTTAGAGAGAACAGCATAGATGAGCCCACTCAGCTTTATGAGTTCACTGGACTTACATTTATTCACTCCACAAACATTTATGGGATGGCCACCATGTGCTGTGAACTCTGGTAGGCGCTGCCTGACGCTCTGGTGGATAGAGGCATTAAACCAATGGACAGTAAAGAGTAGGTAACTAGGAACAATGGAGAGTGCTGTTTTGGAAATGAAAAGGGGGCAGCAGGAGAGAATGAATTGGGACGATCTCTTGGAGAAGGGGACGTGAGTGCTGAGACCTGAATGGCGACAAAGAGCCATTTATTTCAAGATGCCGGTGGGGGGGGGGG
>NW_024412421.1:8017979-8111693 GCF_014898765.1 Herpailurus yagouaroundi
CGGGGATCCTTCGGAGTCCACGGCCAGAAGTCCCGGGTTCAAGCTCTGCCCTCCAGGCAGGTGCACTGTTTCCCAGGCAAGCCATTCATCCTTCGGAGTCCTGATTCTGAACCCGCTGCGCTAACTTTGCCAAGTCTCTGTGACATCTCACCGTGATCACAGCGTGTCACTTTGAAGAGTGACGAGAAGAATGCAATTCGCAAGGGCGATTGTTAGATTCATGGGCAAATTGGGTGTGGGTGTGTAGGGACTGTTGTCCCCACAAATGGAAGTGGCCTGGGACTGGTCTGTGGAATGGATTGCCATCACATTTTCCTTCTTGAAGCTTCTGCATATGTCTGCCCTTAGCTGGCATTTTCCAGATCAGTGCTTTCTATTGGTAGAGAGCTAACTTGGGCTTTCAACTGAGAATCCTGGGGTAGTAGCCTCTTGAAGTAATTGGCGATGAACTTGACTGTCATCACTCCTGCTCTGGCTCAACAGAGGATGGGTTTTGGAGCGAACATTATTTTCACATTAATTATGTGCCAAATACTTGACTTATATTATCTCATTTCAGCTTTACCCAAACCCTATTTCTAAGACAAGGAAATCAAGGCTCTTAGAAGTCCGATGACTTACTTCAGGCAATACAATTAAGACTGTGGCAGAGCTGAGATTCGAATAGTTCCACGACTGGTAATTACTGTTACCAGCACTAATAATGATAGCTTCCATTTATTCAATGATCACGATGTGCCATGATTGTATCGTTGTTGATAAGTCAGTTATTGTCCTAGTTGCTGGGACTTAGTAGGTAATATTCCTTTTATTTCCAGATGCTTTTAAGACCTTCTCTTTGTCTTCACTAATATACGTCCAGGCACGGACGTTTATTTATTTATATGGGTTGGGACTTTTGAATATGCGGTGTTAAACAGGTGAGGAACTGTTCTCATTTCCACAGAATTTACATGTTGAGACCTAATGCGATGGTACTAAGAGGTGGGTTTTTAGGAGGTAATTAGACCATGAGGGTGGGAGCCCTCACAAATAGGGTTACCAATCCTAGAAAAGAGACCCCAGAGAGATCCCTCACCACTTCCTCCATGTGAGGCCACAGCGAGAAGACAGAGGTCTAGGAACCAGGAAGTGAGCTCTTACCAGACACAGAATCTGCCAGCAACTTGATCTTGGACTTCCGCCTCCAGAACTGTGAGCAACACGTGTTTGTTGATAGGCCCCCCAGTCTCTGATGTTGTGTTATGACAGCCCAGACAGACGGGGACATGAGGATTGGTGACTTCCATTAATTCTGGCAAATTCTCAACTGCTCCTGTATGAATATTGCCTCCCCACTACTTTCTCATCCTTTCTTACTGGAACTCAGATTAGATATGTGCTAGACCTTTTCCCTCTCTTCTTCCTGGTTTTTAAGTCTCCTCTTCCAAATTTCCCACTTCTGTTTCTCACTGTCCTGCGGTCTGAATAATTCCTTCAGGCCTGTTGTCCAGTTCACTAATTTCCCCTCACGCCGCGTCTAATTTCTTTAAGTGGCTCCTTTCCTTGTTTAAATAGAAGTATAGCTTATAGAGAGAAGTGCAGAAATCATAGGTTTATAGCCTGATGAATTTTCACAGAGTGAATATAATATACAACCACCAGCCAGGTGAATAATCAGAGCGTGACCAGCACCCCCGAGGCTCCTCCCTCCCTTCCCGTCTCCCCACCTTCTTCTCCACAGAACCCACTCTTTGACTTCTACCATCATAGATGGCTTTGGTCGTTTTAAACTTCCCCTAAATGGAATAACACAACACGAACCCTTTTGTGGCTGACTTCTTTTACTCCGTCATAAGGCTTTGAGACTCGTCGATGTCGTGTGTCTGGTCTACTTTTGAAAGTTTCATTTCATTCTAAAAACGTACTAGACATGCGTGGCTTCACGTTCTGTTTCTGTTTGTTTATATACGTACAGATTCGCAGGGCTTAATCTCATGGTGGTTTGCTTCCTTGTGATTTTGTGGGGTTTTCTTACGAAGTCATGTCATTTAGATCTTTTACCTGTAGGAATGGTTTGAAGCCTAGTATGTCAGGCATTACTCTAGAGGAAATTTGCATTTGCTTTTGCCAGACTTCCTGGTTAGCTACCAACAGGGGACCACTTAAAAAAAAAAATAGTTGGGGGCGGAGGGCGCCTGGGTGGTTCAGTCGGTTAAGCGTCCAACTTCAGCTCAGGTCACGATCTCGCAGTTCCTAAGTTCGAGCTCCGTATCAGGCTCTGTGCTGACAGCGCAGAGCCTGGAGCCTGCTTTGGATTCTGAGCCTCCTTCTCTCTCTGCACCTTTCCCTCCCCTCTCAAAAATAGATAAATATTAAAAAAATAAGTAAAAATAGTTGGCACAGGGGTTTTTGTGCCATACGTATTGATTTGGCGAACGGATTCTGAGCCGAGATCCACCTTAGGCTCACGACTAAGCTCCCGGGGGAGTCTGGTAAAAGCTCCGTGGTCTCTCCTCTGTGGGGTGGCAGCAAGGTGCTGCTCCTGTTTTTGGTAACAGCTTTATTGAGATATGAGATGATATTTGTTTACCCTAATTCGCTCACCGAGGGAGTCACCTTTCGGGGGTCACCAATCTAAACAGCCACCTTGCTTAGGTCCCAAGCCTTTTCTTGGCTTCTCCACATACCGGAGTCCCTTAACCACAAAGGCTTACGTCCACCAGGTGTTAGCAGCTGCCCTTCTAGCAAACACTCGCCCAGGCTTACTTTCTGTCTGCCTTTGACCATTCTGATTGTGTCTGGTCTCCAAGGAGTTCGTTTGCTTTCCTTGCCAGCTCCCTCATGCATCAGAAGAAAAAGTGCCTTCTTACAAAATACTTCATCCACGTTTTTTTTTTTTTTTCCCTTCTAGTGGATGTGTGTTACGTAGCAGGCAGGTTTTTCCTAAACCTCTATTCTGCCGTCATCTGGGACCAGGCAAACGAGCACTTGATATGCAGTATCTCACTTAGTCCCCGAAACACTGCTTGGAGATCAGTAAACAGACATCCTCCATTTACCGATGAGGAAACAAATGGGGGCCTCAGAGAGGGTGAGCGACACATCCAGTGTTGCCCAGCTTCTATGTGGGCGAGGCAGGATTCGAGCCCAGGTCCCGGTGTCTCTGGCGCCCATGTCTGTCACAGGTACACCTGCTGAAGTCCGCGCCGAGGGTGACTTAGGGTTCACTCTGGGTCGCGGGCCTGTAGAGCCATCACACGGTGGGGAGGAACCGCTCAGTGGCTGAGGGCAATGCTTACAGTACTGCTTTGGCTCCGGCACCCAGGCTGGACGCAGAATTAGACAGGCTCGTCGGCATCTTTGGGAGGTCGGCAGGGCCACACAGAAAAAGTGCCATTTGCTGAATCAAGCATCTTCGGTTCTTACAAATGTGCCGGTTCAGACTCAGGAAGCGTGCCAGGGGAAGAAAACTTGGCCGATGGAACAGCTCAGGCCATTAGGCGATTACAAAGGGAGGCTCTTTGAGGGTGGCTCGTAACTAGGCCTCCAGAGTCACCCAGGGAACATTCCCATGGTGGGCTTCCCCCCTGCGGAGTGTCCTCTGTCCCATTTCTTTTCTCTCCCAGCCCCACGGCCCAGTCTAGTCTGGTCCCTGGGCCCCAGGGCACAGCCCCTCCTAGCTCCTCCTGGCCTCGGATCTGGACTCCCTGGGGTCCCGGGCTGGGTGGACAGAGGTTGAATCTGTACCCGGGAAGCCTCCCTCTCTTCCATAGCTGTCCTGGCTGCTGGGAAGGAGCGTGCCAGTCGCCGAGTCCTCTGAGCGCCTGCCTTTTTCCCCAAAGGGAGACTTTTTGAGTGCTTGTCAGAAGAGAGGCTCAGACAGTTGGGAACATAGACGCAAGCCCCTGCTGAGCATTTGCTGGGCACCAAGCTCTTGTTTCACGGTAACGAGCGGCAATCATTTTTATTTCAATGCAGTTTTTCTGGTGTGTGTGTGTGACTACCCTTGGAATTCACTTGTATTTCCTACCAGTTGTCGTTGCACCCCTCTCCAACTGACACGGGATGGACGGACGGACGGCACAGCCTGGTGGGTCGGGGCGCAGGCTTTGAAGTCCGTCGGGACGGGGTTCCGGTTGTAGCTCTGCGGCTTTCTACCTGTGTGCCTGGGATCTATCTGAGTCTCAGGTTCCCCACCTGCAAAATGGGGTAATAACAGTAGCTACCGCGGAGATCGAGCTGGAGTGCGTGTGGCAGACATCCGAGAGGTCACGAGCAGGCAGCTTTCACAGTCACCAGTGGCTCAGTGTCTCTGCCCGAGTGTCTTCACGGCCCGCGAGGGGGGACAGTCCCAAGAGGCGAAAGCCCTAAGGAACACCCTCATGGGCCTTGGCGGGTAAACACCCCAACTTCTGGGCCCTCCGGGCAACCATGTTGAGCCTTCCCAGGCTCTCGAGGGTGCCCCCAAATGGAGCCCCAGTTGCCCACACTGGCATCCCGCTCAGGAACGCACTCTGCATAGACTTTCCTCCCTTCCTTGTCTCCGCTCCCCAACCCTCACGGCGCTTCCCGAGACCCCCTTCCAAATAAACACGCTTACCCCTTCTTTCCTTGTTAGGTTGGCTTCCCCACTGCACATTTCGCTGTGTCCTGAGATGTCGTTTTGTTGCTTGGGGATGACACGATCCCGGGCTCGCTGGGGGAGAGCACAGTGCTTACCGTTTTTAAGCGGCAGAATCTTTTGTCTGGTGACATCCCCCTGTGTGCCGCGAGGAAGCTGCCAGCTGGGTGGCAGTGCGTTCTTGGCCTGGGGACCCTGCTCATTGAAATTGGAAATACTTGTGATGTTTTCTCCACTAAAACGTGAAAACCTGATGCCAGTGTGCCGGTGCCCCCAGATGGCAGGCTTTGGCAAGCGTAAGGGAGCGGGAGCCTCTCTTCTCCCTGTCAACACAGACATCTGAATTGGCCAGTGGTTCTGTGACCTGCCCCCGAAACGGATAGAGGTGCTCCCAGCTCGGCGAGCTGTGCTCAGGACTTTTGGCCACTGGTGTGTGGCTGGGCTGCAGGAGCCTGTCCTACACAGCAGGGGTTCGTTACGTGGGGGCCTTGACCCCTTCTCTGTGATTTGCCACCAGCTCCTTTCTCCCACAAGGGGCTCGAGACATGGGTGGACTTTCTACGTCCATGGTACAGATGAAAAAACTGAGGCTCAGAGCGGGAACGTGACGGGCCCCGGTGCTCCCAGGGGGTAAGTAGAGAGCCCTGGTTTGAATCCAGGATGGCTCCGAGGCCAAGGAAGAGGTGGGAGCCTCAGGACTGGAGCGCGCGTGACCTTGGTGTCAGCACCTCGCTTCCCAGTGGAAACACCGCTCTATCCAGGTCCCTGGGGGTACAGCGGGCATCCGAGGAGCTTTCGGGGTGGTGGCTGGGTGGGCATCGTGCCCCCTTCCTGAGGGCGGGTGTTTCCTTCAACCCTGGGAGAGGAGAAGGAAAGGTGGCCGTTGAAGGGGCCTCCCAGCACGCAGGAATCCGGTCCCAGCTGCACGAGGCTGTGCCAAGAGCCTGGGATTTACTGCACCCCCAGCCAGCTGAGGAAAGGGTGTTGAGGGAGAAGGCATTCCAAAGCAAAAAGGCACCGGGGCCACCCCCGCCTTCCCCAGTGCCGGGGTCATGCGGCTGGTCTGTGGAGCCAGAGAGAATCACCTGGAATGGATCACCCCAGAGCCCGACCCCCCGTGGGACAGCTGTTAACAGTGGGGTCTTCAAACGAGTGAAGGCAGCGCTGAAGCCGTTCCCCCAGTAGAAGAAACGTATCAGCGGTTGTGACACTTCGTTGTTGATTCTTTACCATCATCAACGAGCTGACATTCTTAGGACATTTCCTACCTGCTAGATGCCACTCTGGTTAGCTTAGCCTACATCCTTTCGTTTTAAAGCTCACCACCTCCCGGCAAGGCTGGGGTTGGGGGGGGGGGGGCTGCTGGCCATCCAGCGCCTGTGTGTGCACTGAAAAAGGTGTTCCGTCCCCGGAGGATGCAGACATCACTGGCTTGCCAAGCAGACAGGAGTTGAATTTCAAGGGGTACCGAGCAGATGAGTGCCCTTCGGCCCTGGTGATCCTGGATAGCAACCCTCATGATCCCCATTTTACAGATGGAGAAACTAAGAGGTACCTGCCCAAAGCCACATGGCCAGCAAGTGGCCAAGTCAGGATTCCAAATTGCCTGAGTCCCAAACCACCAGGATTCACCATGACGTCACATTTGACAACCACCCCGTTTCGTAAGCACACGTCGTTGGGGGCGAGAGATGGGGTCCATCCATAGAGATGCCTTTCATTAAAACCTTGTAATTACCAGACTTGTGTAACAAGAAGATAATTTGCTACAGGTTTAAAGTCATCAGTGGAGTGGGGGAAAAAAAGAAAAAAAAAAAAAAAAAACAACCCAAACTTGTAAATACTATTAGCTGCTCTCCAACTTTGTTGAATTTAGCTGATGTTTTCGGTGTTGACTTTTCCCAGCTATCAGCTTAACTATATAAATCCAGTTGACGTGTCTTTATTCAGATAAAACTCTAATACTGCAAGTGTAGCAAATTAGATGCAAATGCCCCCTTTTTATTTTAAGTATACTTAAAGCTGCCTTTCCAATGCAAATTTCATAGGAAATCTCAACCAGCTAGGACAGACATCATAGCCGTCAGCAGGCAAATGCTTTCATTTTGGTCTCAGCCAAGGGAGCTGCCTGTTTTTTTTCTTTTTGCCCCTGCAGACTGAGATAATTAAAACTACAGAGAAATAGTTTTAAATATACATGATACACACAGTTCCTTAAATTATGGGATAATGCATAAATTCACCCATTACCATATTTGATAGTGGTCTCGCTGACCAAAGTTGGGAGGTGGCGGGCCCCCCCCCCCCCCCGGCGGGGGGGGTGTGATTTTCTCCAGCAACTTGCTTCCTCTGTCAACAGCCACACAGTTTCTGTGGCTTCACCTGGTGTCCTAAGGAGCCCTGGTAAGGGTTCAAAAAGAGGTTGTGAACACACTCATTAAAAAGGGGCCGCAATGTGTGTGTTGTTTTTTTTTTTTTGAAAGAAATAAAAATGTTAATGGTAACTTTTTTTTTTTTTTTTTTCCCCTGGCTGTCTCAGTCTCTTTGGAATACATATCCATTTCGGCTTTGATTTGTTGAGCTCCCTGAATGAGTTTATCCAAACAATGTGAATTTACTTAGATCTCTCTCAAATCCCACATCTCTTGTGGTTGATAAAGCTGACTTTAGCTAAGAAGGGCTGGATCAGTGTGATTTGAAATTCACATTGAAAATGATAAGGGCTTTGCTGGAAATAATAAGCACAGTCAAACGCTGTCAGGAGGAAACAGTCGAGCATGCAGGGAGAAATTTGGTAAGGCCGCGTCCTACCCTCCTCCTTCTCTCCAGAATCCAGTAGGGAAGGAGGGGGAAAGGTGAACGGGGCTTTTCTCAGACACACACTGTAGCTTTGTAGGTGATGGGGGTGATAATTCTAAAGAGCCTTGTGCATGAGCTTTATTCTTTATGGTTAGAAGGTGGCAGCCATCCCTCGATGGCTGATGGACACCCGTGGGCGTTCGGGGTGGCAGCCATCTTTGCCAGCATGGAGCCCAACACCAGCAGGAATCCAGCCCCCACCCCAACCGTTTCTATCTCCATCTCTCTCTCTCTCTCCCTTCTCCCCACCTCGCTTTCTATCTCTCTCTCCTCGATTCCTTTCTCAGCACCTAATCCACGTCTGGTCCTGAACTAAACGTTTTCCTCCTCATAACCCCGGAAGACAGCACATGTCTTCCGTCCGTTGACTGGAGGTGTGAGCTGGTGGAACCATGGGGGACACCTACGTCCCTCATCCTCTTTCCCTTCAGCTGCCAGGTGGAGACCAACCCCTTACGAAAGTAGTGTTTGGAAATGGTTCTTGAGAAACTCTGAAGGGAGGGACTTTTCTGGAACACGTTAACCAGCGAAATGGAAGGGGAGGAGGGGGGAGTGGGAGGCCAGAGGCAGGCATTCTGGGGGGAGGGCAGAGTAAACTGGAGGGTTGGGGTCTCCTCAGTGAGCACGATCTGAGCAGACCAGCCCTCCCCCATCTTGGTGCTGCTGACATTTAGGGCTGGATGGTTCTCTGTCGTGTGGGCAGGTGGCAGCTGGAGAGCGGGGTGGGTCCTGGGCACGGCAGGATGTTCAGCATCATCTCTGATCTCTACCCGCTAGACGCCAGCAGGGCCTTGGCCCCAGTCATGACAGCCCCAAGTGTCCCCTGACATTGCCACGTGTCCCCTGGGAGGCAAAATTGCCCCAGTGGAGACCACTGATGGAGACTCGGCTCCTTCAGAGCCCAGATTCCTCCTTTTCCTTAAAAGGCAGGTTGCACACAGGTTCTATCCCCACCTCCCAGTTTCCCTTTGTCTCAGAAGACCCCACTTTCACACGCCCTCCTAAGCAGCTGAGCAACCTTCCTTGGAAATAGGTGGATCAGAGGAGCTTTGCCACTGAAACCTTATTTCTAATTATAGTAATCACTCCCCGTTGTCTTCACATCCAGGGCAGTCAGATCAGGCGCGGGGCTTCTCCTCACTGCCTTGATCTATACAATTCTAGTTCTGCCTTGATGAATGACTTTGCTGACTGCTTCTGCCCTGCCTGTGTGTGTGTGTGTGTGTGTGTGCGCGCGCGCGCGCCTGCACGTGTGTGTGTCGGGGGAGCACAGTGGCCAGGCTGAGGCTGGGAAGGTGGGGGGGGGGGGGGCGAGAGGGAATTAATTCTTCCAAGGCCTTGTCTCTGGCCCGCTGCAGCAATCCGTTTCCCACCAACCCTGCAAGGCTGCCGAGCTCCGAGCTGACCTCTCTCTTCCCCTGCGCTCGGGGCCTCGTCTCCCCCCTTCCATCCTCAACCTGGGCCGCCCCTCCTGACCCCACGACTCGCTATTTCCTAACTAACGCCGCTAATAGCCACTGATCACCGAAGGGCAGCTTAAATTCTATTTA
Source organism: Herpailurus yagouaroundi (assembly GCF_014898765.1). Lineage (NCBI taxonomy): Eukaryota > Metazoa > Chordata > Mammalia > Carnivora > Felidae > Herpailurus > Herpailurus yagouaroundi. The sequence goes on from NW_024412421.1 coordinate 8,026,992, forward strand.
GACTTAAAAAAAAAAAAAAAGGAAAAAAAAAAAAAAAAAAGAAAAACGAAACTTCAAAAGCTCTCTCCTGCTAGCAGGGCGGAAGCCAAGCCCAGCCATTACCAGCAGAAGCCGGATCAATATTTCAGCACCATCCCCTGGCTGGGTTTTCGAGGAACTTTTATTATTATTGCGGTTAAGCTGTTCTAAAGTGGAGCATCATTTATAAAACAAACGGATCCCTTCCAAATAGGTTATTTTCCTGGTTAATGACCGATCGTCTGCCCTGGGGTCTGTCTGTGTTGAGATTCCAGATGGGAACAGGCACTACCAGCCCAATTATCTTTATTAAGTGTTTTGCCTCCCCCTTTCTGAAAAATGAAATGGCAGCCGGCTCAAATGTCTCCTCCTTCCCCTTGCTCTCACCCCTGCGCGGTTTCCTGCGTTCGCCTCATTATGGACAAGTATGTCCTTTAAGACACGGAGACTAATGAGGCGGTTTTATGAGACTAATACATTTTAAATTTTAACACAGGAGCTAGCATCTTTAATTGTACAATTATACATTCATTTAGCACACTCTCGCACACGCGCTCTCTTTTGCTTTAAAAGATAACAAACCACAGGTGACTGCAAGTGTGTGAAAAGGCAGAATTTACGGGATTCTGTAGGGTGCTAAATCAGGCCGGACTAGAAATTGTTTTTCCCCTGACCGGCTTCTTGAGCTAAATTAGTTACTACTTTGAAGAAAAAAAAATTTTTTTTTTAATGTTTATATTTTATTTTTGAAGGAGAGATAGAGCATGAGCGGGGGAGGAACAGAGAAAGAGGGAGACGTAGAATCTGAAGCAGGCTCCAGGCTCTGAGCTGTCAGCACAGAGCCCGATGCGGGGCTCGAACTCACGGACTGCGAGATCACGACCTGAGCCAAAGTCAGACGCTTAACCGACTGAGCCACCCGGGCGCCCCTTGAAGAAAAATTTAAAACAAAAAAAAATTTTTTTTTGGTTTTGCTTTGAGTGGGGGGGGATGGGAGACAGATGGATGGTGCCTCATCGTGAACTTCTGTCTTCTGTCCCCCCGTTTCTACCTAGAGAGAGAGGGTGGCTGGAAAGTCTTTTGAGAATTAGAGAAACCTTGATGTTCTGAGGCCTAGCTATAGCCGGACAGAGAAGGAGAGAGACAGAGAAAGAGAGAGAGAGAGAGGGTGGGGGACAGAGATCCCCCCCCCACCCAGCCCAGTATCCTGTCTCTAACAAAAGCCTCCTACGTTCCCCACCTGACAGGACTTTATCGGGTAGTAATAAATAAGGCTGAATTATTGATGATAAGAACTGCTAATATTATTATGACCTCAATTAAGTGCTTTTTCCAGACACATTAGTAACAAAGGGTCTTCCCTCTCCTGGTTTCTGTTTTTCTCCCCCAGGCCCCACTTTACATTAAAATCTAATTGATCAAACCTATTTGCCATTCGCACAAGAGCGATCACCATAATGGGTCATCTATCAGCATGGGCTCCCCATCAGGCTATTAACACCTTTTGTTGCTGGCCCCAGTTCTGTACCAGCCGAGAGGATCAGAAAGGCAGGGCCTCCTCCGATCTGGAAGGATCGTGTGTGTGAGGTCTGACTTGTGGTACCCTTTAATTGCCCTCTTTAACATCCTTGCAAACCGCGGAAGACGTTCTTACTTCTGAGAAAGTGACTCCTGGCAGCTGTGGAGTAACAAGATGGCCGCCTCCTTATGAGAACAGAAGGCGTTGTGGGGGGCCCTTGGCCACCTCCACTGCTGCTCACTGCCTTCCCGTCATCCCCCCCCCCCCGCCCCGCGTTGGCCCTTACATAGCCCGCTCTGGGGAGGCCCCAATGTCCTGTCTTTATGGAGTCTGGAACTTGGCAGACGTGACAGTGTGTGAGTGTGCAGGCAAGTGCTCATTATCAGAACTGGAGACTGGTGCTGGCTTAAAATGGAGACGAGTCCCCACTGAGCAGAGCCTCCCCAAGACTTCTTGGCCCGTAGTCACTCACAGAAGGCCCATGGTGGCCCATGAGCTCCCCCTGAACTGTGTGCAGAATTGTGTTTATGTGTCTTTTCCTGGAGAAGGTTACCGCTTCCATCAGATTACCGAATTTGTCCCTGACCCCCAAAGGGGTTAGAAATGTCTTCTTGGGAGCTTCTTAGATGGGGACGTCTTTTGTGAGTCTAGCCGTCACTCAGGATAGGATATCTGGCTTTGGGAATATGATTAAGGCACGGAGGTGAGCACTGTTCCTTGTACACTGTGGTGTTGGGTCAGACTCTCTCTCTCTCTCTCTCTCTCTCTCTCTTTCTGGGCCTCTCTCTCTCTCTCTGCGCCTCTGTCTTCTCTGCCTATTTGGTCCAAAGGAAGAACTCTCATCAACCTCCTACTGTCCAATGACTGTGGGAACGGGCTTTCTAAATTAGTCTAACTGGTGTAGGGCCTCCCACTGGGTGCTGGAAGATACGAGAAAATAGGAAGTGTCCTGGTTGGTTGGATTGCTATTGTTTGAGAAGCGAGAGCTCCAAATATGACATGACAGGAACTCTCTTTGGGTGACGTTAGACAGCTTGGAGTGCTATTCCGGGCCATCTTTTTGGCCTGTGCAGCCCCACCTACTCACCATGAAAATAGCTTTATCATTTTTTTCCTGATTGTAAATGAATCCATCCACAAATCAGTCAGGAGGGAATCAAAACCTCCTCAAATCTTTACATTCTGGCTTGTCTCATTTCTCCATTTGTTTTTTTTTGTTTTTTTGTTTTTTTTTTGGTCTGTGCAAATAACAGGAAGATTTCTAGGAAGGTGTTTTTCCCCCCCACCAAGAAGGGGGCTATACGCATTTAGGCCATTCATTTGTGAATTTTCTCATTTACTTGGCAATATATATTGTAAAGGTTTTCCCATGCAATACTGTTCATCATCATTATATTTTATTAATTATTATTATTACTTTTTAAAGTTTATTTATTTTGAGAGAGTGAGAGCAGGGGAGGGGCAGAGCGAGAGGGAGAGAAAGAATCCCAAGCAGGCTCCGCCGTGACAGTGCAGAGCCCGATGCGGGACTTGAACTCACTAACCCTGAGATCATGACCTGAGCTGAAATCAAGACTCGGAGTCTTTGCTGAGTGAGCCCCCCCAGGCGCCCCTCTTCATCTTCATTTGAAATGACTGCATAGCATTTCATCGAATAGCTTTATGAAAAGGTACTTACCAATCTGGTCTTGTTAGACATTTAGATGTTTGCCCCTTGTCTGTTATAAACCGTGCCGCAGTAAATGTCCTTATGTAAAAGTGTATGCACTTACCCAGGGATGTTCTTAAAACGGATGTGTAAAACCAGAATTTCTGGGTTAAAGGGTTTGTTACCTTCTTTTTTTTCCTTTTCCTTTTTTTTTTTTTTTTCAGTTTACAGTACAGATTAAGGGATTGGGTATGTCATCTGTGCAACTTTTCAGGTGTCACTGACTGGCATTTCTGTCCAAAGGCTGTCCGAGGTGAGCAGCCTTGAGGGGGAGGTGGACTCAATCACTTAAAGCTGCCTTGGTGGGGGGCGCCTGGGTGGCGCAGTCGGTTGAGCGTCCGACTTCAGCCAGGTCACGATCTCGCGGTCCCTGAGTTCGAGCCCCGCGACGGGCTCTGGGCTGATGGCTCAGAGCCTGGAGCCTGTTTCCGATTCTGTGTCTCCCTCTCTCTCTGCCCCTCCCCCGTTCATGCTCTGTCTCTCTCTGTTCCAAAAATAAATAAACGTTGAAAAAAAAATTTTTTTTAAAGCTGCCTTGGTGGGTTGGCTCTCTCCAAGGGTGAGTCTGGAGGAACCGGGACAGTCAGGCTTAGTTTCCCTGCCCAGCGCAGGCAGAGGCAGGGCTGAATCTTTGGTCTCTTCTGGAACTCCCGTTTAATACACAGCCCCTTCAGCGAACAGGCCACCTCTGTCCATAAAGAGGCTGCGAGGCGGGCAGCTGGGAGGTGATGCTAAGCTCTCCCCCCATCTCAGAACCCTGTCCTCGCTCAACTGCTCCCCATGCCAGATAGCCAGGCAGTGTGTGTGGGGGGGGGGGGGGGAGGGGGGCTCTGGAGGCTGGGGCTGGCCAGGAGGCTGTATGGTTATGACACATTCCGCCAGGAAGCACAGGGTATCTTTGGGCACGGCCTAGTGGCTTCTCAGCCTGTGTTGTCTTAATTCAACTTGTCATTCACAGACCAGTAGAAAACTAAAATCAATAAATGGTGAAAATGGGCTTTAAAGACAAACTGAAGTCACAGAGGAAGGAGGAGGACAGTGCGTGTTGCCTCGATGGGTTACCTTTCCCCTTCCTACTGAGATGGTTGGATCTGTGGCCCGTGCTTTAAAAAAAGGGGGTTGGGGCCGAAAATGAGCGTCTTTCCCCTTTAAAATACGCACGGTGTCCATTGGACAAGACCTCGGGGGCAGAGGGACCGTGATCTGATGGGGCCGCAGAGTACGATGAGGAGGATGGTCTCTGGGATGGGTCTGTATTTTACCCGAGGGCCCCTGCACGTATGTTTTGAGATGTCTGTCTGCTGATCGCTGTGCTACTTTCTACCAGCCGATGTGCTTCTCTGGGCCACATCTTACTAACCGCAAAGTGAGCCAGAGAAGGTGCAATGATTTTCAGCCTGTTCTCTGATGAAAGACCACAGCAGGGGGGCGGGGGGGGGGGGGGTTGGGGCGGGGGTGGGCGCCCCGGCATCGTGGGATTCAGGGCTCTGCTCCTTCTGTTTTGGTAACAGCTCTGCAAAAGACTTCATCGGAAGTTAGAATTTCAGAGCAGAAGGCAAAAGTTTGGCAAAAAATCAGCGACGGAGAGGGTGTCTGGATTTCCTTCCACTTCTGAGGGACGACAAACATCTGTTGCATGCCTGCAAGAGATTGCCGAAAACTCAGCCACCTTCTTTCAGAGACCAGGGTAGCCTCAGCAGGAGCGGAGGGGGTGCCAGGGCCTAGGTGGGCAATGGGCGGGCTCGGGCTGTCCCTGGAAGGGCGAAGGACTCCTTGGCCACCAATGGGAAGTCTCGGCCTTGTTGTTCCCCAACGCCGTGTGTCATGGGCGGGCTTGTCGGACCCGGAACAGGAGGAAGGACATGTCGGGGAACAGGAGGAAGGACATGTCGGGCCAGGAACGATCTCAAACCAAGAGACGCACCGGTCCTGCCTTCGTGGGGATGCGACTCTGTCACCCAGCCTCTGTGGCCAAGTGAAGGAAGAATTTCTTGGGCTTCTTTGGGAGAAACCTGACTTTTGCAGATCGGCACCAAAAGGGTAGCCAGGTGGGGCAGTGGAGGGAGGAGGAGGCTTCTCTGCTACACCCCACCCCCAAGCCATTTGTTGGTCCCAAAGCCATTTCAGGCAGGTCCCCCCAGAGCCCCCTTTCAGTGAGTGCATCACCACTCACAGTTAGATATTCTGGGGTCTCGGAGAAGCACACAAATACAGAAAACCATTTTGTGTTAAGAAAAAGAAAAAAGAAATAAAAAGAAAAAGAAAAAAAAAACACCAGCAAGAGGGTTTTGGAACTAGAAATGCGAGGTTATCTGTATTAAAAAAATTTTTTTTTTCATGTTTATTTTTGAGAGAGAGAGAGAGAGCGTGAGCAGGGCAGGGGCAGAGAGAGAGAGGGAGACACAGAATTTGAAGCAGGCTCCGGGCTCCCAGCTGTCAGCACAGAGCCCCATGTGGGTCTTGAACCTGAGCCGAAGTCAGCCACCCAACTGACTGAGCCACCCAGGCACCCCAAGGTTATCTGTATGTAGAACATGAAATGAGCCAACATGTTGGGGAAACTTTCTCAGAAATGCAGTCCTGCAGACTTGACTTGGAGCTAGAGGGCTGGTTTTGACACGGAGCTGGCTTTCTGAGGTGACAACTCCCTTACACCGCTTGTGGGGACTGAGCCCCCGGCGTTCTGAATGGCGTGGAAGGACAGCCTGGCCAGGCAGGCACGGAGCCGCGTGCACTTTCCTGTCGCAGCGCTGGTGTCTGCAGGGTCTGGCGCTGCCCTGTGGAGTGGGCTGTGGCGAGGGGTGGACCAGGGAGGCGGAGGAAGAGCCTTAGTGCGCGCACACACACACACACACACACACACACACACAGAGAGACACTGGCCTGCCAGCTCAGCAGCCTGGGGCTCAGGGTGATCCAGACACGATGACGGCGGCTCTGCTCTCCTTGCGCTGCTCCTACGCGTCAGCTTCCTTAGGCCTTGTTAGAAGGGGCACCTGTTAGGGGCGCCTGGGTGGCTCAGTCGGTTAAGCGTCTGACTTCGGCTCAGGTCATGATCTCACGGTTCATGGGTTCGAGCCCCGCATTGGGCTCTGTGCGGACAGCCGGGAGCCCGGAGGCTGCTTCGGATCCTGTGTCTCCCTCTCTCTCTGCCCCTCCCCCACTTGTGCTCTGCCTCTCTGTGTCTCTCAAAAATAAGTAACTTGTATATAAAAAAAGAAGGGGCACCTGTCACACACCTATCGTCATAGCTTCCGGCATTCAGTGGGCGCTTACTCTGTGCCACTCACCATTCAAAGCCCCTTACTGATGGATTCAATCCTCTCCGCCACACAGTTAGTACCCCCATTTCACAGATGAGGAAATAGAGGCCTAGAGAGGTGTTAAGTGGCAGAGCCTGGATTTGACCCTGACTTCGGAGTCTGGGTGCGACGCCATGAGACTCTATTGTCTTTGAAACCACACGCTCGCAGGCTCAAAGGAAGAGAAGCGGAAAACCGGGTGCCTTTGCGACTCCACCTTGGCTGTGAGCAGCCCCCGTTTCTGTGAGGCCCTTGAGGAACACGTCCTGAGAGAGGCCAAAGGCTCTGATGTCCGCAGCTGAGGCTCCCCCCACCCCCAGCAGACCCCAGTTTAGGATTCTGGCAACAGGGGCTGGGCTGCACGGCGTATTCCTTTGTTCGGGTTGCAAATGAGAATAAAGTTCCCGGCGGCCGAGTTACCTGCTGCTGGCCTTCCCGGGTGGGGACAGTTAACGGTGCCGACAGAGACACCATGCTCCTCTCAGGAGAGCACGGTCCTGCGCCCCTGTGAGCCTCCAGACCTTTCCAGGATGTCTCCAACCTGACCGAGGTGATGGGGAGAAAGACAGAGACGACCTGACCTGCGTCCTTCTCCTTCCCAAGGCCAAGGGCTTTAGTCCCTGGGTTCGCACCGGCAGGGAGCAACCCTCTGCCTCATACGGTGATGGCCACGCTCAATTTCCAAGGTGCCGGGGACGATTGCCGTTAACGCATCGGGAAGGTGCAGCGTCCTCGCTGTGTAATTCTTATTTTTTTAAAGTTGTGGAGCCCTATTTATTTTATGTGACAGTCTCTTCCTTCCCCCTACCGTGACGGAATGTTCTGTGGCGTATGTTATGATCTTTAATTAAAGGGAACTTAATTTGCTTTTGAGGCATCCTTTGTTCGTCGGAGACACCCTAGGGTGTTTTAAAACCAGGTTTGGAATCATTGTCATTGAAGCCTGGAGTCGAAGGCGGACTCACCGCCCTGGACGGACGCCGGTTGCCTGGATATGAGGGGGCGTCTGCCCCCTCTCGCCCCCGCTCTGTGCTTCGGTGTAGACGCTGGAACTTTTCCAGGCCCACCCCACTGGCCTCGGGATTTTTCCACCCACCTTCCCGAGAACACAGACCCCGCGGGCCCCGCGGACGGACCGTGGGCCAAAATTAGGTTTGAGAACGGGATGGACCATTTAGATGACAAATGGCCTTCAAGACACTGTCAGAAAGTCCGGGGCGGGGGAGACTATTAACGGTCACATGGAGGCAGCCGCATCTGTGATGCCAGAGCCGGCCGGTGGGTCCCCACTGCTGTGTTTACTGCTCCTTAATGCGGTATTGTTTACTCACAATTAAACCCTTTACCATTAATTTAACTTTCAGATGCTGAAATTGGTCACACAGCCTCGAGTCTCAAGGCCCGGACAGATGTGTTCTATACACTTGTTTAAACACGGCGCTCATTAGGAGGTAATGCATGTATAGCAAGTTGATTACACCACAAAGCAGGCCGCTTTATCATGGGGGCCTCTCAGGAGGCGGCGGGAGGGGCCGTCAGCTGCCGCTGTCACTCTCCCCCCCTCGGATCTTGAGTGACGGCTGGGCCCGCCACCTCCTCGCAGGCCTGCTCGGAAGTACACAGCTTCCCGTCAGAGAGCCGCCGAGCTGCCTGGGAGGAGGTATTAATTGTTGTCAGCCTCCATTTCACACCCCAGATAACAAACGAGAGCCACCCTGGCAGTGTTTAAGGAAGATAAACAAGTTGCCTGAGCCCCGGCAATTAAACACGCTTGCATATTTAACCGAGATGCTTCCTGTAAGAAAAGGCAGCCTGGCCCAAGTCGGGGGGGGGAGGGGTCGCAGAGTGGTCCCCTGTCCTATGACCTGGGAGCTGCCCGCCCTGCGGGGCTCAGAAGTGCCCCCCCCCCCTCGTCTGCCGGCTTTCTTGGTTTCTGCATCTCGAGCCAGACGACCATCCAGAGTTGGGTGTGATGTGGAAGGACTAGCGTCTCTTTTATTTCCCATCTCCTGGGAGAAAGGGTTTCAAGGGACAGATTCTGAGGCCAGACTATGAGGGCATAGATTCCGGACCTGCTTTCGTAAGCAGCGTGGCTTCTTCGAGCCTCAGTTTTCCCATCCGTAAAACGGGCCTGCTCACACTCTCCATGTCAGGTTTCGCGAGGAGGGAATGGGGCCGAAGCGTGTGGCCCCGTGCCTGATCCGTGGTCAACGGTGAGGATGTGGGTGCTCAGCAGTCGAGGTAGTGCACTTGACTTTCAGCTTAGCAGGAGATGGTTAGAAGCAAGAATTCTAGGTTGTCCCTAAGCTGATAAGGTGACGCCGTGTCTGGTTGTGATGCTCCTTTCCTTCCCAGCCCAGAGTGGGTGAGATGGGTTGAACTCCATCAGGCCAGAAGCTCCCGGTGGCTGTTTTGCCTCAGGGCACATTTAGCAGGCCCCGGAATGAGATAGATCGCCACCTTCCAGATGTTTCCAGATACTTCTGCCCCAACCTCTATGAGGATCGAATCTGCCAAACAACCCAGTTTGCTTCTCTATTCCTTCTCCCCTTCCTCTTCCTCTTCACCTTCCTTCTCTTCTCCGGCCCCCCACCCCCAACCTTCTTCTTTAACTTGACTCTATAGTGACGTTGTGCATCCTCCAGCCTCTATTACCTTGTCCCTTCATTCCCTGCCCAGGGTGCCCTTCTCTGCACCCTGATGTTTAAACTACAAGACGAACCGGAGGCGGCTGGGATGCAAGTTCTCTGTGTCTCCGTGTCGCTGTCCTTTTGTCCTGGTTGTGCAAGTCCCAGCCGTCTCCTCCCTCTTGTCATGGCACCTTTGCATATGCTGTTCCCTCAGCCTGAACGGCTCCTACTCAGACCCTCATCCCTCCAGACATCCCAGCTACCACTGGCCCTTTTCCAACCCGCCAGACTGGGCACGTGTCTCTATTTTGGGTTCTCGGAGCACTGGTGCTTTTCCTTCGTAGCATCTCTCAGAATATTCATTATTTGAGAAACTATCTGCTTCCTGTCCCTCTTCCAATGAAGCCGGGGTCTGTGTCTGTGTCAGCCACCCTTAACCCCAACACCTGGGGTGCTGCTTTGTAGGTGCTCGAAAGGGGTGTGGCCCACTACAGTGACCCACTGGGATGAACCAGACCATTTTTCCAGGGGATCTGGAGAGAGAGAAAGTCCTTATGATTTCTCACGGCCTCTTTTGTCTTTTCTTTCTGTGACTCCGCGAGGCTCCTCCTGCTCCTTTGTGTCCATTTCGTTGTCGCAGAAGGAGGGATGGAGGGGTAAAGTGGACCTCCCTCAGCTAGATGCTTCTGGGGCCCCTTCCGGGGACCGGTGAGTCACAGCTTTTCGCCTCTGTCTTGCTGACACCAACTGCTGGAGAACCCACAACGATTTGTCCTTGGACAATGCAAAAAGGATGTGGCTCTGCCTTGTGGGTGCCTTTGAGGGAGGCGGGACCTCCATTTATTTGTCTCCACAGCTGCTTCCTCTGGGCTTTGTGGTTGCCTGTGTGTCGCCTTCTCATCCGATCGCGTTACCCTTAATAAGCATCGCCCTGGCAGGAGAGGGGTGCCGAATTCGGTATCCTGAGAGCATGTGTGTGTAATGTGCCGGGCAAGTGACCCTAATGATGCGTTCAGCAACACCGCTCCCCCCCCCACCCCAGACCCGGCTTCCAGTTTGCCCAAATCCATTTATATTCCCGCTCAGACCTTTGGGATCAAAATTCCTGACCCTTGTGCGAAAAGCAAAAACACCTTTCAAAAAAAAAAGGAAAGAAAGAAAGAAGAGGGAGGTGAAATTTCCTGAGCTTTCATTTCCCTTCATGGTTGAACTTGGATGACTCAAGTCATGTGCAGTCAATCTATTTAGCTGACTTGTCCTGCCGTCTGCCAGGAGGTCAACATTTCTGGATCTGCCCCTCCGGGGGCAACATGTGGTCCCAGCTGGTTGTGCCGTGGTGGGAACGAGGCTTGGAGGGGCCGTGTCGTCTGGAAGCTGTGTTGGGGGCTCTTCTGTGCTCCGCGAAGATGAGACTTCGCGGGCAAGTGCTTTTGTTTGCTGTTTGTTTGGGCTGGGTGGGATTAGCTCCGATTACATATTAATAACCCGGAGCGCTATCTAGTAATTAGATGTTATCTTCCAGATGTTTAAAAGAAACCTTTAATATTTTAAGCTGCTTGGAGATCTCTAGGCACGTTATTAAAATGGATGGAATTTAAAATGGGCATCGGTGGTGTTCCCTTTCTGTGGATTCTCCTGCCAGTGTAAGACCTGGGAGCCCCGGGTACCCATGAAAGGACCCCAAGCATTTATTGTGGTGGCCCCTGTTTGGGAACAATTGGGGCAGCCACCCAATCAATGGGTGGTAGAGGGAATGTCGCGGCACCTCTGGCCCCTGTCAATCGGCCAGAGCGCCTCCTTGATTTCTTTGAACCACTTGAGTGACTCTCTCAGAAGTTCCCCCTCTCTGAGGCCCACACAATTGCCTGTTCTCTCTTTATTAGGCGCTTTGAGGGACAGCCTGGTCTACACCTGCCTTTGATGGGGCCCCCACCACGGTTTTAATGACCTCCATCCGTCAAAGGAAAAGTTCAGAGTTCACTCTTTTGTCCAAGTCCCAGCAACTGAGGAGTCCAGGGTGCTGGCTGGTCCGGCCTCCTTAAATCACCCGCCCGAAAACTTTCCCTGTGACCCCGCTCATGTCAAAACAGCGAGCTGGCCACTCTGGCCATTGTCATCGGAATAAGGGCTAAGTGATGCTGCTTGGTCATTACGTGTGCCCTGATTGGCAATCAGGGTACAATAGGGGGTCATTAAAGGCCATAAAACTGCCAAAGCTCTGAAAGGGGGATTTTGAATGGAGCCAGAGGGCTCTGGGAGCCTGCCTGAGCAGCGCCTCCAAGGAGAAGGGGTTTGAGCCGACCTGGGAGGGGAAAAGTCAGCGCGGTGTGGATTAAGAAGTTTCTCCCCTGTGACACCAGAAAACACTGATCTCCTGACGTCACCTTCCCAGAATGCCTGTCCCTGCATTCCCAAAGGAGATTCACTCGGAGCAACAACCCGGATCACGCTCCATGAAAAGAATCCCGGAGGCACAAGTCTTTATATAAGGAGCTAAAAGTGACTCATAAATATATAAATGCTTATTGAATGAAAGCACCAGTGGGTAAAGAGGGTCGCCTACATGGTGACGGATGGTGGCTGGGCACGTGGTGGTGATCGCTGTGCAACGTAGGCAACACATCAAGTTATACAGCTGGACAGCTGAAACTCACACGCTAAGAAAATAGTCAACACACATATGCGTAAATGCGAAGGCTCCGGGTAGTGAAACGGGCGGCTGTTAACTTGCACCAGGGCCTGCACTGGGCGCTCCACAGGTGTTAACTTGGTTAAGCCCCACACCCACCCAGGGAGGCAGGTTAACACGACTATAGCTGTAAAAGGCTTCCATGGAAAGGAACCGTAAAATAACAAGGGGAGTCCTTCCTCTTAGGATGGTGGCAGGCTTAAGGGTTACATTTGCTGAGTCCCTCACTATGTGCCAGGCACGGGTGGCTTCTCACTGAATTGTTAAGACAAAACCACGGAGTTCGCACTATCGCCTTTCCTGTTTCATAAGAATTAACAACTCAGGAACGGGAGCGCAAAGAAGGGTGCCGTGGCGGGGGTCGCCCATTCCGTCGGGATGGCCACCCCGCCGATGCGCCTGTCCACGGCCACAGGGGGACGCTTCCCCGGCACTGCCGGCTCCTCTGGGCTCAACGGCTGGGTCAGACGTGGTGCAGGAATCTTGGGGTAGGCCTCCGCGGATGCGGGGCCGACACTCTGCCCTGCTGTGCAGCCTTGGGCAAATCACTCCACCTCTCTGAGCCTCAGTTTTCTCAGCTGAAACGTGGCTGAGCTGGAGTAGCTCCGAGCTTCTCAAACTAGGCCCTTCCCCACCCTGGGAGAAAGCCAGGAGCCACATGGGGGCCGTCACTTGAGATCATCTGTTTTATTCCAAGGCAAGTAATTAAAAACATTATTTTTCTGTTTTCTCAGAAACAGATATATTCTGCAGTAGAATGCAACCCCCCATGAACTTAAGAAAAAATTTTTTTAATGTTTATTTTTGAGAGAGAGACAGGGTGCGGGTGGAGGAGGGGCAGAGAGAGAGGGAGACACAGAATCCGAAGCAGGCTCCAGGCTCCAAGCTGTCAGCACAGAGCCTGACGCGGGGCTCGAACCCACGAACCGCGAGATCATGACCTGAGCCTCCCAGGCAATGGCCCCCGCCCCCCGCCCCCTGTGAACTTTTTAGATTAAAAAGGAGCTTTTATGCAAGTCTGGGTCTTGCCTTCCATGCCTTTGGGCTCTGTCCACTCGCCCCACGTCTACCCCCAAGGTCTCTCAGGGCTCCCTGCTTCCTCTCCTCTGACTGTAGGGGAGCTTGGAAGAAAAGTGTAGGATCTACCCCCCCCCCCCCCCCGGGCATGGGGACAGCCTGAAGCTCTTTTGAGGTAACCTAGTTGGTCTGCATCATGCCCTCATGCCCTCATGGGAACATCACTGAGATTGAGGGTGAGGATGGCACCGTAGGCCAAGGCTCTAAAGGCCAGTGGTCCACGGGCTGGTGAGCCCACTTTCAGATGACTGGGGATTCCCAAGGCTGTGGCTCCGAGTGCCAGCGAGGGCTAGGAGGAGGAGCATAGGGGACGGCGAGAAGGACCTCCGGGTAGATCCCAGCCCTGCCCAGGACTAGCCCTGCGGCTCTGGACAGGTGACAGCTACTCTGTACCTTTGTGTCCTCGCCTGTGAGGGGGAGGGAGGGGATAATCCCAGCACCCAGGGCCTGGGGTGGGGGGGGATTCAGTGAGGAAATCAATGGCTGCCCTCAGAACGGGAGCGTCTGTCATAAAGTCTCCATAAATATCAGTGGCCGTCACTACCGTCATCAGGGTGTGACTAAAACCATCCCTGCAGGGGACGACTCATCTGGGGGCCCCACGAGCTCTGCCATCTGACCACCTGACTCGGAAGGAAGGGGGGAGACAAGACGAAAGGGGAAGTGGGAGAGGGCGAGAGGGAGAGACAGAGACAGAGACAGAGAAAGGCAGAGACAGACACACCGAGACACGGAGAGACACAGAGAGAGACGCACGGAAATAGTGTGTGTTTTTATGTTGTCTTTCCCTTTGCAAGGTTCTCTCAGGGTGACTTTTCCCTTCTCCATTTGCATATTTGAAGCCATCGAGATGTTGTCTCGCTTTCCATCTATGCCTTCCCTTTGGGTTCCTGTCTCTCTTGGAACGTCGCTTTCCCCTCTGAATCTCCCTCGCTCGTGGCTGGGGAGTGGGTGATCTACTTGGAGCCTCTGAAAGTAGCCTTTCCTCCCCCTCGCTAGAGGGAGCGGGGCCTCCAGGTAAAGGGCAGAAGAGACATCGTGGGATGAACCCCTTCTCTGGAGACCTGAAGCCCCTCCTATCGTTCCCCCACGCTGACTTGTCCCAGGAAACTTCTGGAATGTGAAGGAATCACCCGGGACCCCCTTTCTCTTGTCTGATTTAGGCCATACTTGCCCGTGTGATGGAGATTCCCCGTGATGCCCCTCTTCCCTCCGGGAATTTTCCAGAACACATTTGTCTCCCTTTGTGAGACAAGCAGGATTTCCTGCGCTCCAGTCCAAATCATAATGCCCGGAATATGACACCGTTTAAAAATCTCATCAATCTCGAAGCCTATTCTTGAGAATAAACGGTAGTGGGACCGGGCATGGGAGTTTGTCTAAGTTTGCGCGATCCCAATGACGCCTTTGGGAAAAGGACCCATCGACTCTCTACTCAGATTGTCTGCAAATGGACCAAGGTGGGCTGGGTGTTCCCGGTCCCCTTCGATCTATAGATTTGAGCCTGGCCTGGCCACCGTCTCGCCCTGTCACCTCGGGCCATTCCCTTCTGTTGGCTGAGCCCTAGTCTGTTCACCTACAAAAGGAGATGCTCCCTGAGCCCTCCGCCAGTCCTGGCACTCGTTTCAAACTTTCCTTCCTTTATTCGATACGTGTTTACTTGGCACCTGCCATGTGCCAGGCGTTGTGGGCACTGGAAATCCAGCCGTGAGTAACGTCCTTTCCACTCCCGTGGAGCTAAGAAAATCTGACAGGCTGGAGAGGCTGTGGGGGACAAGGAAGAGGGACGAGGACCAGCGGGGAGAGTTTTTGAGAGGGGATGATTTCAGTCGTAAGACAGACTTGCCAACGGAGGGGCTGGGGGGGCCGAGGCCCCCATCCTGGGACGTGTTCAAGGCCGTCGGAATGACAGCCACCAGACTTGTGCACGCAGTGCCCTCCCTGGGAGGCCTGGAAGAACTATTTTCGGCACAAGGAAAAGCATGCGCGCCACCGGGAAGGCTGAAGCTGGGCGCTGCGGGGTCTGCACGTGCTGTCAGAGTCCATCTGAGGGGGCTGGGGGGTCCACCGATGAGTTTCAAGCAGGCAGCAAAGTGCTCAGAGTCTTAGAAAAGTTACGTCCACCGGCAGGAGGCGGGAGGGAGGAAGCCTGGAGGAGGAAGGCCGGTCTTAGGGGGGCTGCCGGTGTGGTAGGGGGCTACACGTTGCTCTCCGAGCTACAGAGGCGTCAAGAGCAGGTGTGCCCCGGGGGCCTGGGTGACCGACCTACGGGACAACCTGGTCAGCGAAGAGAGAGGGGTCAAGAGGACACCGGGCACCAAAAGTCCGCACGGGCAGATGGGTGTGAACTCATTTTGATTCTGAACCAGGCACCTTGGGAAGGCAGCTAAGGGGAAGCGGCTGACTTCGTTTTACGGGGAAGGGTGCTAGCAGACGATAATAATAGTATTTATCCCAGGGTATGGGGCGTGAGGACCGAATCGTGAGAACACTCTGTGTATCGGTCAGCTTGGGCTGCCACAGCACGCCCCAGATGGGGTGGCCTCAGAAGCAATGTATCTTCTCAAAGTCCTGCAGCCTGGAAGTCCAAGATCAAGGCGCTGGCCTGGGCAGGTTCTGGTGAGACCTCTCTCCCTCCTTCTCACCGTGTCCCCACAAGGCCTTTTCTCTGTGTGTGTTCATGGAGAGCGACCTCGGGCGTCTCTTCCTCTTCTTACAAGGACACGAGCCCTAACAGATTAGAGCTCCACCCTTAGGACCTTATCTACCCTTAATGAACTCCCTCAACGGCCCTATCTCAAGTGTAGTCACATTGGAAACGTGAACTTCAACATAGGAATCGCGGGAAGGGGTACAGAAGTCAATTCGTTGCAGCCTACCTGTGTCCCCTGGAGTGACAGACATTAACCTTTTATTGCTGGGTCATGAGGACATCTGGGGATCCCGGGGGAAGGGTTAGGGTGTTCAGGCCGTGGGCATAGGCGCTCAGAAACTGAGGCCATTTGCCGGCCGGCCCGGAAGTATTTTTTCTAACAATTGGTGAGGCGTCACCCGCACGGCCCAGATGAATGCCAGCCCTGTGTGGCCGCAAGGGACAGGGTGGAACAGCGTGTGACAAGTTGTGCCGAGTCACCAGGAGCGGGACCTTCCAGAACACAAAAACAGAGTAGGGGTCCATGGCAACGGGAGGGGCTTTGAAATCGGAAGGTTAAATATTTGCTTGTAAGAGTAGTGGAGCTCAGTGCATGGTCCGCAGCTGCCTCGTCAGAGAGTAACTCGGTTCTTTATTTGTTTTTGCCCTTGGACTAAATATCTGCCTTGATGAGCATAAAGGGAGTAGCTGCATCGAACATCAAAGTCCGCATTACTAACCAGAGGGAGGCTCTTCTCTCCTCTCTCTTAAGCCCAACCTTATCTGGAGGGACCTCTGTCCCCAGAGCTGTAAAACAAGCTCTTTTTCTAAGCTAACGGTCCACAATAGTGTCAAATTATGTATAATGATTTTGTAATGTGAACTAATGCCACCAGGGACCTCGTGCAAAGTACCACTTTCATTAAACTTATCCAGCAACAGGGTCTGAATACGAATTTCGAGGCGGCGGCGGGAAATTGCCAGGCACGTTTGTTTTAAGCCTGTGCTGGCTCTTCCTGTGGGCAAACACCCGCCGGGCAGAAATCAAGAGCACCGGCCCCTGTGGGTTTCTTGGCGTGGCTGCGGGAGGAGGTGACAGGGACGGATTCCCCCCCCCCCCGCCCCACCACCCCGGCCCATCTCTCCACCCCGGCACCTCGGGCCCTTTGTGGGCTTGCTCGCCAGCAGGTGCGGGCGCTGCCTGCCCCTCTTTGTTTCCGACTTGGTCGCCACGCCATTCTGATGCACCAGTGAGGGCACCCGGGCATCGCCTGAGAATTAATGAGACCTCCAATTACATTTATTTGCTCCAAGGAATCGTACCCAGCAATGACCCCCCACCTTTCAGAGTTTCCCCACCTTCTCCGTGCTCCTCTTGGAACAAGCAGCTAATTATAAGAAAAATCACACCCGAGGAGGACACGTGGAAGAGACCTCAGGAGCGGATAGCAGGGAAACGCCACCTCTCCAACCCAGCATCTGGGCCACGAACCCCACTTCGAGAGCCTGCCTCGCCTTCTCCGTGACCTGAGAGAGCGACACTCTGCGTGTGTCCGGGCCCCCGCCGCCAAGAGATGAGAGGAAAGACATGACTAATCAAAACTAACCCATGCCATTTTTTCCGACTCTGCTAATCTTAATTGAATCAATCTCCCAGCGCCTCTTGACAGTGAGCGATGGCTCAAATCTGGGAGGCCAGGCTGGACACGACTCCTGGAGGAAAAAAAATCTTCCTTAATCATTAATTTGTCCATTCCCTCCCATTTGGCCCCATTCTTCACTGTCTCCGCGGCGCGCCCCCCTCCCAACCCCACAACCTTCTTGTGTTAGTAATCACCGGTAAGTGGTCTTCCCAATCCGCTCCCAGGACTGGGAAACCAATTTGCTGGAAGAGAATACAGCAGAACAGCCCCCACCCTCCCTCTCTTTGCTGTGCGCTCTCTCCCTTCCTTCTATGAAGTCTAGTGGAGCTTTAATTAAGTCCAATGAGGTCACTAGGACGATTTTCTAGACCCATTGGTAAACAGGTGTAGAGCAGACTTTTCCCAGAAGCTGAAACTATTGCACAAGACCTTGGTTTTAGGGAAATCACCCGAAGGCGACGCCATAATCCTAGGATGCGTCCCCATCCTAGTGGGATCAGACAGCAGACAGAACTGTGGTATCTGTGACATGTCTCAAAAGAAAAAGGACTCCTTAGTCCTCTGGACTTAAAACTTAGTTTTCAGAAACTGCTCTCTCTCTCTTTTTATTTTATTTTTTTCCAAATTATCCAGAGTCCCCAGGCTCAGTGAAGTCTAGACTTAACTGTGATTTTTGTCCTTCTTAAAATGCGTTTAATGGTTAGTGCGAAATATGCATGAGGTGCAAGATGAGACTAAAGGAGAGCAAGGGAATCTGTCACCTACTGCCGTCACCTCCGGCTTGGACTGTTGCAGGAGTATGCTAACCAGTCTCTTGGCTTCTATCCTTGCCTCCCCCACACTCTGTCCTCCAAGAGGAGAGTGATCCTTTAGAAAAAAAAAAAAGTTCACAATGTTCTGCTCCTCTGCTTAAATTTTCTGAAGCTTTCCACCTCCCTCAGAGTCCAAGCCCAAATCTTTCCATGGGTTTGGCTCCCCAGTGACTTCTCTGGTCTCACCTCCTATTACTGTCTTTCATACCCCTTCCACTCCAGCCTCCGTAGTCTTCCTGGTGTTCCTGGAAGATGTCACCCTTGTCCCGCCTCCCGTCTTTGCCCTGGCTGGATGTTCTCACCTCTGTTATCTGCGGGGCCCTCTCCCTGACTAGTTAAATGGCCACTTATGGAGGACACATTCCCTGACCATCCTGGTTGATAAATTGCCCCCTCGCTCTCCTTTATTTCTCTGCGTAGCAATCGTTCTCATCTGATCTATTACTCTTGTATTTTCTGTCTCCTCCACCAGAGAGGAAACCCCACGAGAGAATGTACCCACCGCATAGTAGATGTTCATTAAATATTTGTGTCATAAATGACTGTTATCCCAGAGACAGGATTCACCGAGACGCGACTTTAATGACTTGGGTCTGCTTAAGGCAAATGATCATCATTTCAAAATTCCAAAGATGTCCTTGAAAACGTTTCATATTGATCTTGAGTTTCCCATGAACAAAGATGGGAAAAGTCCACAAAGGACTCTCTCTGGTGATAAGAATAATTCGCAGTGTTCAAAGCCGGACAAGACATGGCAGTTGTCACACTGGCCTTTCCACCCAACGCCGTCCCCGCTCAGGAGTAAGCATCTTCCACCAGACAGCCTATCTTCGTAGTCGAGCCCAGGTTCTTAACCCAAGGTGGGTTGCTCATCGAAGGTGGATTTATTGTAGCCTTGTGGACCGTTCTCTGGCCCGTACAGGCCAGCTCCCCCAAGGGTCCTCTGCGTGTAAATGCCAGGTGGTAAAACAAATAAAACACACCGTTCTTCTCTTGTGCCTCGCCGTAAATCGGTCCCAGCCTCACTCATGGGGCTGGAGTCAAGTCTGATTTATGCGGTTCGTGAGATTTATAGTGTAGTCCTTTAACATAAAAAATGAAACCTCTCAAACATGAGCTCTTACGCATAAATTCCAGAGCCAGCAAATGCTCGGACACTTGTGTTTTCTTTAGATGATGCTGAACATGCCTGCCCCACCTGAGGGATCACGGTGGAAGGCGGGAAGCCTTCGCTACGGCATTCCCAGTAGAAAAGAACAGCGGCTGTTGGGGGAGGCCAACGTCATGCTTCCGGTAGAGGAGGTGATGAGGGGCGGTCCATGGATTTCTTGTTAAAACTGGGGTCCGCGCTCCGTGCGGGAAGGGCGACTTCAGTCCGACCCCTCCCCAGGGGAAGAGGTACAGATTTTGTATGGGAACCGTTGACATGATCGGTGGACCCCGCCTCTTCCTCAGTTGCCCTGATGAACTAGGGGCATATGGGTGGGGGAGGGGTGTAGCTTTGCATGAGTTTGCCATTTTTTGGCCTCAGTTTCCCGATCTGTAAAATAAGGCACGAGACTACTAGACAGCCAATTATTGAGATACCCTTTCGTATTCTCTTTCATGATTCTGTGCTCTAGAAGGAAAGGAATATTCGCGAATATTTCTTTTCTCTCTTTCCTCCTGCCTTCCAACTGGGTTTGGTGCAAGGAGGAATGCCCATATATTTGTTGAATCGAATTTGATTTTTTATTCCACAAGTCTGGCGTGAGGGTGGAGGTGGAAAGGAGCTTCTGTTACATTTTATAAGGTCTTCAGTGGCTCACGAGAATGGAAATAATTCTTTATTTGACTTAGTTTGCATATGCCATTTGAGTGATTCCCCAGGATTCCTAAAAATAAAACGGTAAAATGAAGCGACACTCCTTTTGCCAAAAATTTAGTAGATTTTTGTGATATTTGGCTATTGAAAAATTCATATTTACTTCTTCAGGGCTGAGAGTTGTCATTTTGAAAGCAGTTGGGTGTTTGGGTATTTCCCGCCACTCAAAGAATGATAAATCTCACCGTATGGATACTTATATGAAATATATATATATATATATTTTTTTTTTTTTCCTGTTTAGGTGACAGTTTTAGGATCCTTCTAAGCAGTGATAAAAAAAACTCACAGTTATAATGTGTGATCATTTGCCTTTCATTATAATGCAGAATTTCTCCATGCAAAATCAGGCCAAGATATAAGCCTAAACCCAGGGGCAAAATTCATTCATTATGCATGTACATTATTCCCCCAAATATTGATAATACTTTTCATAATAATTATTTTACATATATTAGCTCTTGCTGCTATATTAGTATTAAAGATACCTTTATTAATCTCGAATATTTTGCTGAATAATAAATAGGATCTCAGAGGCTTGAGTTAAAAGCTGCTCTTAGCTAGAATGCTGTAAATCAGTTGTTTTATGAATAAAATTGGCTCCCATATTTTTTTCCTCAGGATTGCTTATTTAAATAATTTTCCCATTTATTGAATGTGTGTGTGTGTGTGTGTGTGTGTGTGTGTGTGTGTTTGCTAGAGACCCATCCCCCTCCTGCCACCCTCCCTCCTGGCTCTCTCTCCCAGTTGGAGAAAAATGCAAAATCACATAAACCTTTTTCTAAACCCTCACAGTCAGAAAGGGCAAACACTGCATTATTTAGCAGGTAATCGGCATTTTCATCCCAGAGACACTCTTTTGCAGCTTGGTTTCTTTTTCTCTTCTCTTCTCTTCTCTTCTCTTCTCTTCTCTTCTCTTCTCTTCTCTTCCCTTCCCTTCCCTTCCCTTCCCTTCCCTTCCCTTCTCTTTCCTTTCTTTACTCTTTCTGTCTTTCTTTCTTTCTTCCTTGTTAATAGATAGACGACAAATATCGAGAGCTAACTATTCACAAGGCTTTCAAAATACTAGCTCACTAATGCTCACCTCGTTAGTTGCATTTCCCCATTTTCCATAGAATGAAACTTAAGGTTTAGAGAGATTGAGGTCACTTAGCTGGCAAGGGGTGGAGTCAGGAGTTAGACTCTGGTTGGTCTAACTCCAGAGCCCATCCATGGCTTCCTCAGAGATGAACATTCAGAGAAGGGTGTTTGTGTGGCCCTGAGGAAGGGGCCAGGCCACAGTGTCCAGTCTTGCAGGTGGGGAGCCCTGTGCTGCCTTTGGTGGGTAAAGGGAGACGTGGAAAGGGACAAAAGTGGCTGTTTGTAAGGACAAGCTTGGATATGATGCATATCACCATAGAGCGGTCTCTCTTGTGTGGTTCGGGAAATACATCTTCTGATTGCGTCAGTGAGCAAGGAAAGCCTGTGTCTTCTTAGATTTTCACACTGTTTCCTTGTGCAGAGGCCAGAGGCCGAGCCACTAATGCCCACTCGGACTGAGTGACAGAGTCTGCCTGGAAGTCGACTGTGTCTGAGGGCCACATAATGGTGGATTGGGGGTGCCTGCCAAGGGCTCGGAACGGGGACCCAGCAGCAGACATATTGGGTGTTGGCCCAACCTGGGCTAGATTGTCTAACGGGTGCCAGCTGCCTTTCTAAGGATTCACATCGAACGCTTGGAATTGTGGGTGTCACGTGCTAAAGAGAAGAAGGTTCCAGCGAGGGCGTGATTTTTCCGAAGTCACACAGGACAGGCAGTGGAGAGTGGAACGCAGGCTCCTCAAAGGTCTGTGAGCTGCTTCTCTGTGGCGCGTGTCTTCATTGCCCTGAGAGGGAGAAACAAGTTGGCCTCCATTTTGCTTACAGACCTATGCTTCGTTGACATGACCTTTGTCACGCGTGTCCTGTCTGTTCTCTCTGCTGGGATGTAAACCTCATGAGAGCAGAAGCTTGGTGTGACCTATTTCCTACATTATCCCAATACCTAGAACTATACCTGGCATTTGCTAAATCTTTGTTGAATGAATGAATGCATGAATGAACGCATGGTTCCAATGAATTTCCCGGGACCTACTACACTTTCCTTTGAGAAATTCCCACCACTCTCAACTCTCGCTCATCCTCTCTGAACTCCGACTTCTGGATTTGGCCACCTTATGTGGTTCTGGATTTTCTTTCTTAATTCCTCTAACATCTTCCAGTTTTGCCATTTAATCATGACCCACGTGTGTTCCTTGGGAACGGTCCAGGGCACAGAAACATATTCCAGAAGTAATTTGTATTCCTAAATATGGCCTCCTCAGCTCCCACAGCTAGGGGCAGCCTGGCTTAGTCAGGTTTGAGATATGCATATTATTATGTAAATGCACTTGAATTGAATATAATTTCCTTAAAAATATTTTCCAATGGAAAATAGATCTCCTTGCAGGAGGAACCTAGCCAGGCAGTACCTGAAGAAAGCCTCATTGTTTGCGTGAAGTGCACACGAGACACGCCTGAGCGTGAGACATTTCAACAAGCTATTTTTAGAATTAATAACGACACTAACAACAGCTGGAATTTATTGAATTCTTGCTAAGTGCCAAGCATTGAGCTGAGCACTTTAAAGATGGGTTCTTATTTAACAACCCTACGAACACTGACAGTTGCGACCTGCAGGTTGCAGACGAGTAAACTGAGGCACAAGAGGGCTTGGGACGTGCCCCAAAGTCACCCAACTTGCGGAAGAGCGGGCATTTAATGCAGTTCGGGCTGCCTCCGGACTCCGTACTTAACCCCTCTGCCATCCCGACTCCGAGCACTGGTACCTCAACTCTGAATAATCTTGAAAGGCATCTCAGAGGAAATGTTTAAGTAAATCTGAAGGATTAAGAAAACAATGCACAATATCTAACTCCTCTCCATGCCTTTTGTTCCATGATTCTAGCTGGCCCCGGTGCCTCTCTAAGGGATAACTTGGCGAAGCCAGATATTTCTGGCTAACAAATGTGTGAAATAAATCAGACTACAGCCCAACTTTAACACGACACACAGAATCAGACCGATGAGCCTCTGGAGGAGTGAGTCCAGAGAAGATTCTGTTTCTTTCTTTAAGCGGATGTTTGCAATCCCACGCACACATGCGCCCCACAGACTTTTTCTCCACATGACTAATCCAGTCTCCTGTGACCTCTCTTTAGTGTGACGGGGACACGGGGAACAGAGCTTGCAGCTTCTGCCGACCCCAAACATTTAGTTACATAAATCACAGCACGTTTTCGGACTTGGAGCATCCAGAATGAAAGACACTTTCTTGGGGAGACATTGATCAAACAGTCTACAGGTATCTGTACATCGAGGGACATTAATCATCTCTGCATTATCTCGCCCACCAGTAGAATATGTAAATGTGATTCCTGTCAATGATAAGGGCAAGTGAAATTATTCTTAGAGATTGGTCCATCTGGAGCTGTTGATACGATCTTACCTAAGACAATAGGTTGTAAAGATAAATTTTTTAGCATTACTAATCCAGGGTTGCCAATAGCCATAGAGAATGGAGAAATTTAAAAGCCAACCAAGGGCGTACAGTCAAGAGAAGAGAGGAAAACGAACCCCAGCTTTGCTTTGGTTCCTGCAATATTATTTGGCAACCCGGCAAGAAAGATGCTTTCTGCATAATTAAGAAGGGCATTTGGAAGGGTCTTGCCAGGCAGTCGGGGATTGTGTGCTGGAACGCTCTGCACCGGCCAAAGGTTTAACTCTTAACATACACGAGACAAAGGGCCTCGAAACCCAAAATAAGCTTTCCACTGTTTCTCTGGACTAGAAATTCAGGAATTTGATCTTCACCAAGAAATCTTCGTAGGCCCTTCTGACCCATCAACCACCCCCTGGAGGGTTCGCACCGAATGTTCGGTGTAGAGAGGACCAAAAGGACATGGGGAGAGCCATCTGCAGAAGGAGATCCAGGGTTCCGACTCTTGCCATGTTTCTCGATAACTGCACCTTTGGGCAAATTCCTTCCTCTCACTGGTTCCTTTGCATGTAGAGTGCATCCGTAATGTGAAATGGATTGGATATGATGATGTCTTCTCCATGACAGGGTGGTAGTCCTTCCTAGATGCTTCGTCTTCTTTGTCAAGGTTGAGACAGTTAACAAGTTCACTAGAGGACCTTGAGATCCTCACCTACAGAGGAGTCTCTTGAGTTTTCTATCGTGTGGCCACAGTGCCCGGAAACTTGGGGCTTTTGGTGCTGGTGATCTTGAGACGTGCCTTGTTGTGAAATGGTAGAAACGGTAATGAATACTATCCTTATGGAATTTGCATCACTCAGGAATCCCTGAAAGCCAGAGGTTACCTGCAGGTGACAGATGAGTAAACTGAGGTTTCCTATTCCTTTTTGATGTGTGAATGCTAAATGTATTTTGCTAAAACGCTCAGAATTCCAAGTTACTCTGGGAAGATTGCTGAAAATCAATGGAAAGGATGAGTTTCTCAAGTCTTCCCCACATTTTAACTGTTCTCTTCTCCTTTTATATTGTTATAAATAAAAGAAGGAATTATTATTTTTCAGCCCCTGGCTGCAAAGGAGATGAAACGTTTTGGTGGGCACGTGGATCATCTTTCCTAACAATTAAATTAATGATGGAATAGCATGAGACGGGGTGTTAAGGGATGCGAGAAACTCTCCCTTTGGGGACGTTGAAGAAAAGTCGTACTAAATCGTGGCTGGTTGACTCCAAGAAAAGAACACGGCGATCTCCTTCTGTGATGGCAGCTTCCGAAAGGTCAGAGATACTGTCTTCCCCCAAATCCTTAGCTCTCCTCAGATAACCCATTATGAACCTGACCTCCACCAATTTGCCTAAACGTTCCTTGAACTTGATGGGGTGACGAGTTTCTCCGCATTGTCCTCCCTGTGAAGGTGAACCGACGTCCCTCATGCTCTGTGGGCTGCCTACCTCATATCTCAGGATATGGCAAGCACCTTTCCAACTCATGGATGTTATGTCCCCTCGCATCATCCCTTGTTCCAGAATTAGTAGTCTTTTTGTTTTGTTTTGTGTTTTAGCTTGTCCTCACATAAAAGGTTTTCTAGTACTTGCCAATAACCTTAATTTCTTGCTGTGTTGCGTCTAACATCCTGTCTAGTGGAGAGATTATTGGGAGGGAACACCACAATATTGTACGATGATAAAAATCATCCCTTTTGCCCACACGTGAGACCAGATTCCCCAGATTTTTTCAGAAGAACTAGTTGTTCAAGCCCACATAGGTATTACTTGAAGAAAGCGTTTTGTTTAGGAAATTCGAGATTGAAGATGTAAATGATTCTAACTGTGATGCAGACCTTCTCCATGCTTTTAGCGGGCTAGCGATCTCTGGGACTCTCAAAGAATGGGAGACAGGCCTTGGCATCTCCTGTATTTATTTAAACACAGGTCCCTCTTTTCTAAGCATACCTCTTGCGAGGGGTGTCCGTGGAGCATATGCTGGGGAAAAGCTAAGTTGAAAGTTACATGCCTGGGATGTGTCAAGAGAGTTTATGCAGTGTTTTTGAGCGGGAGAATAGATTACGTTCGTGCTGGATACTAATCAGAACCGATGGCCCCTGTACAGCTTTGGTGTCCCTGGACTCACGCACAGCAACGAAATACTAGCCTGATTCTTTACAGGAGAGATGAACATTACAAACAAAATCTTGCAGGGGCGCCTGGGGGGCTCAGTCAGTTAAGCGTCTGCCTCTTGGTTTCTGCTCACGTCGTGATCTCACAGCTCACGGCTTCGAGCCCTGAGTCGAGCTCTACGCTCACAGCACAGAGCCTGCTTGGGATGCTCTCTCTGTGCCTCTCTTTCTGCCCCTCTCCCGCTTGCTCACTCTCTCCGTCTCTCTCAAAATAAATGGATAAACATTAAAAAAAATTTTTTTAAACGTGTAATAGAAGAGAACCTAGATAATGCTGAGAAAATCTTTCAGAAGACCAAATTAGAAAAAAAAGCAACAAAAAGAGAGCTATTAGGAGAAAAGATCTCTTTTTTAAAAATTGTTTTTTTAATGTTTATTTATTTTTGAGAGAGATACAGAACAGGAGTGGGGGAGAGGCAGAGAGAGAGGGAGACACAGAATTGGAAGCAGGCTCCAGGCCCTGAGCTGTCAGCACAGAGCCTGACATGGGGCTTGAACCCACGAACCGCGAGCTCATGACCTGAGCCAAAGTCGAATGCTTAACCGACGGAGCCGCCCAGGTGCCCCCAGCAGAAAAGATTTCTTTAAAAAAGGCCAAATTTATGTATCTTCATTCTATAGGCAAGAAGTTCAAAAAGAATTTACATAATAAGTAGAGACCAAGAAATTTTCAAAGGAAAAAAAAAATGCAAAAAAACTGCCCACAGTTCTTCAGATTCAATGACCCATTGGCTTTTCAGGGCAATGAATGAGAAAAGATTGACACTAAGGCCTGTTAGAGTGACAATTCAGAACAACAGAGATAAAGAGAGGATCTTAAAAGGTTTCAGGGAGAAAAAAAAAAATCACCCTTAATGGACTGGGGATAAGAAGATCATGAGATTTCTCAACAGCAACAGTGGAAGTTAGAAGAAAATGGAGGACTGCCTTCAAACTCTGAGAAAAGATTCTTCTCATCCTAAAATTCTATATCCAGAAAATTCTTTGTCCAAAATATTTTTCAGTGATGAAACGCAAAAAACAAGAACAAAACAAAACAAAAACTGCTCCCCATTCCCCCAAAGCTCCCAGCTGGCTATTGAAAGGTGTATTTTAATGAGATGAGGGTATATGGGTTGCCATACAAAATACCATACCCTGGATGGCTTAAACCACAGAATCCTTTTTTCCCCTCACAGTTATGGAGGCTGGAAGTCCCAGACCAAGGTCTCGCAGGGTAGAGTTCAGGTGAGAGCCCTCTTCCTGGTCTGCAGATGGCCACCTTCTCACTGCGTTCTCACACAGCGGGTTGTAGGGGGAAGTTCGCTGTCTCTTCCTCTTCTTAGAAGGGCACCAACCCTAATAGATTAGGATCCTACCCTTACAACCTCATTTACCCTTTATCACTTCCTCACGGGCCCCCCATCTAGTCACATTGGGTGTTCGATCTTCAGCTGAGGAGTTTTGTGGGGACGCAAAGTCCAGTCCGTACCAAGGGTGTAGACCACAAGAGAGGAAGATAAGGAATCCAGGAAACCACAAGGAGAGGCAAACGAGAAGCCACAGGAACAGAGCTTTGCACAGGTCTGGAGAGCACCCGGCCTGGCTTACGCCCAAAGAGTAGAGGCTCTAGGAGGGAGGTATTCAAGAAAAAAACAACAGCAAGACCGTATTTGAGACCAGAAATCTCTACTGAGAGGCTGATGGGGTTGGGGAAGCACAGTGAAGAGCCGGGCATGGAGTTCGTGTGAGCTGGTGGCTTTGCCTGTGCTGTTCCTTCTTCTGGAATACCACTCCCCAACTTACCCCCAGCTAATTCTCGCTCTGCCTTTAGGAGTCACTTACGTTACCTTCTCAGAGAGACCTTCCCTGAAGGAGGCTCCCTGACCATCACATTCTTCGGTGGCTCTGTTCCTTGCCAGTTTCCTTCCTCACTAACTCCCCTCCTAATAAATAATTGTTGGGTATTCCCCTCTCTTCTCTCTTCCCTCTTTCCTCTTCCAAATGGGCATCCTGGAAATTGAAGGACCTCCTCTCTACGTAGGATCAAATGGCGTCTGCTCCGGGCCCCGGCGCCCTCTCTTTCCACCCCAGCTTGCACTTCAACAGATCACCGAGCCTCTGCCTCTGGTCTGGTATCCAGAGTCAGCCCAGGGCCTTGGATTTTCTCTGCGAAGCCCCTGTCCACCATCTCCCAGGGAGCCGAGAAGAGTTAAATTCTTCAGACTCCGATGGAGGCTCCCAGTATGGGACTGATGGACATTCGAATCCAAGGGCTGAGTTTTAATTCTAGGGCATCACTTCCTAGCTGACTCACTTAGCCTTTCTGAGCCTCCATGGCTTCTTCTGTAAAATGGGCGTGATAATAGAATGTGTTTCATTAAGATCATTCCTAGAATTAAATAAGGTAACAGCTATCAGCCACTTAATATGCATTCTGGCCGGTGGAGCTCATTAAATGTTCGTTAGAGTTGTTATGGTTGTTATGGTTGAGCAAGAGCATGCTGGGAAGGCACCTGCTTAGCCAGGCTCTTCAGTGTTGGGTAGTCCGGGAAGGAAAGGGAAAGTTGCCCCTGGAAAAGACAACAATCTGGTGTTTACTGAACATTCACACGGTGCCAGACCCCGGGCTTTCAACTTCTCGTGGCACTGCTGGTGTCCCCATTTTACAGATGAGAAAACTGAGCCTCAGGAAGGTGGCATCACTTGCACAGACAGGAGGTGGCAGAGGCAGTTTTGGAAGCCAGATTTTCTGCCTCCAGGGCGCTTGTCCCATGCTCTGGGTGGGTGGGGGGGGGGGTCCTGTGGGCTTCTGTCCTGTCCTTTCCCACCCCCCTCGTGCCTGGTTCTCATCCATACAGCCCTTTGGAGCAGAGCTGGAGAACTCTGAGGCCAAGCTGAGGGCGGGAAGTTAGATCCTCAGCCATCCTTTAAGGGGGTAATTAGCTGACTACGAAAACAGATTCTTTAACCGCAGCAATTCGCCCCACCAGGGGAGAGGGGAAGTCAATGTTTTTATTATAAACGGAATCGTAGAGGGGTTTAAGGCTTAGTAGTGTTTGCTTTGGTTTTGTTTTTTAAAGGCCTGAGGTGGATCTTGGCATCTACTGCCCCAGCCCAGAAGAAAGGAAGTTTATTTTCTGGGTCAGATTAAAAGACTTTGGCTTTCTTGATTTTTATTTTCATGGAAAAGAGCTGCCTTTGCTGAGTCTCCCAGACCCTCTTTGCTCCTCTTATCCAGGTCTTCTGATGCTTTTCCAGCCTAGCGATGGGGAGGCAGTTCAGGCAGTTAAAGGCAGGGGAGGGGGGAGAGTAGGGGGAAGGGGGAGAGAGAGAGAGAGGGAGAAGGAGGGAGAGAGATACTTGTAAAGCGGCTCCAGGGTGATGGGGGAGGGGCTGCCGAGAAGCCAGAGGGCAGCCTGGGGGCCTTGGGATCCAGTGGGAACAGGGTAGAGTCCAAGGGAAGTGCTTTAGAGGCCACTTAATTGCTTGATGACCTTGACCAAGTTACTTAACCTCACTGAGCCTAATTTTCGCATCGCTATGGGGAGAAGGGTGCCTGGATCTTGCCCCGGGGACAAATCTACCCAGCATGACGTCATGTCTCAGGGTGTAGCCTGCCTGGCTTTGAACCTTAGCCCCAGCCTTCGCTAGCTGTGTGGGCATGTGACCTAAGCCCTTGTTTCCTCATCTGTAAAATGGGAATGATATTGTTAGTGCCGTTTGAGGATCAGATGGAAAAAGTGCTTAAAGTAAATGCCTGGCCCACTGTGAGTTCTCAAGAAACACCAAGACACCGACAATTTTATGAGATTATTAATAGCATTGTTTATGTGGTCTGTCTGGTTTCTGTAGGGGGAGTAATGGATAATAAATTTGAGTTTAGGGTAGTATTATGGGAAGATGTAAATGTCTAGCTAAGAAATTTGGATTCCAAGAGTCAACTTTTGAATTAAAGGGACCTAAGAGGCCACTTTATTCCACCCACTTAGTAACAGATGGAAAATCAGGGCTCAGGAAGAGGCTGTAGCTTGTTCAAGGTCCTGCTGTGGCTGAACCGTAACCAGGAAGGGCAATTTGGAAGGTAAGTCAGTAGATCATCAGTGGGAAGGTGTCCCTTCTAGAAGTCTCCCAGATTGTAGCTCCATAGGTGGTGTCTAGAATCCTTCTGCAAGGGCTTAGATTTGAAGGCCCCTTTCATATTCACGTGCAGACACATTGAGCCCATGTAGGACTAGTCACACTACAGTCAGAGTTAGTGTATCAGAAGATGTCCAGTGTGTTAGATTTCCAGTGTGAGAGCAGGATCCTGCTGGGTAGTTCCAGAGGCAGATACATTGTGATCCAGGGTAAAGGTAGAGCCTGGAGTCCTTCTAAGTCAGCTTCAGTGTGGTCGGGGTGTGCGACTGCTGAGAAGCCAGAGGGCAGCCTGAAGATCCCCCTTCCCCCTTCCCAGGGACACCAAATATATACATCTTTATGGTTGACCCAAGGCTGTTACAGTTTGGAACCTACTCAGTTTTGGGCAGAGATTCCTCATCCTTCCTGACCACTCAGAACCCAAAAATGCTCAAAACGTTTGGCCGGTGGCATCTTAACCTCAGGGGCCCCATTTGCAAATAAGCCCAGTGCAGCGGGTTCAACCATCTCCCCAACCCACAGTATTTCTGGGTTACATTTTTTTTTTTTTTTATTGCATTCATTTGTTCAGATCTGTCTCCAGCTGGAAAGGACTTTGGGCAACTTATAAGGATATGTGAAATAAAACAAGATAGTTTCCAGGCTGACCCCCCCCTCAAGGAGCAAGGGAAGGAAAGAAAATGAGAGTTGGGCACAGCGTTCAATTAGGACTGAGGCCACAGAGTGAGGTCCATTAATCCGGGAAGGTCATCTAACCGAGCTGCATCGGACTTGGTCCAGGGGCCAATTTTGGCCTTTCTGGAAGCTGGAGTGGAATCTGTTTCTTTAGCCCTCTAAACGCCACCATCGGTGGTTATTTCTAGTAATAAACAGCTGAGACAGAAGTGTAACTGTTTCCTCAGTGAACTCACCAATGGTCACAGAACCCCTCCCGGCAAAGGGGGCTGCCATTCAGGGGGTCCTCGTATCATTAGTTTATCCATTTGTGGGTACGTCTGCTATATGTCGGCACTTCTGTGGGCTTCGGGAACGCAAAGCGTTAACCAGATAGTCCCCGCGCCCTTCGAGCTTACCATCGGGAGGGTGTATTTTGGCACATCCGTTAAAAGTCCAAATCCTGAGAAATTCTCCAGGACCTTGCCCTCCCTGAATGCAACAGAGACACGTTGGAGAGGGGTGTGAATGGGTTAGGGTCCAGCCAGGACCTCAAGTGTTTTCAACAAGGCCAGAGGATTGATTCCAGGTAGACCTAGAGGGGAGGCGCTGAACACAGGGAGCAGAGGGATGATTTGACCGGGTGAAGTACTCCAGCTTTTCCCTTTCCGCACCTCCCAGACTCCCACCGGGGCGTCCCTCCCAGCTAACGCCTTAGAAGCCAGTTTTTATAGGCGCCTGAGATCCACAGACCTCCTGCGGAGTCGGCACCCCCCCCCCAAGCTCTACTGTGGGGTAGAGCAGAGGCAAAGGACAGGTGTGTTTGTAAAGCAGGTCGCTGGCCGTGGAAGGAACCCTTTGGCAACATTTTATACGACAGCCCAGAATCAGAAGCTCCCTGTTACAGTCAGCGCTAATGACAAAATTCCATGGCAGTTTCTTCCGGAATGTTATCATAAATGGCCACCACTACCATAGAGTGCCTTCCATGTGTGTTAAATTCTTCCCCAACTAGGAATATGTATATATACTTCCCTCCGAGAGTCTGTTACGGGGCCATTTTGTACATGAGGAAACTGACGCTGACAGAAAGCAACTCACTTGCTCAAGGTCGTGCAGGGAGCCAGAGGCAGGGGCCAGGGTCTGACTTGCAGGCTGTCTGACTCCCAAGTCCTGTGCCCTCGACCACAGAGCCTCGAACCACCGAGGCCCCTGGGGCAGCAGGCTCCGGAGTGACACCCGCTGTCTCTCTCTGAGAGGAAAAGGCAGATCTTTGAGAGGAAAAGGCAGATCTCAGAGGGCTCAGAGACCCAGATCTAGAAGAAGAGCCTCCTCCAGACACCCCTTTCCCCACCCATACACCAGGTGGCATCTAAATGTCCGGGGCCAGCCAAAGGTCTGGAGAACGGGTCAATGGGCTGTTAGTAGGACCACGGCCCAGTTGCCCAGAGGGCTCAAGCCAGTGACTCGAAGGGCCGTGCGTGCTTCTTTCAAGGTGTGTGGGGTACGTTCAGTGCCAGGATATCCTCCCCTGATCTTACCGTCTGTCCAGTTGATGGCATGTGGGGTTGGCCCACGCTGGGGTTTTCCTGGCCAGGCCCCGTCTATGCAGCCTCCAGCTGCTGCTCTGAGGCTCCTTGGTACCTACAGCGTGCCTGAGACCTTCTCCCTGCGTCCGGGGCTCCAGGCGGACCCCACGTCGTGTATCATCCAAATGGGGAAGCGACTTGGAGGAGGCAGAGAGCGTCCGAACACCACAGGTCAGAAGGTCAGACGCTGCTCAGAGGACCTGTTCCCCTGGGCCTCCCTGGCAGTCCCCAATCATTCCTGGAGCCTGGGCATGGGCTATGTCTCCTTGAGAATGCCAGAAGGTCGGAGGTCGAAGAGTCACATAAAGGTGGGGTGCTGGCGTCCTGGGGCTATTGGGTGAGTTTTCCTGGAGGGCCAGGCCACTGAGTTTGTGATGTGGCTTTCACACTTTGTAAGAGGCGTCCGTATGTTACAGGGCTTGCGGCCTGGGACCCTGGCTTTATCACTCCCTAATCTCGGTTTAATTGCTGTGGTCAGTTTGCCCTGCACTTAATAACCCACAGCTTGGGATATTGTTTAATATGGTTGACACACACATTGCTTTAAATGTCAGCACTGGCCGGGCCTGGGGACTTGGCAGGCTCCCTGGGAGAAATGGCAAAGGGGCAGCGTCATCTGCTCGGCGTCTGGGACGCTGGTATGTTGGCTGCGACTCGCTTGGCTCGAAGGCTCAGCCCCGGCCCAGCGCTGAGCTGTTGGACGGGAATCGCCGTCTCCCGCCTGTATCTGAGGCCCGCCCGGCCCGGGTCGGGGCTCCTCTTGCCGAGTCCCCCGTGGGGGCCCCGTGGAGCTGTCTACGAAGCAGCACTGTCAGTGGGGCAAGTGCACTGTATCCAGGCACAGATGCAAGTCCTATGGCTCTTAGCGCTGTGTGCAGTCTGGTCCTGGTTGTGTGTTTGTGAGCGAGGCTCGGGGGGCGGCGGCTGGGTAAATATCACACTCTGGTTTGAAGGATTGTAAGCAACATCAGTGATGACAGCTGTCTCAAGATGGCTCTGCCCACCACTCTCCCGTGGTTGCACTCAACCAGCAGACGGGATGCATTTTGGCCGCCCGACTGGACTCCTTCTGCTTCTGATGAGCTGTGGGATTACACCGGATGGACCAAGCTAAAGGAGCCTCCCGGGGCCTTGGGGACCAGCCACTGCAACTCTCGGTGGAAATCGCTCTTTCATCGACAGGACAAAGGCACCCAGAAGTGCCGTTTGCCCTGGGGGTCCCTCTCTTCCTGGAGGGATCCTTGACCCCAGCTGGGCCGATCGGCTTCTATTGGCTGGGGATCAGGAATTCAAGATGGAGGGACGGCACTGCGGTGTCTCAGCTCATCCCAAATGGGAACTCGTAACCTTGGGAGGCACAGGACAGTCACAGTTCACTACTGGCCCAGGTTTCTGGGGAAGAAGAGTGTCATGTACAGACACAGAGATGAGAGGGAGGGAGCCCTCCTCCAGATGTTTCTCTAGCTCCTGGTTCCAGTCTCCCCTAATGGAGCCCTTGGCTTCCCTGAGAAACCCTGATGCCTTGCGATGCATCTTGCTTTTTAACTGAAGCAACTTGGGTCCGATTTGCCATTTTGCACCAAGAGCTCTGCCTCAAACAATCAGGAAAGTGTCCTACACAGAGCTGGCCAGGCTGAAGGCTCATCCTGCTATTTTGAACTTGTTTTGGGGATACAGTTTGGGGGGTGGGGAAGGTAAAGTTGGGGAAGGTGGGGAAAATTGGGTCCTGGGGCTGGAGGGCCCATCAAGCTCCTGTCCTTGGTGGGGTTTCTCCTTCCACCTTTGACATTTGGGGAGTAGCTGGAATCTGGTATCTGAACCCCAGGGGCATTTGCTCTAGTCTTTGGTCTGGCCCCACCATCCAGGTGAGGACAGCCCCTTGTAGACTGTTTAGAAAACTCAAGTTTACCCTGGAGTTCTGGAGAGTCAATTTGGGAGCTACTTCTTCTCCATGGGTGTCTCTTCCGGGCCCAAACCTGGGGAACACCTCTGGGGTGCTATCAGGCTGTATACCCTGAGACAGGCTTCCAGGTACAGTAGGCACTGTGGCTAGGTCCACAGTACTTCTAGGGGTCTATGAGAAGCTCTCGATGTTTATTTCTCTCTTTTTTTAAATATTTAGTTTTGAGAGAGAGAGAGAGAGAGAGTCAAAGCATGAGTGGGGGAGTGACACAAAGAGAGGGAGACACAGAATCCGAAGCAGGCTCCAGGCTCTGAGCCGTCAGCACAGAGCCTGACGCAGGGCTCGAACTCATGAACCGTGAGATGGCCACCCTAATGCAAGGTCAGACGCTTAACCGACATAGTCACCCAGGCGCCCCTCTTCTTCTGATTTTAAAGGAAATTAACGGGACACCTGGGTGGCTCAGTCGGTTAAGCGCCTGACCTTGGCTTAGGGTCGCCATCTCACGGTTCATGAGTTCGAGCCCCACGTCGGGCTCTGTGCTGATGGCTCAGAGCCTGGAACCTGCTTCGGATTCTGTGTCTCGTGCTCTCTCTCCCTGCCCTTCCCCTGCTCACGCTCCGTCTCTGTCTCAAAAATAAATAAAACATTAAAAAAAAATTTTTTTTTTAAAAATCAGAAGAAGAAAATGAATACGATAGTAATAAATTCATAATCATGAATCCGGCCTGGATTCAATTTGTCTTTATACCAACGCAGTTGTAAAATAGAAGTTCTAATTATATATATATATATAAAATTCCTTGGAGGAAGAGGCCCACAAGAGTAAAAGTGCCCAAGCCTACAAACAATGTGGCCCTGCCCGCACCCCACTCCTAAGCATATGTGGGGGTTCCAGCTTCCTGGGAACCTCAGGAACCCACCACCAGGGCAGATCGATGTGCCCTGGGTTGTTTAGTGCGGTCTGTGGAGACATCCACTGCTCTCCCGTCTCCCAGCCTTGCCTGCCCCGTACGACTGGGTGGGGGGACCAACCGGGTGCTCGGGGGCCCTGACTCTTCCTGTCTGGATGGAACTCGATGTGTAGCCGAATGGGGGGCTGAGCTCACAGCAGAAGCTCACCGTTGCCCAAAGACTCTGCATTCTTAACCTGGAGCAGCAGTCAGCCCAGAGGTATGAACACTGGCCATCAGGCACTTGAACTCCGCCCCGAGCTCTTGGAGGCCGGAACCAAGCCACGCCCTGCTTCCTTTCCTTCCCAGACACCAAAGAGCGACCAAGGGCCACGCTCCTCGCAGGCATCGGTTAATTTCATCATCCCAGCGGCCCAAAAGGAGGGCACTATCGTTAGCTCCATTTTGAGGACACAGAAAGTGAGACCCAGAGCGACGAAGAAGTTTGCTCAAGTTCAGAAAGATGGTAAAGGAGCAAGGCGAGGGTTTGTTCAGGCCGACCCCAGAGTTCATACACCCTCATAACCCCAGCCCCCCAACCGGAGAGCTGAGAGCTGAGAGGGGGACGGGTACCTTCCCCAAAGAAGCAGTGGGCTAGCAGGCCAATGAGGCACAAAGGTGGCGTCCTGGCCACATACAGGCCACTTCGGGGTGATACGCAAAATGAGCTTTTTCTGTTCATTCCGTGGTTACGCGGGCATATAAGCAAACATATGCAGTTTGTACCTCAAAGTCATGACTTCCCGAGTATTCCTGCTAGAGTGAGGTAGAGAAGTTTTCAGAAGCGAGGTGACTTAAAGAAAAACATTAAGGGTGCCCCTGACATCCAGGTAAAGCCAACCCAAAATAAAAGAAGATGAAAAACATTAAATACGGGTGTATGGAAGAGACCTCTAGGCCTTCAGTCATCGTCTCTGAGCTTGCGTTACCTGGAGTGCCCTCACATAAGAGTCTTCAGCTTTCCCAGACTCAGTCTCCGCATCTGGGAAATGGGGAGGGTCCTCACAAGGTGGCTGTAAAGACGCAAACGGGAGGATGCCCAGGAGACGTGCTGCCCAAGTTCTGGGTAGATTTTCAGGGGAGTGGAACAGGGAGCCCCTGGGTCGGGCACTTCTCTGGCCGTAAGCTCCTGGACAGGGCACAGAAAAGATATTCTTGGACAGGAAGACTGGGGAGGGGCTGGGCTTGGAACTTGGAGTTCTCCGTGCTTAATTCCACTTGGGACCTGCCCCAGATTGCTAGGCGTCCCAAGTAACATGATATAAATCCATTTAATTGAACATGAGTCTTAATTGCCAAAATTACCTGTAACATTAGCTTCTTCCACAGCTGTGCCCTCTCCTGGGGCTG
Source organism: Herpailurus yagouaroundi (assembly GCF_014898765.1). Taxonomy (NCBI): domain Eukaryota; kingdom Metazoa; phylum Chordata; class Mammalia; order Carnivora; family Felidae; genus Herpailurus; species Herpailurus yagouaroundi. The sequence continues at coordinate 8,063,163 of NW_024412421.1, forward strand.
GTGCCAGTTCTCCAGGGATGACTGGGTCCCAGCAGGGCCCTAATGAGGGAGGCTGTCCGCAGGCTTGATGGCTCAGCACGGGGCCTAGGAGTGGTGGACAGGGGCCAGGACTGGAAACACACACTTGGGAGCCAAGGCCTCTCGGCTTGCTCTTCCCTAGACGGTCTCAGACCCTGGACACAGCCTGCCCAGCTTCTCCTCCAAGATGGAGGAGATTCTGGAATTTCCTCCATTCCTGGAAGTCAGGGCCCATGTTCAGGGTTCCCAGTACAGCCCCCGGCCACAGAGCTCCCGGTGCTCAACCAGTGAGACCACACTCAGCATCACTGAGGGTTTCTAGCAACGAGAGGGGCCGGGAGATATGAAATAAACCCTGGTGGCAGCTCCCACAGGCCACGTGACTTTGCCCCACATAACCTTACCTTCCTTAAGTAATGTGAGAAAACAAAAATGGCCAAAAGAAAGAAAGGACATATAGCTCAGGCTTACCAGTGATTAGTGAAATGCAAATTAAAGTTTAAATTATATACATTTGTTCGCCGACCAGACTGCACATAATTGTAAAGTATAATGATTTCAGTATCTCAAAATAGGGGGAAGTGAACTTTTGTTAGTCCTAGGGGCAGTATGACTTGGTTGAGAGACTTTGGCAGATTCACTAAAATTAAAACTGCACGGGGGCGCCTGGGTGGCTCAGCTGGTTAAGCGTCCGACTGACTCTTGGTTTCGGCTCATCGCGTGATCCCAGGGTTCGTGGGATTGAGCCCTGCATCGGGCTCTATGCGGACAGTGTGGAGCCTGCTTGGGATTCTCTCCCGCCCCCCGGGCGGGGGGGGGGGGCCTCCCCTGCCAGCTCTCTCTCCCTCCCCCTCTCTCTGCCTTGCTTAGAAATAAGTAAATAAACTTAAAAAAAAAACTGCATGAACAAAAATAAACTGCGTGGACAGGCCCGCTGACCCAGCAACTCCACCTGTAGATAGCCATCTCCCCGAGGAAAGTACGCACATATGAACTAAGGATACTCTGTGCAAAGATGTTATTGCAGTAAGCAGCCGGGAACAACTGAAATGTCCATCCTAGGGCAGTGGTTCAATGACGTACTGTGGCAGCCATCGCCTCCCCGCGATTTACTTCATGTCTTAGTCCTGTCTCGTTAGCGTGAGCTCTACATGAGAGCACAGGGTAGAACTCTACGTACAGACTTGGAAAACTCTCTAAGATGTTCTGTTGGTGGAAAAAAAAAAAAAAAAAAATGAAGGTAGGAAGCTCCAAACAGTAGAGAACAAAATATACCAAAACAGCGCATGGGGCACCCAGGTGAGGCCTCTGACTTCGGCTCAGGTCATGGTCTCACGGTTCGTGGGTCCGAGCCCTGCGTCAGGCTCCGCGCTGACAGCTCGGAGCCTGGAGCCTGCCTCGGATTCTGTGCTTCCCTCTCTCTCTCTCTCTCTCTCTGCCCTTACCCTGCTTGTGCTCACTCTCTCTCTCTCTCTCTCTCTCTCTTTCAAAAATAAACATTAAAAACATGTATAAATGCAACACTTAACAAACAAACAAACTTACAGAACAAAGTCAGAGCAATACCATGTATTTTTAGAGGTACATGGATGCATGAAAGTCTGTAGAAAGAGGGCAGGAGGGGGACTCCCCAAACTAATGACAGTAGTCACCTCTGGCAAGGGGCGTGGGATTGGGGGAGGAGATCTCAAGCTTGATTGATTATCAACTGTTTGAGAACCATTTTTACAAATGAATGTATTCGTGTTCTCTTTATGTAATTAACAGTACGTATGTTGGTGGGCTTGGGTGAAGGATATGTGCAGGTTCATTACATCCGGTCAACTTTTGTATTTGTCCAACGTCTCCTTAATAAAAATTTAAGAATTAAAAAATAAAGGTGGCATTGCTTCCAAGAGATCTGTTTGACGTGCTCAGCTCTGCCCCCTAGGTTGATATAGCTGACTTTGACCCCTCTGCGTCAGAGGACTGTTGACTGATGATCTGACTCACTGAATGAATGAATGAGTGAATGAACGAATGGCTTGTTCCACTGAAAGGGAGTAAGATTACCAAAATGGAGGCATGTCTCTTGATGATCCATTTCTGGTGTTTCTTGTTCTTGCCGCTTTGTGACCTAGGTTGGCAAGTGTGGGAAACGTGGCTCACACTCTTCCTGAGGACTGGAGGGGTGAGTATCTTGGGGCTGTGGGTATTTCTAAAGGAGAGAAAAAAAAAAAAAAGGCTTCATTACCCCACCCCCACTCTGGTCAGCAGCGAGTGGTCCAAGCTGCTCCTTCATCAGAGGTCTGGGCTAAGCTCTGGCATACAGAAGAGGTTCTGTTGATGGTTTGTAGACTATAGAACGCGGTGAGAGAGGGCACTTCCCGTACGGAGCCCACGGGTCTAAAATCCACCCTGGACCAGCTTTGGAATCCCACCACACATTCCTACCACCCTCCCGTTGGGCTCAGGGGAGACTCTACAATGGTGGTCTTTCCCACCACGGTACTTGGCCTCAGACCCTTGACCCGGTGCTCTGGGGCAGCCACATTAATTGATAAGATTTAGCATCATAATTAAAATATATGTGCCATTCCTGCCTGATGTAATCTATGAGAACTGCCTTTTTCCACATCAAGAGCTTGGAAATGGAAACAAGAGAAAGAAGGAGAGGCTGTGTGTGTAGTTGCCTGTGGGTGGTGGGGTGGTGGGGAACTTGGGACAGGAGAGAGGAGTGGGGAGAGCAGGTGCAGAAAGGGAGATAGGGGGTCCCGAAGGCACATCTCGTGTGCGCCCCCGTGTGCAATATTCCAGTTATAACCCAGGAAATGGTAAGAAGTAGAAAAGAGAGACCAAGGTCCTTGGTCTCTTAACCTTGGTCCTTAAACCATCCGAGGACTAAGCTTTGGAGACCCTGACGTCTCGGGCTGTGGAGAGAAGCAGATGTCCTCAGAACACCCCTCCAGGCTCTGCATAAATCTGTCTTGGGCCTCTTCTTCGTTTTCCGGCGTTGTAAGCATCATAGAACCCACAGCTAACACCACTCAAATTAACCACGATCTGAAATCCCCGGTCTTGCAGAAGACACAGGGTTTCAGGACGCTGACAAAGGGGCTCCTGGAGAAGTACTCGGAGCCGTTCTCAAAGCCACTGTTCAAAGAGAACCTGGCCGAGGTAAAGCAAGAGTGACTGCGGTGATGAGACACTAAGCGCCTCGAAGAACGGACGCGTTCGGTACCACGGCACCAGGAGTGTCTTGAGAAAATGAATAAAAGCCTCTGAGGTGTTCACAAAAGGGGCCTTTTGAAGTCATCTTGCTCTCAGAGTCACACGCGGAGGGGAAACCTGTCTCCACACACCGCACACTTTGGGTGGAACTGTAACTAAGAACTTAAGTTGCCCTTTGTTGGGTCCCCACCCGAACTTGGTCGTTAACGGTCGCCCCAGGGTTGCTAAACGTCAGATAAATGGACCTGAGGTAATTTCCCTTTCGTTTTTCAAGATAAACTCGGAACCAAACCCTTTCAATGCTATTGATACGTGATGCCATTTGTGATTTCAAAAATAGATGTTTCGGCTTTGCCAAGTTTGGCTTTTGTCTGTGATGCTAAACGGAGTCACTTTGGGCAACGTGGTTGTTGTCGTTGGTGTCGTGGTTTGCTGTTTCAGAGAGCCTGACCCTGTCCGGAGAGGAGGGATAAGGAAGATCCCCCAACCAACTGCTATTTGAAGGGAGTCTTGAAACACGAGGAGGGGTTTGCCCACCGGACAAGACGAGAGAAAGGCGCGGCTGGCAGAAGGCACCCGCGGGCCACCGCACGGCGGCATGAGCGTCGGAGGTGTATTTGTGGTGCGTTAGGGAGTTTGGCCTGGCAGCACCAGGGCAAGGAGATGTAGAAATCGGCCGAGGACAGATCTTGGGAAGCCCCTGGGGGCCACTGTGAGAGGTTCAGACTCCGTCCTACCAGCGATGGGAAGGGTTTTGGATAGGGGTGCGGCGTGATCGGGTTCAGCTTTTAGAAACATTACTCTGGAAGCACAGAGAGGCGCCTGGGTGGCCCGGAGCTCCCCCCGTGGGGCAACACTGTAGGGCCCTCACCTTTCGTAGAACACCAGTAACTCACTTCATCCTCACTGCAACCCTGGGAGGGGCAGAGAGGTCGGGGAACTCGCCCAAGGTCACACAGTAAGGAGACTGCAGAGCTGGGTTTCGGGCTCAGGGGTGTGCCCCCACCCAGACTGTCCCACCTGCACGCCAGGTAGCCTGGCTCTCTTACTTACCTTTTCAAAGTGTAAACGGACTCACTTCTATATTTATTTTATTTTATTTTATTTTATTTTATTTTTAAAATTTATTTTGAAAATGAGAGAGATGCAGGGTGGGAGGGGCAGAGAAAGGGGGAGAGAGAGAGAGAGAGAGAGAGAGAGGGAGAGAGAGAGAGAATCCCGAGCAGGCTCCTACGTGTCAGTGCAGAGCCCGATGAGGGACTTGAACCCACGAACCGTAGATCATGACCTGACCCGAAGCCAAGAGTCGAGGCGCTCAATCAGTGGAGCCACCCGGGTGCCCCCCCCGTGGACTCACTTCTATATTTAGATACATTTGTTCCAAAGGAGAGCTTTATGGAGCCATTATCAATGGAAAAATCCACTATAGTTTTCTGTTCCACGTTAATAAACCTCTATGAAAAAGCAAGCATCTGCCCATGCTGGGACCTTAACAGACATGTGTGTGTGAGCTCAGGCAGGGGCCGTAGCCAGAGAAGGAGGGGTGCGCGGGGACACAGTTAGGACGTTTTGGCCACAGGGTGATGTTTCGAATGTCTGGAATGGGGTGGGGGTCTCCTGGGACCCGCCTGAGGTCTGGGTGACTGGTGACAAGGTTCAGACACCTGGGGGTGGGGTGTGAGCCTCCCAGGAGACTCTACAAGTTCAAGTTAAAACCCTAAGTAAAGTGCTTCGGTGCTTAGGTGACATCTGAGATAGTGGGATGGGGCGGGGCGGGGGACTGGCTCACGGTTGGTGGGTGAGTGAAGGTCCTTCCCAGGCAAGGTGGGAAGGGCCACGGCTCGGGACACCAGGCCCCGGACAAGGGGACGTGCAGTCACCATCACAGGCAGATGGAAATCCCCAGGGAGTGAGGCAGCAGGGGCAGAGGGCCCGGAGGGCGGCTCTCCAGGGGGCCATGTGCACAGGCCCAGCCCGGCCTATGACCGGAGCCCTGGAAGGTCATGAGGAACGTGACATCAGGGTGCCATGAGCGGCCATGCCCGACAGGTGTGGTGGAGCATTTATTACTTGAACGCCGCTCGGCTGGGGCTGCGGGGTGAGCTGGGTCAGCAGAGGTCCCCCGCGTTGACTCTCCCAGGGCACCTGCACCTCTGCATCTCCCTCCCAGCCTTATTCGGGGCAAAGCATGCCCTCTCTCCCTCTCCCCTCGTCTTTGTTTCTGTGGCGGAAAATTTGAAAGCCCAGCATATTGGATTTCTTTTCAGCCCACCGATAAGGCAGAGGAAACATCTGCGGCTTGAGACAAAATGTGTGAAAGATGGGGCTGGGGGCGGGGTGGGGACAGAAGCGTTCTGTCTCGCAGGAGGTTTTGTCTCCTGGCTAGACACATCCTTTATTAAACTGAAATTTATAGGGCGAAGTGGGAACCCGGGCCCCGAGAAGACAGAAGGTTGAAATCTCCGAAAGGCGGGAATTCTAAATCAATAAAAAGGAAATCTTGAGAAGTCACACTTCCAGAACTAAATGTGGACATGTTGGCTTCAGTTTCCTCGCTTTCCCTGGCCATCCGACCCCAAGGGTTCTCTGCCAAGGTGGTACCCGCCTCGGATTGGTGTCCAGGGACCAAGATAGAAGTCTCTCTACCTTCCTCTTAATAAATCAGGGGCTGAAAGTGGTTCAGAGGACAACCCGACGGAAGAGGCCGGGACCCCGGAGGGATGGGGCTCTCAAGCCCCTGAGTGTGGCCATTGGCCCTGCTGCATAAATCCCCAAGAGAGAGAGGACGACACAGCGGGCATGTCAGCTGTGATGCGGCATCCTGCCTCCTCACCCCTGCCCAGCCTGCCCTGCCCCAGGCTCTGCGATCTGCGAGTGAATCCGAAGGTATCGGCCACCTGATTGTGCCAGGCCGTCGGCCGGGCAGGGGTGGGGTGGGGGGGACCTCCAGCCTCAGGAGGGAGAAGCCCTCCTTCAAAATAGCCACGGCGCACTCTGTAAGTGGGCCATTTGTTGTTTGATGTGTTAGAAGTTTCATCAGACCTCTGGGCATGTTTATACAATTAGAGCAGCAAGCGAAAGAAAACATCACGGTGACAAATTGGGCTCGTGCACTCTGATTAACTTGCTAAAGCTAAATAAATTGCGTAGGAAGCGTGCCCCGTTTGAATTTATCAAATTGCTTCTCATCTAGATAGATGGCTGCTGGACCAGTCCGGGGCGGGCAGCCGGGTATATACGCTCGGGCTGGAATTAGACGTGAGCACAGGAGAGCGGCAACCAGCCCCCTGCGCTGAACAGAAGGACGAATCCCCTTTGCCGGGGCCAAGCAGGGCTGCGGTTCCGTCCAGAGCCGGTGGTAGTGTTGACGGGCTCCGGCGTCGTCAATTTCTGTTGACCCAGAACGCAGACGGCGAGCGGACTCCCCGTCACCCGGTGTCGTCTGGGTTCTTGGCCTTGATGAACGAGATGACTGGCGGGAAAATAAGAGGGCGGAGGGTTTCAGTTTAAACAGCCTACAGATCAGCTTACATCGTTTACGCCTTCGACCCCCGCGGGTCGACCCCGTGCCTTGCCGTGTTGAGATGTGTCCCATCCTACAGATGGAAGCAAACATTTATCAGGGACTTCACTCTGCGTTGGGACATACGCTCAATGCTTTTGAGTCAGTTGTCTTATTAAAGCCTCACAGCGGCCCCCTGACAAGACCGCCAGCATTATTCCCATCTTCCAAGCGGGCGCAGGAAAAGTTCCGTGGGCGAGTGCAGGGAAACTGGCAAACGGCGGTGCCGGGACTTGAACCCAGGGGAGGCCGGTTCCCGAGCCTGCAAGGTTCGCTTCCCTCCATGCTGCCTGCCCCAGGGCCACAGGGACCCTCGGGCTCTTCAAAGGGATCCCTGAGCCCTGTAGGGTCTGAAACGTCCTTTTGACACACCGAAGAGGCTGACGTTCCATTCCATCCACCTTCCGTGTTCTTTAGAAAACATTACATGTTTGAAAAATAGGGCATTATTTGAAAATTGGTATGTGCGGGGATTGTCCCCCAGCCTAGAACTAGATTAATGAATTCGTCATATGCCACGACCATTCTGATGCTAAAGGGGAGATGATATTTACAGTTTGTGCCAACTCACAAACAGTAATAGCTAATAATAATAATAATAATAATAATGACAGTAATAGCTGGCCCTGTTTTAAGTACTTCGCCTGTATCAACTCATTTCACTTTACCATGTCCTTTTAAGAAAGGTAATTTTTTTTAAATTTCTTTTTTAATGTTTCTTTATTTTTGAGAGAGAGACAGAGCATGAGCGGGGGAGGGGCAGAGACAGAGAGGGAGACACAGAATCCGAAGCAGCCTCCGGGCTCTGCGCCATCAGCACAGAGCCCAATGCGGGGCTCCAACTCACTAGCCGTGAATCATGACCTGAACCGAAGTCGGACCCTCAACCGACTGAGTCACCCAGGCGCCCCAAGATAGGTATTTCTAATTTAAAAGCCCGTTTTCCAGATGAGGAAACTAAGGCACTGGAGGCGGAATAAATGCCAAAGCTCACACCATTGCATTGGGATCTGGGCAGCCATGCTCTGGAGTTCGAGTCCCGACAACTGCTGATGTGGGCAAAGCCATGCAAGTCTCATGTCCCCCACAGCTGGACCATCCTATGCACAAGGCCAAGCCCTCCCCCTTGTTGCTGGTATGAGGGTGCTTGGGGCCTGATCAGGCTGTGCCCAGCACTCTGGGAAGGCAACTCCTCGGCTGCTGGAGGAAGTCACTTCCGGAGAGCCAGTGGCCACACTGCCCATGCTTTTTCCGCTGCTGGGCGATCAGGGATGGTGTTTGTGGTTCCTCTTTGACTCCTGTCCCCTTTGGAGCATGGCTGGAAGACCGGGTCTTGTCAGACAGCACGGGGATTTACTGGGGCTGGTGCCCTGCTCATACAAGAGGCCAAGAGTCAGATCATTTTCTTGCAGAATGACAGACATGGGCCTTCCCGGGTCGTAGGAGACCGATTTGGAGAGGGGGTGGGGCCCAGTTTTGCCTAGAAACAGACAGATTTTTGAAGAGAAGGTGGTTCATCTTCTCTTAAAGTAGGTAAAGGCAATGCTCTTGGAGGTCGTTCTTTGCGGCTGGTGATCGGGGACTTTAGTAAGACTTGGATTTCTTCCTCATTCACTCATTCACCAGGTTTGCAGCAGCAACAGTGTGATATATGGGGGACGCGGTGGTGAACAGGACAAATGCAGTCCCTCGGGAGCGAGTGACGAGGCCACGGGGGGGGGGGGGGGGAGAGACCGTTATCTTATCACAGAAATAAGGGCAAGTTTGTGCCTCCGTGATGAGAGCAACAGGAGGGAGCCACCCAGCGCTTTGGGAACCTCCGGGGGCAAAAACCATCTGGACGCCAGAGTCAGGAGCAGCTTCCCTAAGAAACGGACAATGGGGCTGAGACGTGAAGCATGAGAAGAGCTCACCAGACAGGGGAGAGATGGGGAAAGTAGAACACTTCTGGAAGAGGGAAGTGTAGGTGCAAAGGCCCAGTGCAGGCAGTAGCATGGCAGATATGAGGGACTACAGAGGCTGGGGGTTCTGGTGAAGTCAGCAGAGCCACCCTGGGCTGTGCCTTATGGCCATGTTAAGGCCATGGGAGTGGCTGGTCATCATAAAGGCAGTGAGAAACCATTGACTGATTTTAACATGGAAACAGGGCAGTGACGTATCTATTTATGCCTGGTGAAGAGCACAGCGGCCCCAGATCACCTCTTCACGGCATAATTTCCGGCAAAGGCTGGGTATTTCCAACATAGAGGTCATGGGAGTAAGAGCCTGGTGCATGGAGCATATGAGAAAACCCAGTGGAAAAAGAATCAGTCATCTGTGCAATTTTGGGAGACCTCTCCTTGCAAGCACAAAATGTAGCAGATTGGGAACATTTAGTGTGGGGGTCTCCAGGAGCACACTTAAGTAGCTTCTAGGGTAGGGGCGTCTGGGTGGCCCCATCAGTGAAGCACCTGACTCTTGATTTTGGCTCAGATCATGATCTCATGGTTCATGGGATCAGGCCCCTCGTTGGGCTCCGGGGCTGACAGTGTGAAGCCGTCTTGCGATTCTCTCTCTCTCCCCAACCCCCCCCCCTCAAAATAAATAAATAAAAATTTTAAAAAATAGCCTTTAAGGCAGAGATTTGCTGTCCTGCCTCAATAGAAGTTCATCCTAATGACCCAGGCCATCAACAGTACAGATAAAATTGTAGTGGGTATTACTTGTTTTGGAAAATACCGAACAGCATAATACACTGCAGGTGTATTCCCAAACAAAATGGTTCAAGTGAAAAAAGAAATTGATGCTAAAGGAATACATCACGAGGCCTCTGAAACGTTCCATCATGACGAGCCTCTGAGCTGGCCAGATTGTGCTACAAACATCTTGATGAACTCAAGAGATTTTTAGCTTGCAACAAGGAAGTAGAATGCTCCCATAACAAAGGCCTCAGAATATGGAGGTGGCCTTAGAATTGAACAATGGGTAAAAGCTAGAAGAATTTTGAGGCACAGGAGAGAAAAAAAAATGCTGCATTTTCTTTTTTTTTTTTTTTAATGTTTTTATTTATTTTTGAGACAGAGACAGACCATGAGCAGGGGAGGGGCAGAGAGAGAGGGAGACACAGAATCTGAAGCAGCCTCCAGGCTCTGAGCTGTCAGCACAGAGCCGGACGTGGGGCTCGAACTCACGGAGTGTGAGATCGTGACCTGAGCTGAAGTCGGCCGCTCAACCTACTGAGCCACCCAGGCGCCCCAAAATGCTGCATTTTCTTAATTAGACTGTTGGGAGAATTGTGGACATTCAGGTCGCTTCTGGTGAGGGTTCAGAGGGGAGAAACACACACACACACACACACACACACAGAAGGCAACCGAGGTGACAGGGGCGAGGGTTGGAGGGAGGGATTCGGCCACAAGACAAGGAACGTGGGGTGACCTCCAGGGACGGAGAGATCAGGAACGGTGTCTCCCCAGGAGCCTCCGGAGGGAATGCGGTCTGTGGGCACCTTAATCTCTGCCGAGTTGTAGACGTGTGGCCTCCAAAACTTGAGAGAATAAATTTCCCTTGTTTGAAGCCACTGAGTTTGAGGGAATTTGTTACGGCAGCCACAGGCAACGAGTGCATTCTGAGTAACCTTTCCTTTGTGTTCCAGAAACATCCACGGTTTCATACGGCTGGTGCATTCTCATACTTCAGGGCTCAGACTAAATGACACCTCCTCAAAGTGGCCTTCCAGGCCTCTCTACCTAGAGCCAGCTGACCCCTTCCTAACCTCCATCATAGCACTCGGTGTTAAACCTAAACGTCCTTTCTCAGTTCGTGTGCTTGTATTTGGTGGGTCTTCTTGTTAGAATATGAGCTCCAGGTCATCCCGGCCTGTGGGATCCTGCTCCCTTGAGAAAGCCGGGGAGCAGAATGGACAGTCCATGAAGGTTTGTTGAATGAATGAATGACTTTTCGCAGTGTCCCGAACGTCAATCGAGTTTGGTAATTTTTTTTTTTTTTAATTTAAACCCAGGTTAGTTAACATATAGTGTGTTAATGATTCCAGGAATAGAATTTAGTGGTTCATCACTTACATATAAAACCCGGTGCCCATCCCAAGAAGTGCCCTCCTAATGCCCATCACCCGTTTAGCCCATCCTTCCCCCTCAACGCCCCTCCAGCAACCCTCAGTTTGTTCTCTATATTTAAGTCTTCTAAGATTTGCCTCCCTGAGTCTGATGGGTATTAAGAAGACGAGCTAGGGGGCGCCTGGGTGGCGCAGTCGGTTAAGCGTCCGACTTCAGCCAGGTCACGATCTCGCGGTCCGTGAGTTCGAGCCCCGCGTCGGGCTCTGGGTTGATGGCTCAGAGCCTGGAGCCTGTTTCCGATTCTGTGTCTCCCTCTCTCTCTGCCCCTCGCCCGTTCATGCTCTGTCTCTCTCTGTCCCAAAAATAAATAAACGTTGAAAAAAAAATTAAAAAAATAAAAAAATAAAAAAAAATAAAAAGACGACGAGCTAGGCTTCTAGCTCGCCTTGATCAACAGGTATCATTGGCTCTTTGCATTCTTATTTTTGGATCCTTAGCCTGTCCCAGGATGTAAGGCTGTTGAATATTCATTCACTCATTCACTCATTCAATAAATATTTATTTATTCGGGACTTATTATGTGCGAGGCAGTCCACTGATGATTCCTAATTGGGCTATTTTTTTCCCCTGTTGAATTTCAATTGAGAGAGAAAAAAGCAATTGTAGCATTTTTCAAGGCAAAACAATCTGTATTACAACCACAGACCACAAACAACAAAACAATTTTTCGTGAGGCTAATTAGTGCTGAGCCTTAAAAAAAAAAAAAAAAAAAAAAATTTGCCAATTCTGGAGCAGTCTTTGAAGCCTTTTTGAACTGAATGGTAATCAGGAAACTTCAGCCTTCACGAGGCAACGGCTCAGAGAAAAATGAGGCACTCTGGAGTTGTGGACTTTCTGCAACTCTGATTTGGCTGAATTTTCTTCTGATAAGGAAATTTCCAGGACATTGACGGGCAAAGCACATTCATTGCACACACGGATTCTTTCAACAGGCTTCATGATACACAAGCAGTCTCCTAATCAGAAGTGTTTCTTTCTGCTTAAAACCCAGAAGGGTAGCTGACATCTTTTATCAAAAAGACAGACAATTCTTATCCCCTGACAATTCCAGATTGTGGGTCCCAGGAGGCTCTCCTTACACTGGTATTTTATCACCGGAATCAGAGCGACTGCTGTTTATTTTCTGAACCTCCACGTAGTTTTCAAGGTGTTTCCAGCAGGGCTTGGGCTGACAGTGACACGTGTTATTGTCACATTGCTAGATCTGAAAGAAAACACCAGATAAATAAATATCAGTGTTTTCTTGGATCTCTTTTTGCTATCATGGGCACCGGAGGTACTGGCATTTGTTAATTCACATCTCTACTCTGTTTGGGGAGGCTCGTTCTCCTTTCATCTCTCGTCTGGTGGAGCGGGGGAGGCAAGGGGAGGCTGGCAGCCTGGCATGGACGAGGACAGCCATTTAATCCGGTTCTGAGTCTGGGAAAGGGACGCGGGACAGAGGGCGGAGGCGGCCTCTGGATGAAGTTGCATCCACGGGGAGGAGGAGTCTGGCTGCAGGTTATCTGCGTGGTGAAGTCAGCGCAGCCGGATTCAGAGTCAGGTGACACGGGCTGGGGTCTCCGTGGGGCAGGTTGCCTAACCTCTGAGCCTCTGCTTCTCTGCAGAGCGGGATCCTGGGACCTCCCTCCCTCTCCCAGGTTGACAGGGAGGTGCCCACCTCCAGGCAGAGCAGCTCCTCACTTTCTCCCAGACACCTGCTGCCCATTTTCCCTGCTTATTACGCCCCCCTCCTTTTCTCTTCTACGGATCACACCTCTCTCGGCCTTTTTGCCTTCTTTAGATCTCCTTATCTCAGATCAGGGGATGACGTCAACAAACCACGGCCCATGGGCCACATCTGGCCTGCTGCCTGGTTTGGGAAATAACAGTTTCACTGGCACACAGCCATGCCCGCTCATTTGCATATAGTCTGCGACTGCTTTTGTGCCGCAGCGGCAGAGCTGAATGGTGGCAACAGAGACCATATGGCCCGCAGAGCCTGAAATCTGTACTATGCGGCCCTTCGCGCAGGAAGTTTGCCGATCCCTGTACGTGATGCTCTCCTAGACATAAATGACCCCGATCCCACCCATCCTCGAAGACCCGACTTGAGTTCTTCGTGTGCTTGGCGCTCCACGGCGTGTTTATCGGTTTCCCGTGTAAAAAGGTTCCCATGATCCAATACCCGTGGAGAATCCTAAGTTAAGCGAACGTAAACAGACGTCGTTACTAAATGTCGGACTTATCAGAGCATTTAACGTGCTGGTGTGCAGGGGGGAATGCCCAGGAGGGGAATGTATTTCTCGACGGGGCCACTAAGTGTTGAAGAGCTTGACCCCACTTCTCTAACCACTCTTTCTCTTCGGGGGACGTCGTCTGCTCCCATAGCTTCGGAATATTTTCCGCTGAAATTTTCATTTCTAGTCTGGGTCTCTCCTCTGGGCTCCAGAAACCAGGCTCCCTTTACTCTGCAGTTATCTAGCAGGTGCCTCCAGCTTAAAATGTTCCAAATGTGCTTGTTCCCCTCCCGTCTTTACACCCATGTTAGGAAGCGGCAACACTGTTCACCAGTGGCTGACGTCGAAAACCTAGGACTTTCTTGACTCTCTTCTTCCTCTTACGCCCTTTATCACATCCATCAACATGTCTGTCATCTCTCACTACAAACTGCATCCTGCACAGGGTCACTTCTCACCACTGTGCAGTGACCAGCCAAGTCTAAGCCAGCAATATCTCTCCTGGATTCTTGCGACAGCCTCCAGGTTGGGCGTCCTGCTTCTGCTCTTGCCCTGTGGTTCATCCTCTGCACAGCGGACAGAGCGGCGTTTCTGAAACTTAAATCCAATCACGTCACAACTTTCCCCGGCTTCACATACTTTAAAGAAAAGGTTTCTGTTCCAGCCAGGATGCAATACAAAATTTTTGAATGGCTTTCCAGGCTCTGGCTAATCAGGACTTCATCTACCTCTTACCTCTGACCTATTCTGCCCTTAAACCCGGTAACCCCAGGGCCTTTGCACATACTAATGTTGCATCTTGGAAAGCTCACCATCGTTCTGTTTTCCTCCCCGCTCTTTTCAAGTCCTCTTCTGACTCTTCATTGTCATTTAGGTCTTAACTTCATAGATCTTTAAAGAGGCCCTGGCTCACCAACCCAAAGTGGGTATTATTCTAGAGTGTTCTAGAGTGTTCTAGAGTGTCATCCTTATGGCTTTTATTGGAACCCCAACTTATCTTCTTTATCTGTTGTTTTCATGCTTATTTTCAGTCTCCCGTTGAGTAAAAGCTTCATGGGGGGAAAAACCAGGTCTGTTTTTCTTTTCCCGTCACTAGGGATCCAGAGCCTGAGACAGTGCCGGGCACACTGTGGCCTCTCCGACAAGAGGCCATTCTCGACGGGCCGACCCCCAGCCTCCTTTATCCACAGAACACCCTGTGTATCAGCATTTTATATTATTATTATAACAACAACAAGAGCTGACATTCATTGAGGGCTACTTGCCAGGCCTCGTGCTAAACGCTTTTCATTTGTTAATATGTGCTGGTCTTCCAATTAACCTGTGGAGCCTATGCGCAGGTGCCATTGTTGTACCTGCATCACAGATGGGGAAACCGAGGCACCGAGAGACCAAGTGGCTTGCCTAAGATCGCACATCTGATTCTCTCGATCTGATTCCAGATCCACAACTGTGGGCAGTGCTGGGGTTACAGCTGCCGTATTATGGCGCTCAGCATTTGAGCCTCTGGAAGTAAGGTTAACAGGCGCCTGACAGCACTGTGACCGGGCTCATCTCTGACCTTGGCTTCTGATTTGAGGAGAGGCTCTGCTATGCCATGTGGGCTCACCTGCACGTTATTCGGAACGCTACTCAGCTGCGTCAGAAACCTTACTCTCATCAGGAACCCCCGTGTGTACTTTTCACAGTCTCAACGGCTCATAAAAAGTGTATCTACCCTATTATTAAATGAGGTAACCTCTGTAACGTGCTTAGGACAGTTCCCGGCCTATAAAAAGGGCTTTGCAATTTTTTTTTTCGGTCAATAAATGAATACATGTAGCTGGAAGAGCTTTCACCTTGACCACAGAGGTGAGCAAAATCAGAGGTGGCCAAAGCCGAGTTCCCCATGCCGTCCGGGTACCACGCCTGCTGGACATGAAGTAACATTGAATCCATAAGTCGCTTCCTTCCTCAAAGACAACCTGGCCCAATCTTCAACATCTCTCAACACCTGCTAATCTCCCCCTTTAGCCAGGAGAGTCCCTGGGACCAGCCTAAAGCTCAGAGCCTTTGGCAAGCAGTAGTGTCTCTTAGGCGAGCGAGAACACTGTTTTGCCTGAAAGGTTGCCTCCTGCTTGCATTTACAGACAAAGTCCAGTACGATTACCCGTATTCAAATCTTGAGGTTTTCATTATCACGGTAAATTTTGATTTGTGACAAGTGATTTTGCCTTGGAATTATGGTAGAGACTTCAAGGTTGGTTTGTTTGTTTTCCAAAATGAATTGACATTAAAAATGAGCTTAAAACACACATTTATCACATGACCCAGCCATCCCAGTGCTAGGTATTTACCAGGGAGAAGCGAGAGTTTGAGCCCAACAAAATTTACCTGCGGGGCGCCTGGGCAGCCCAGTTGGTTAAGCCTCTGACTCTTGGTTTCGTCTCAGGTCACGATCTCACGGTGCATGAGTTTGAGTCCCGCGTCAGGCTCTTGTGCGGATAGCATGGAGCCTGCTTGGGATCCTCTTCTTCTTATGCCTCTCCCCACCCCATAAATAAAATAAATAAATAAGTCAGTAAGTAAATAAATAAAATTTACATGCCAGCTCTCATAGCAGTATTATTTATAACAGCCCCAAATTGGAAACACCCCAAACGCCCATCAACAGGTGAATAGATAAACAGACCGTGGCATATCCACACCTAAGACTCAATAACAAAAAGGAACAAAATAGCAAGGCTTACAACCACACGGGCGAGCTTCAAGGGCATTGCGTTCCGTCAGAAAACTGCAAACAAAAGAAGGGGGGGCTTGTGATTCCAATTATGTGACTTTCTTTGAAAAGGCAAATTTGTGGCAACCGTAAATTGGCCGCCCGTGCCCTGGGATAGGGGAGAAGATGGTTGTGACGGGGGCCCAAAAGGGCTTTTTGAAGATGCTGGAAGAGACCCGTGTGTTTGATTGTAGACGTGTCCACATGGGTACGTACGTTTGTCAAAAGTCATGGAAATGGACATTAAGGTAGGCGCCATTGTGTTACACGCAAGGTATGCCTCACTTGAGTTGATTAAAAGGAGAGTTTAAAGGGGAAGTAGGAAAATAATGAAACCAGGATTTTGTGGAAGGGCCCACGCTGGGAAGGGGGCTGAGTTGAGGAACCTCTTCTTCTCCCCATATTGTCATTTAAAAATTCCTTAACCCTGGCCGGCAATCTCCATGCAGTTGGGTCATTAACCCTGTCAGCCTTTTCTTTTATGGATTCTAGATTTCATCTCGCTTAAGACATCAAACAGGCCTCCCCCCAACCTACGATTATGAACACTATTGTCTCATATTGTCCTCTGGGCTCCTAGAAGTGTTAAAGATGTGACTTTTCGAAGTTATTATTCTTACTGGTGGTAAAAAGCACACAGCAGGGAGCTTGCCCTCTTAACGAGTTGTTATTGTTGTTGTTGTTGTTGTTTTTACGTTTATTTATTTACTTTGAGAGAGAAGTGTGAGAAGGGAAGGGGCAGAGAGAGAGAGAGGACGACGGGGTGGGGGGAGACTCCCAAGCAGGCGCCACACTCCAGCGCAGAGCCCGACGCGGGACTCGAACTCCCGACCCGAGAGATCGTGACCTGAGCTGAGATCGAGAGTCAGACGCTTAACTGACGGGCCCCTCCAGACGCCCCCCCCCCCCCGCCGCCTTAACCATTTTTAAGCGTCCACGTCAGTGGCACTAGGTGCATTCACACAGATGTACGACCATCACCACCATCCAGCTCCAGAATATTTTCATCCGCGCAAACTGAATCTCTGCCCCCCGTTCCACGCTCCCCTTCCCCGCTCTTCCCAGGCCCTGGCAGCCATCAGATTGCACCTTCTGTCTCTGAAGGGAGTCCCCTAGGTGCCTCGCGTCGGTGGAATCACACAGCGTGTGCCCTCTTGTGACTCGTTTCCTTCACTTGAGACGCACGTTCGTGTCATTTTTACCACCGCTCCATTTCTAACGCATCTGGAATTTGTTCTGTGTGTGCATAGCGTAGGCAACGATTTCACCTGGTTGCGGCCAACAAATGGTTAACCGCATTTCCCAGCCTCATTTACGGAAGAGACCAGTTTTGTTCACGATCGAGACGGGTAGACACCAGTGCCATCCACCGTGTTCCGGGGCTCCGTCGGGGGCCCTCTCTTCTGGGCCTTGAGCCGCGTGTTCATTCCTCTGCTGGTTCCTCGCGGCTTTGACCACTTCAGCTAAGGCCTCACCATCCTAACTGTATCCGGGGCCTTGCTCGGGCCTCGTGTTTTGCCCGTAGCCTTTCAGCGGCTCCAAAGGATTTGGGGTGCTCCCAAGGTTTCCCTAAAGCCCCTCCCTTTCCCAGGGGAGACTAGCAGGCAGGGTCTCCGTCCGGGCGTGGCTATGGAAGGCCCGGCCACGCTTGTCAGATCGTAGACCCCGACGGTCCCGAGCACCCCCCGTCGGCCGCAGGACTGGGGTCACTGGCAGGTCAGCCCTCCGGCCCTGCCTCCGAAGAGTTTGGGGGGCAGCTCGGGTGCTCAGGGATGGTTGGGATTTCTCTGCCTGCCGTGGAGCTTTGACGTGACCCAGCTGATCTTCAGGCCGACGTCAAGATAAGGCAAGTTAATCTTGGTTCCCTTCCAAGGACATTCGGTTCTGACAGGCAAAACAGAATCCTTTCGAAGTTCATTTCAGAGGGGACCCCAGAGGCAGTACGCTAGGGCGCCCCTGGACTTCTACAGAGGGAATGTAGTGACGTTGCCGGGCCCGCCTCCCCCCGGGGCTGTGACAGGACGCTGAAGACAGGGAGCACGGGCCCCTCTGGGCAGGGCTGGTCCGCAGGCATGTGGGCCACAGACGGTCCACGACTATCTGCAAGGCTTGGCCTCGGATCCCACGGAATCGAGGCCCTTCAGACTGTTTTCTCAGGACTGGAGGTGTGCGCAGAGAGTGGGAAGGGCTGGTTTCCACAGATCCCTTGCCATCTACCATCAGATGACTCAGGTCACGCCAGGCAGCTGGCCGCCTCTAGTTTTCTGGTACGTTGAGCCAAGGTAGAGCAGAGATAAGCTGGGGTGGGGGGCTTGCTGGGGAACAATGGCTATTCTCTCTCCCCACCCCTTGGTGCTTCCCAGCAGCAGGGAGGCCACCTGGAGAGCAGGCCGCATTTGGTAAAGGGCCCCTTGGGGACACGGAACACAGGGAGGAGTTTGCAGGGCCGAGCCAGGAGCTGGCAGGAAGGCAGACCAGCGAAAGCCTCCAGAAGCTCAGTGTTGCCCAAACGAGGATCGTTCACACGTCACCTTCCCGCACTCCCCACTCCCTGCATGGGTCTCTATGGTCACATACACACACACACACACACACACACACACACCCCACAGGCATACGTACACATATACATTTAAACCGCTTTTCTAACATTGGTGAATTTAGCCTATTTACAAGCAGTCATCTGTGATCAGTAATGATCAGTGTCACTCACTTGATCAGAGAATACGTACAATAGGCCACTGCTGTTGTAAGCACTTTATTTATTTAAAATCTTTTTTTAATGTTTATTTATTTTTGAGAGAGAGAGAGAGAGCTGGGGAAGGGGCAGAGAGAGGGAGATGCAGAATCCGAAGCAGGCTCCAGGCTCTGGGCTGTCAGCACAGAGCCCGATGCGGGGCTCGACCTCACAAGCCACGAGATTGTGACCTGAGCTGAAGTCGGACGCCCAACCGACTGAGCCACCCGGGCGCCCCTGTTGCAAGCACTTTAGATACATTAATCTAGGTTAATCAACTCCCTGAGGCCAGTCCTACTGAGTAACTTAGCCCCCACTCAACACATGAGGAAACTGAGGCACAGAGAGGTAAAGTCACCTGCCTAAGGTCACTCTGTTTCAAATCCAGGCCGCCTGGCTCTGGGCTCTGAAACAGGCTCCCTCTCCAGTCATGGGTCAGATATGGGCTGGGCTGAATGTCTTTTTCCTGAGTCACATTCACAAACCACATATATATATACACACACACACACATATATATACACACATATATATGTATATACGTATATACATCGAGTACAAAGTGTTCATCTATGGGCCACCTGGTTCTCTCCACAAACCTGCATTTGTGGATACCCACTCAGGCCTGGAAGGAACAGAGGCTGGAGTTGGGGCAACCCTGCTTCCCCAGGATGATAAGGCCAGGGGGACCACTATCCTCTGACACTCCCCGGTCCTCTCAGCTCTGTATGTGTGTCCCTCCAGTTGCCGCCTCCCCAGCCACCATGGGGACTGGATCCAGTGTGAGTGTGCAGGGGGGAGGCGGGAGGAGAGAGGATGCAGGCCTTCCGAGGCCCCATTAGCCACGGAGAATCCTATAGCCCAGTGACTCACGCCCTGCGGTTTAGGAGGCGAAAACCACCCAATTCCGTCATGGTCCCCTCCCCCTTGTCTGGTTCTAATTTTTTTTTTTTTTTTAGACATTTATTTATGTTTGAGACAGAGAGAGACAGAGCATGAACGGGGGAGGGTCAGAGAGAGAGGGAGACACAGAATCGGAAACAGGCTCCAGGCTCTGAGCGGTCAGCCCAGAGCCCGACCCGGGGCTCGAACTCACGGACCGTGAGATCGTGACCTGGCTGAAGTCGGACGCTTAACCGACTGAGCCACCCAGGTGCTTCTAAATGAAGCACCTGGCCTGGTTTGCTCCTGAGGGGTTCTCCATTAAGTGGGCAAGTAGAAACTTCAAGGTGAGACTTCAGAGTGGCCCCCATGGTGGGAGAGTATGGTCCCCAGCGCCGGGCACAACAGTTGATCCCCAGTCTTGTGGTTTTAATTGGAAGTCACAGCATCACTGGCATCATCATGATCACCTTGGGGCATCTTTTGGGAAGCCCCAGGGCACGCTCCAGGCTCCTTAAGCTGTGCCCTGAGTGGCTTTAGCCAGGTGTGAGAGAGATTTCCAGAAACAGTTAGGCTTTCTTCTGAAGGCCTCAGGTCGAGTGGAGACAGAATGGGCTTTTTCTCTGGGCCTTGGGCCTGTGGCCACCTGCCTGTCTGACAGGCTGAGCTTCTGGGCCTGTGTTCCCAAAGGCCCGGACTTTGCGGAACCTCCTCTCAAAAAGCACCCAGTACTGCTCTCTTCCTCAGCTGTGGAGGACTGTAACCTTTGGAGCAGGTGGCTCTGGGTTCAAATCCTGCAGGGTGGCCCGGGCGAGGCGCTCTACCTTGCTAAAGGCCAAGTTCCCTCACCTGTAAAATGGGCTAACAGCTCCTCGTCTGCACTGTCACCGGAAGAGGGGAATGAGTTAAGGGGTGAAAAGTGCTTGGGCCCAGAAGCTGCCCAGGACATGGTTGGTAGTGCCAAGGGCCAGGTGGCCCAGAGTGGGTTTGCTTCTTTCGTTCTATTTCAGGCATCTGCACGCTGCCTTCTCGGGGGCAGGCTCTGTGTTACGTGGCTTTTGGTGGCAACTAACATAGGGGCCATCCCAGCCCTCGCGGGTCGCAACACTTCTTCCCCCTGCCTCCGTGTGGTTCGTTTCTACATCTCTTAGAGACGTGGTTTTCTAAACTTTAGGAAGAAGGTCGCCAGCCCCCGCAGAAGTCAGACAAATGTGCCTGTGCCCAGGGCACACGCGAAATTTGCAGACAAGTCAGGGAGTCCTTGGACCCCCGCCCCCTGCCCCCAGCCACCCTTTCCATTCTCCTTAGCGCCTTTTATCAGGCCGTAAAGATGGAATGGAGAAGAGAAAGGTGCCCTCAGCCATTTATGCTTATTCTGTTTCCCCCTTCCCGGCTCCCATGGGTGCCCATGGAAACTGCGTGAAATGCTCTTTCTAAAAGCCTAATTATTTACACTGACGGTATTTACTTTTAACCTCCAGTTGCTGAGTCAATATCATTTTTCCTCCTTTCCTCCTGTCCCTTGGCTCAAAGTCAGCAGCTTTGCGAAACACACCTGACTGTATCTCTTTATCTGCCACTGTGGCCTTTTAAATTTCACCTGCTCTGGGAAATAAATGACAGAGGCCACACAGATTCAGGAGGGGCCGTTGTTTGGGCCCCGGTCTTTGCTCCTGCCCACAATTGACACTACCTCTTTAAGCCTCCAGGGTTTTCCACAGGCTCCAGAGCTCCCACTTACCTTTGAATTTTCTTTTCCAAGTTCTATGACCCGAGGCATTGCCCCAACTGCCTCAGGAGGGTGGGAATTTTCTCTATACCTGTGACCATCAGGGAGTTTCTGAACAGCCTGTGACTACCAGAACCAGCCCTCTTAATCTGCTCTCTGGATCGCCCCCGGGGCGGGTGGTATTCCGGGCTCCACCCTGCCACTGGGCACCCTGTACCCAGCTTCCAGGCACCCGGCTGCAGTCAGCAAACTGATTTGTTCAGTTATATCTATGATCAGATGCCACGGGCAGATGAGAGTGATAACACCGTCCCTGTTTTGCAATCGGGGACATGATGGAAATGGGAGATAAGGTGCGGGGGAGGTGTGGGGCAACCTCGAACCAGCTCCCCAGTAAGGACACCGGTAAAGCCATACGACCCATTTTCATTGTTGGCAACTTTCTGGATCTCCATTAGTCGTCTGCCAGTGCTCCTGTCATTAACCATGCTAACCGCGCTCTCTGCAGTGGGATCGCTCTGTTCTCCCCTTGCCACCGCGTAGGAACAAACGTCTTACAATGAGCAGCCGACCAGGCGACAGAGATCTCCTGGCTGGATGATGATAGGCCTCGGAGGCTGTTCCAGGACCTTCCTGATTCTGCAGAACTTCACTTGGGTCTCCTGGCCATCCCGAGGTGGAGAGACCCTACTGTTCTTCTACACGCAGCTCGTCCCCCCCACCCCCGCCAAGAGACGTGGGCTCAGCAAAGCAGTTTGCGTGTGCAAATCCTACCCCCTCGCTGTCTCCGACAGAGCTTCTCAGAGCCTCCGTCCTTGTCTGGCCAGTTCACCTCTGGGTCTGCACAGAGCCTGTCACCGTGTTCTGGGCCTGTGACTAACGTTGAATGAATGCGCCCAGCAACCCCTCAGCCCCCAGGGGCTGAGAGTTCATTTTGCAATTCAACTATTTATCTTAGGCACAGCCTAAGCCTAAGATCCCAGCCTAAGATCCCAGGCCTAAGGACACGTTGCAATCTAGAAGCTGGAAGGAAACTGACCACTTTGATTCCAAGGTGTGGGACCAGCTGTTGCCGTGGGCGGAAGACAAGAGACAATGAGCTCTGGAGCTGTAGATGCGTCCAGAAAGCTCTGTGGGGCACCGTGTGTGGGTGCTCTCAATGCTGTTCCATAGCATCATAGCAGCTGCGGCAGGGTGGACAGGGGAGGGGGGCATAGCTGTAAAAGTGGGCCATGGGCCAAGGGATGAGCTCCTTAGGGGTTATGTCAACCGTCCAGCCAGTGTGGTATTCCCAAATACTAGAAGGGTGGGGTGGGGGGCGTAGATATAAATAATATGTAATCTATGCATGTGTATTTCTATACATGCCTATATAATTTAAAAAATATATACACGGCCCCTGTGTTCTGCATGCTGTATCCTACCCCCAAAATTCATATGTTGAAATCTTTAAAAAAATTTTTTTTAAACAGGTACGTTTATTTATTTTGAGAGAAAGTGACAGCAGGGGAGACGGAGAGAGACAGGGAAAGAGAATCGCAAGCAGGCTCTGCACTGTCAGCACAGAGCCCGATTTGGGGCCCGAACCCACGAACCACGAGGTCACGACCTGAGCCGAAATCGAGAGTCAGATGCTTAACCGACTGAGCCAACCAGGTGTCCCTTTTTAATATATTTAATGTTTATTCGTTTTTGAGAGAGAGAGAGCGAGAGAGTGAGCAGGGGAGGGGCAGGGAGAGAGGGAGACACAGAATCCAAAGCAGGCTCCAGGCTCTGAGCCCTCAGCACGGAGCCCAACGTGGGGCTGGAACTCACGAACCACCAGATCATGACCTGAGTCAGAGCTGGCCACTGAACCGACTGAGCCACCCAGGCGCCCCACATATGTTGAAATCTTAATCCCCGATGTCGTGGTGTTAGGAGGTGGGGCCTTTGGGAGGTGCTTGGGTCATAAGGAAGGAGCTCTTGTGACTGGGATTTGTGCCTTTCTAAGAGAGATCCCAGAGCGCTCCCTGGCCCCTTCTCCCCAGGGAGGAGGCTGTAACCCGGAAGAAGGCCTTCACCCAACCATACTGGCACCAGCCTCCCAGCCTCTAGAACTGTGAGAAGTAAAGTTCTGTTGTTTGTAAGCCCCCCAGGCCGTGACACTTTTGTTAGGACAGCCCGAAGGGATGGAAACAATGACCATTTTCTCAATTACCAATAGATGTGGCCCCTCAAGGGGTCAGAGTCCCAGCAGGAAATTGATTCCAGTTTAGATGGCTTAAGGGTCTTTAAAAAGGACCTGCTCTCAGAGACGCGAAGGGCAGATCAGGGCAGGACAAGCAGCCCCGGAGACTAGCCATTTGATTTCAGCCTAGCGCCTGGTGTAGAGAAGATGCTCAATAAAACATTTCTTAAATCACGAGTGAATGCATAAACTATTAATAAGTAAACCGACGAGAGGTGACGCGTCCCCTTTGGAGTGGATACTCTGAAGCCCGTTTGAGGGCTTGGGTTCTGAGAGGGTAATTGGCCGGCGAGGGCACTCGGCCACTCAGTGCATTCCGCAAATATTTATTGAGTACTTATTATGTACCAGACGTGTTTACATTTGATGGGGGGAAGACGAGCACGTCAACATATGTCTGCTGTGTAATATCTAAGTGCTACAGAGAGCAATACAGCAGAATGGGGAACGGAAGCTCTGGGGACAGGGTGTACTTTTACGGATCGTGTGGTCAGAGATGGCCTCTCTGATACGGAGAGACATGGGAGGCAAGACCCGAAGGAAGCGAGGCCAAGTCATGTGGTTCCTTCGGACAAGAGGATCCCTGGAGGAGGAAAGTGTGTGCAAAGCCTCGGGGGCAGGAGCGCGTCCGGGGCATTTGGGAAAAAGCAAGGAGGCTGCGGTGGCTGGGCCAGGGTCGACCCACCACCTGCCGCCCCAGGTGGACATTCAGAAAGGTCCCTCCGACCTTAACCTCCCCCGGCCAGAGCCCTCCAACGCCTCTGCACTGTCTGGGAAATACCTTGGCCGGCTCCCTCTGAAATCCCTTCCCTCTCTGCACTCCAGCCACACTCGCAGCCTGGCCTTTGCCCCTGTCAATTCCCTCTTCCGGGAGCACTTGCCCCGTCACTCCTCCGGATGGCCTCCTCTGACTGCCATTCCCAAGAAAGCTATCCCAGGTACCGTATCATGCCACCTTTCTCATTTCCTTCACAGGCGACACGTTATCTCCTATTACCTGGTTTATGTGTGCCAACCTCTTTTGTCACCCTTGTCCCGCCAGGAGCTTTCCGAAGGCGTGACCCTCATCACTTTGCTCCTCGTGAGATCCCTTGGACCTAGAACAATGCCTAGCACATAGTGGGTCCTCAGCATATATTTGTTGAACAATGAATGAATGAGTGAGTGAGTGAATTTTTTTTGAGACCCCGGAGTGGGACTGAGGAGAACATACTCTTTCTTTCCTCAGTCTTTTGTGCCTGAAGGTTTTTCCTTCTAGACTTTGGCTTCTCTAGGGAGCGTTTAGAGCAACCATCCATACCGGTGTCATTGACCGGAAGAGCAGAGCTCTGGGGATCCTCGTGAGGGTTTTGGGAAAGATTTCTCTTGTACCTGCTCCCCTTTTCCATCAAAAAATACTTTCCATGATGGGGCACCTGGGTGGCTCAGTCGGTTAAGCGTCGGATCTTGGCTCAGGTCCCCATCTTGTGGTTTGTGAGCTCGAGCCCCACATTGGGCTCTGTGCTGGCAGCTTGGAGCCCGGAACCTGCTCCGGATTCTGGGTCTCCCTCTCTCTCTCTCTCTCTCTCTCTCTGCCCCTCCCCTGCTCATGCTCTGTTTCTCTCTTTCTCTCGCTCACTCAAAAATAAATAAACATTAAAAAATTAAAAGGGGCGCCTGGGTGGCTCAGTCGGTTAAGCGTCCGACTTCAGCTCAGTTCACGATCTCGTGGTCCGTGAGTTCGAGCCCCGCGTTGGGCTCTGGGCTGATGGCTCAGAGCCTGGAGCCTGCTTCTGATTCTGTGTCTCCCTCCCTCCCCTGTTCATGCTCTGTCTCTCTCTGTCTCAAAAATAAATAAACGTTAAACAAAAAAATTAAAAAAAAAAAAACCCACCGCTTTTCATGCAAGTTCTCCTCAGTGCCAGGAGCTCCCACAATGCCGGGGGCCCAGGGTATCAGCCACACCACAGAATCTCACGCTAACAGCCCTCTTCTTGCTGAATCATTTTCCCTTTTGACAAATTAATAAGCAGAAAAGCATCATCTTATAGAGCCTGAAGTTGGCATCAACTTTCAACCCGGGAACTTTGAGAAATATGGGCTCAATCACCTCCACAGTGGAGTGTTGGGATTCCAATATCTGTGGACCCCTATTAAGATTTTTTAATGACTTCTTATCCCCTCCCCCAAATATAACTACTTAGGCCATTTTTATTTTTATTTGTATTTTATCTTAGAAAGGGAGAGAGCGTACCCACATGCTGGGGAGAGGGGCAGAAGGAGAGAGAGAGAATCTTAAGCAGGTTCCATGCTCAGCATGGAGCCCAACTTGGGGCTCAGTCCCACCACCCGGGGATCATGACCTGAGCCAAAAGCAAGAGTCGGGCGTGCAACCCACTGAGCCACCCAGATGCCCCTACTTAGATAATTTTGTAAACAACTCCTGTTCTTTCTTATATGCCTAGTGTTACATTTACCTACTCAGCGAAGAAATACGAGCTCATGCTGTCCCATGTGTTATCATACTCTTTAAAATACATAGACGGCTCTAAAAAGGAAGCACATCCCTCCTGCACTACTCAGGGCCGTCCTTTTATACCGCCAGTGACCCAAACACCTCATTTAGCAAACACTAAGCTGAACGTGTGGTTCTAGATCTAAGAGGGGCCTGGGAACTTGCATTACGAGCAAGTGTTTCCAGCGATTTTAGTGCGTGTAGTCTGAGGAGTACATTCCAAGGAACTTCTCCTGGGCCCCAGACTTGGCTTTTAGTGTGAGGAGTGGTGTGTGTGTGTGTGCGTGTGCACATGTGTGTTTTCAGTCCATATCCAGGCAGGTTTTGAACGTCTGATAAAACAAGCACCGATCTGTAGAAATCGGCCATCGTCACCATTACCTTATTGCTTTCTATCATGATGGCCTTTCTTTCCTTTAAATCTTCTAACTGGCCTGTGCTCATAGATGGGGCGAGTACGGCTCCCGCCCTCATTTTACGGAGGATGCTGAGAAAGAAGTTAATGGCTTCACTTCACGAGGACTCTGCCGTCCCTCAATTTCCCGTCTCCTTACAGTAGCCTAAGTAATGACGTGCGAGTGCTAGAGGGAGGCAGGGGCAAGAAGGAGTGACTCGGAAAATCTGCCCTGCAATGGAAGAGGAAGGAAGAGAGGGCAAGGGTTGGGGGGAGAGACAGAGAAAAGAGAGATGTCACACATGGGGCTTCCGACCATGGGGAGTCCGGCCTGTGTTTTCCAGGGGAGATGAAATACCAAGACACCGCGTGTGCTCAGAAGGATCAAGAAGGGCCTGGGTCTGGGGTGCCTGGGTGGCTCAGTCGCTTAAGCGTCCGGCTTCGGCCCAGGTCGTGATCTCGCGGTTGGTGAGTTCAAGCCCCGCGTCAGGCTCTGTGCTGAGAGCTCGGAGCCTGGAGCCTGCTTCGGATTCTGCGTCTCCCTCTCTCTCTGCCCCTCCTTAGCTCACGCTCGCTCTCGCTCTCTCTGTCAAAAATAAAAATAAACTTAAAAAAGTTTTTTTTTTAATTCTAAACACAAAGAAGGGCCTGGGTCAGCCTCCCGATGCTAGCCCCCAACTCTCTGCCTTTGGAAGCACATCTCAGTCCCAGGGCTGAGCAAATACCCCCCTAGGAGGCTAGGCTGTGGAGAAGCCAGTATTTACCCACCCTCTCTGTTTTGGAAGTAATTAATCTTCCAATGTATGAGCCTCTTTGTGGTGGAAAGCGCGCGCTGACACTTCTGTGTAAACACCCAGCTTAGCATATTGACAAACTAGCGGCTGTTACTTTGATCCCAGGCTGCCAGCTCTGAAAAGGCACGCTGGCCAGGGTCTGCCCCACCGGGAACAAAGGTGACTCTAATCCCTTCCATACTTATCTCAGATCCATATTTAGCATTCGGCATCTTTATTTTCTACATCCACTTAAGCTCTGTTTGGAGTGCGTTCAGTAAACCTTCTTCCTCTTCACGCTCGCCGGTGACTCATACGTTGGTTTTCTTAGCATAGCACGCAGCAAAATTCCAAAGTAGCAAATGACCTGAATGAAAACCCTTAAACTCACATAGATTTAATCACTGCGGCAAATTGGAACCATTTGTGGTCAGGTTTTGATGGCCATTTATAAAGATTTCCCCCCGTGCCCCCCTCCACTTTCTTTTTTAAGTGGCTTAGTTAAGGTTAGTGAGAAAAGGAGGCATCATTGCCAAGGTCCTCGGGGTGGGGGAAGGGACTTAAATTGTTTCAGCTCTCAGGGACATCTGCGGTCACCTGAGTATCTTTCCAAAGGCAAGGAGCAGACTTTGCGGGGAGCCAGTGCTCCCACACATCTCCAAGGGTCAGGGCTCTGCAATCCAGAAAACGGGGAAGCCCAGCCACTTTCAGGGCTGCGAGTTTCCATGGGAAGTTTGGGGCCCTCTTAGGAAAATACTCTGTTCTGTGACTTTTGTCGCCTCCGCTTATCCTAATAAGGCAAAGGAAAGGTTGGTATGTTTTTTCACGCACAGCAAGGCAATCAAATCCGATCTGTTATGATTTCTCCCTAAGCAAAGCGAACAGATGAGCTTTAATGAAGACGCCGACCCAGAATTGAGACTGACCCAGGCAATATCGCGGAGGGCGTCAGATCTGGTTCTGATAAAATCGACATTGAGGTTTTCAAGAATGAATCAGAAAGGAAGTTCAACTCCATTTCACGACGGGGCTGAGCTAAATAGAAAGCTCATCTGTAATTAAGGGGAAGCTTTTTAAAAAAAAAAAAATTTCTTGTTGTTGCTCTGCAACGTGTTTTTAGAAATTTCTAGAACTGGGGCTGCCCTCACCAATCAGTTCGTGGGGTTCTGGTTGATTTCTCGCCAGCAGATGGGAAAGTAAATTTGCAAAAACCTGCAGCAACAAATTTTACTGCACAAATTATGGAAAAAGTTACCCCGGAAGGTCCCCCCCCCAACCTTTCTTTTTCTTTCCCCCTCTATCTCTAGTTTCTGTGATTATAGTCGGAGAGAACATTCAGGCTGAAAGAAACTCGATATTTATTTTCTGTGAACTTTAATAAAGAACGTGGTGGGTTTGGGGCTTTTTTTTTTTTTTTAAGGCCCTTTGGACAAGCCCATTTTTAATTTTTTTTAATAGCACCTTTTGGCATAAAGCTGCGGTGGATGATTTATGAAGCTGTCACGTCAAGAGTCATTCCCGGCAGGTTGGGGAGAGACTCTGCAGTGAAGAGGTTTTGGACTCCGGGAGCCCACTCTTCACGGGACCCGTGTTCACCCAGGCAGGCCTTTTAAAATGCTTAGCGCCCGAGCCTGCGCTTGAAGTCCTGTTTGTTTGGGTTGGAGGAATCTCTTTCCTTTTTTCAACATTCTCAGATGTCCCCGGTTTAGGCCGAGTGATCAGCCGTAATCCACTCCAGGCCTGACCAGGAATAGTCCACTTTGCTCGTAAGCACATAACATAACTCCGGCCCCTGGGGCCTCCGTCATGAAACGGAATCCCAGACACCGCAAGATATCCTGGAAGATAAGCACGGCCCTAATCCCAGGGTCACGGGGGCCCTGGACGAGCGGGAGCTCACCTATACATCATGACATCGTTATCAGCGGGGCCGCGCAGCCACGACCCGCCGCATTTTCCACAGGGCTCGGTGGTGTTAAGAAAATACCCTCCGGCGCGGTGTTATTTTAGGCTGAAACAAAAGCCGACGTGAATGGCTGGGGGGAACAGAGGGGGCATTGTTCTCCCCGTGGCCGGGTGCTCAGAACTGGCCTGCAACTGGAACCCAGCAAGCAGAGAATTAAATGCCATCGCGTACAAATGGGCTATCGTGTGTCCGGCCGGATCAGCGGAGCACAGAGGGCGGCCGGGCCGGCGATTCTGCCCGTCCCCGGGTCATGGGAAGTTTGGTGTCCAGAGCAGAGGCCGAAAGCGCCACCTGACTTGTGGTGGTGGGACGGTGGGCTTGGGGAAGGAGCCACCTGCCTGGGAGAGACACACGGGAGAGGGCAAATACCACGGCGAGCCGGCTTTGGGGAGCAGGGGAGCAGGTGGGCCAGGCGCTGCTCTAAGCCCCTCTAAGGAGTTGTCCCGTCTACTCCTCCCGGCCTCCCCCACAAAGCAGGGGCGCTGTTGTTCGCCCCTTTTACAGACGAGGCAGCTGGGGCAGAGAGCCAGTGACTTGCCCGAGGTCACACTGCTGCCAGGTGCAGGAGCCGGGGTTGGCAGCCATGACCTCTGGTTCCAGAACCCACCACCCCTCCAGCTGTGCCCGACGATCTCGTTCTCGTCTTCATTTCCCCTGTCTTCCTCTTCCTGGTGCCAGGGTCATGAGGTCCGGCCCAGAGCCCTCAGTCCCTATCATGTCAAGCGTCAACTGGGGGCGCATCTTCCCAGGCGTCTCTGCCAGGGGCGTCTGCTCTGCTCCTTCGTGCGACAGGCCGGAGGGGCCGGGAAATTAGCATCCCCCTGACGGATGGCAGTCGGTGTATCAATGCCCCGGCTCCCGGGCGCCTCTGGCGGGAAACCTCGGAGGTGCGCGTTCTCAGTCGCCTAGAGCAACCTGCTTCCTTCCCTCCTCGACTCACCTCCTCACTCTCCTCCTGGTGTTTCCTGGGATCGCCGTCCTCCTAACACCTTTGTTTGAACCCTTGTCTCTAGAGCCGCTTCCGGAGGAACCCAAACCAACACAGGTGATCACACCTCTGTGCCGTGATTTGACTTGTGTCTCATGAAACTGTGGGCTCCGTGCCAGCCGAACATTGTGTTCCTGGGGGACTAGACGAAGGCCCGAGCAAATATGCAGGAAGGAAAGAAAGGATTTTGAGATGAAAAAATCCCTTTCCATCTAAAATAAGTTTACATTTGGACAGTTTGCTCTTTCCCTAAGTCAATGTGTTACGTTGAAAGCAGTTTTTATCCTTCTTCTTCTTCTTCTTCTTTTTTTTTTTAAGTGAAGAGTTACTTTTTCCGGATACTTTGCAGGAGGTTTAAGACCTAGCCCCCTCCCCCCATCTGCCTGGAGTTGGGGATGGAGCAGCCCCTCCATCGGGCTCAGGTTGAGATCTTTGGAGTTTGTTCCAGATCCCAGCCAGCTGCTTAGCAAGGCTCTGTGTCCTTTTCCTGGACTTGGTTTCCCAGTCTCCCTCAAAATGAGGGGCACCGCGTGCCTGAGTTTTCACCAGTGGCATTTGAGCAGGTGCCTACCGCTTTAAGCCCGGCCCACAAGCGCCACCGGTATGCAGTCCTCCATGTTTTCCCTTCTGCAGCCTGATATCAACGAGCACGGTAACCGTGGGAGCCACACGTTGGATCTAGCAGAGCGCACCACTCAAAAGGGGGGGACGGCCACACGCTGACCAGAAGCGCGCATTTCAGACTTTACCGGTGAAAAATAATTCTCTATTGTGTTTGCACCATCGTACATTTTGGGGGCTATTTTTGTTTTCTCAGCAGGTCATATTTCCCTAACTCATACAGAGGGCTTAGGCACTGACGAGAGTTCGATTCCTCTGCCATCTGTAAAGTTAGTATGACACATGTCCAACAAAGGTTCGATTTTCTGCAGGAGAGCTACTTTCATCTAAAAAAAATGCTAATAGCAGAGCCTGAATTTTTAGGGGTTGGGAGGTGGAGGGTGCCTTGCTTTACTGGTGCCCTGAGTACATGTGTATTCTGCTGCTTCGGTGACGCCACAGACCCTCTTTCTAAAAAGGATTTGTCTCAGAGGCTGGAACATGGACACCTGCTCCATCCGGGAACCTTGAGAAGAGCCAGTGGACGTTCAAGAGCATTACCGCTTTCTCCAGAGCTGCAGACGGCCACTTCTGCCCTTCTGTAGGCTATTGTAGCGATGGATATGGGACCTCGAGTTAAGAGCAGAGACTACATCGATCTCTAGGAAAATGTTCTTCCAAGCTTCCTTAAAACCCAAGGGAGATACAAGCAAGCAACCAGCAAAGGTTCCTTGGTTACCCTCTCTTCCTTTCTTGAGAGGATCTTGGAGTGTTGGAATCATGGTTTCTGAAACCAAGCAGATCAGGGTTTGACTCCTGGGTTTGTCTTCTCCTTGTTATTATTCCCATTTTACAGATGATAGTTCAAGACTGATCCTTGAACCTGCATCTCCCTTCCTTCCTTTCTTCCTTCCATCCTCTTTCTTTCCCTTTCTTTCTTTTCTCCCTTCCTCTTTCTTTTTCTTCCTTCCTTCCTTCCTTCCTTCCTTCCTTCCTTCCTTCCTTCCTCTTTCTTTCTTTCTTTCTTTCTTTCTTTCTTTCTCTCTTTCTTTCTCTCTTTCTTTCTTCTGACGCTGGGCTCAATTCCATGGCCCTGAGATCATGACCTTGAGCAGAAACCAAGAGTCGGATGCTCAACCAACTGAGTTACCCAGGTGCCCTACCTTTTTATAAAATGTTATTTTATTCTAATTCCAGTTGGTTACCATATAGTGTTGTACTGGTTTCAGGTAGACAATGTGGTGATTCAGCAATTCCACACCTCACCCAGTGCTCATCATGACAAGTGCACTCCTTAATCCCCATTGCCTATTTGAGTCATCCCCTGCCCACCTCCCTTCTGGTAACCACCGGTTTGTTCTCTAGAGTTAAGAGTCTGCTTCTTGGTTTGCCTCTCTCTTTTTCCCTTCCTCGTTTGTTCTGTTTCTTAAATTCCATATATGAGTGAAATTATATGGTATTTGTCCTTCTCTGACTTATTTCACTTAGTATTATACTCTCTAGCTCCATCCATGCTGTTGCAAATGGCAAGATTCCATTCTTTAATGGCTGAATAATATTCCATTATATATAAATATAGATATGGATATATAGATATATAGAGACATAGAGATATATAGATATAGATATAGAAATAGATATAGATATAGATATATCACAACGTTTTTATCCATTCATCTATCGATGGACATGGGCTGCTTCCATAATTTGGCTATTATAAACAATACTCCTGTAAGCATAGGGGTGCCTGTATCCCTTTGAATGAGCATTTTTGTATTCTTTGCGTAAATACCCAATAGACGATTACTAGATTGTAGGGCAGTTCGATTTTTCACTTTGTGAGGAACCGCCATACTGTTTTCCCCAATGGCTGCACCAGTTTGCATTCCCACCACCAGTGCAAGACGGCTCCTTCTCCTCCACATCGTTGCCAACACTTGTGGTTTCTTGTGTTTTTTATTTCAGCCATTCTGACAGGTGTGAGGTGGTGTCTCATGGCCGTCTTCATCTGTAAAATGGGACTGTTGGTGGCCCTTACCTCGTGGGATTGTTGTAAGGACTGAGTAGGGTAATAATGTACATATAAACACTTTTCATAGTGGAAGCACTCAACCTGTTTCTGAAAACGTTTTTGTCCCCCCAAATAAAACAGGCACAGGACTTAAAAGATTCTAGCAGCCTAAACGTTTATGCACCGAACAGCAACTCTCTCTTCCCACTCATGACCCCCTAGTCCCATGGGGTGTCTCCAGAGGAAACCCTGGTCGCCCGCGTCTTGTATAACCTGCCAAGGGTGTTCTCCACATGTACCAGAATGCAAATTACATATACTGGCTTCTGTGTGACCTGTCCACATATATATTTCGGTTTACAAAAACGGAAATGCCATACGGTTCAACCTAAATGGTACGCCTGAACAGAGGTGGCCGATCATACACACGCTGCACAGTTTGTTCATCTTCGTGTTTGAAACTAATCATTTTTGGTGGGAAACCACCTGAGTCTGTTCTTACCGACGCCATCACATTCTTTTTAACAGTTGTATAGTATCCCAGCCTGAAAATACCCCTCATGCCTTCATTTATTTAACTAGCTGTCCTTTGCTGGAGAGTGCCTGGTTTTCGGTACCATTTGTGGAGACGACAGAAAAAGCCCGGCCCTTCAGACCCCCAGGCCAGCCTCCCCCGCCTCCAGCACCTGTTACTTCCTTTCTGTTCCGTAACTCCCGGGAGTGCACGCTTTTCTCACCGCGACGGTGCTAGACCGAGTTTTGGGCTCCTGCTCTCAGTCTAAACATGCCTTAGATCTCTTCGTAACTCAGCTTGTAAGTCAAGGCCCCTTAATTTGGCCCACAGGACTCTTTAACGCCTTTTAAACCCTGTTAAACCCATGTAATGAGTTTCCCCTTGCTGTGCTCCTGGCCGTGAAAGCTGAGAGCCAGGACCCAGGCCTCCCACCTGTTCCAGAGATTAGGCTGTGCTGGAGAGGCTGAGGGGCCTCAAGGAAGGGCAGGGGCGGGGGCGGGGGGCGGGGGGTCAGTGGGAGCTCTGTGGTCAGCCACGTAGCAGGACTCTGGGCCGAGTGGGCATGTGGGTGCTCTTGACTCGTCTGCAGGCATTCTTCCAGGGGTGTCGCGGCACTGGAGTGGCTTGAGTAGTGTTAGCTCCCATAGCTTCCACAAGGGGTGGGGGGCGTTTCGCATTGGGCCAGGGAAGTGGGCTGAAGCTGGCGGCCGCTGGGCTCGCTGAGAAGCGAGTCAGTGCTCCAGGTGGGACAGCGGGGGCTTCCTCTCTTTGGGCAGCCAGGGGGCACAGGGCCGGCCGGCCACTGAGACGTCCAAAAATGCTGTCTCCAGCAGGTTAGCGCCGGCTTCACAATCTCGTTTCCACGGCTGTCCGTTGTGCAAGGGTTTATATGCTTCCTTCTGGAGAGGTCTGCCCCCGCCCCACTCTCCACCACCACCAATAAAGCTGACTCTGCACTTCCTACCGCCCGCTGTGAGCATGTGATCAGAACTTGCCAATCAGAGTGTTCAAAGCCACTGCCTAGAATGATCTGTGGTAGCCCTGGTTCAGTTCCAGTGATTGGTTAAGGGGTCGACATGTGATCCAGGCCTGGCGAATCAGAATATTCGTTCTTTGGGCGCGGCAACTCTTTTAATGGACACATGACCCAATGGTTAGCCTCTGAGATTCAATCCTGGAACCTTCCGTGGGAATGACCAGGAAAGAGGGACTCTCTTTTCATGAAGGTTACTGGAGGAGAGAGTGACAACTTGGAGTCTGGGGGTCACCTGTCACCGTGAGGGAAAAGCCTGCTTGAGATGTCTGAAATAGAGGAAAACAGGGCCGAGAGGGAGATAGGGCAAGGTTGAGAGCTGTTGACATCAGTTAGCTTCTGGATCTAGCCGTACCTGAAGATGTCATAGTTACACGCACAAATAAATTCTCTTTTTTACTTAAGCCATCTTGAGTTGAGTTGGAGTTTCTTGCAACCCAGAGTCCCAACGCAAACACTTCACCTGCTACCCATATGGTATGACCCTCGGCATTGCCTCAGCCTACCTTTCCTTGTTCTTTTCTAGCCAACGTTTCCTCATGGAGCCCTAGAATTTGCCCCAACACATCTACTTTCACTTCGTTGCCTGGTCCTTTCTCTCTGTGTAGCAAGCCATGTCTCATTCCCTTTCAACATGTCATTGTTAGCTAACGTTTGACTCTATACATAGAGCTCCCGGTTCTGGGAGGGTGGTATGCTCCTGTTAACACATAGCTTTCCACATCCGAGGAGCTTGTAATCCAGTTGTGGGTTGCTTAGCTCAACGCACATGCTCGGTAAAGAATGAATGAGTGAACTGAATGAATTAAAGTGTGACGGACTGAATGGAAGAGGAGGCAGGGCTCAGACCAATGGTGTTCATATCCACTCAAGGCAGCATTAGGCGGTTGCCAAATGGGAGATGTGGACAATCCAAGGTTCCTAGAAGGATCGGGAATATGTATAGCAGGCACAAGAAAAATTTGGGAGGAAGGTCTGGTTTGAAAGCCAGGCTAGAGGCTTTACATGCTTTCTTATGGGCCATGGAGAGCCACAGAAGGTTTTAGAACAGGCATGCGGCAGGCAAAGCTGTGCTTCCGAGATGCTGAACAGTGATGTGAGGACTGGGTGGGACAGGAAAGGGCCAGTGGCTGTTGAATTTAACGAAGAGGATTTTTATTTATTTATTTTTATTATTTTTTAATGTTTATTTTAATTTTGAGGCAGAGAAAGAGGGAGACACAGAATCCAAAGCAGGCTCCAGGCTCTGAGCTGTCAGCACAGAGCCCGATGTGGGGCTCGAAATCACCAACTTCGAGATCGTGCCCTGAGCCGAAGTCAGACGCCTAACCCGCTGAGCCACGAAGGTGGCCCCACGAAGTGGCTATTTTAAAGACAACATCCGTGGGGTGATGTGAGCCTGGCCTATGGGGTGGGTAGGTAGGGGATAGATCAAAGATGGCTTAAAAAATCTTTTTCAGCAGGGCTGAAATGGGGTATGCCCATGTCCGTTTCTAAAATGGCCCCCAGACAATTCCAGTGGAATTTGCACAGTCGGGTGGTGGGGTTTGTGTCCACGGGCTCTAGGAGGAGGATGGCAGAAGTAGGGGCATGTGGAAGAGCTATTCGTTTGGCAAGTAAAAGGCAAACCCTCCCTCCTTTTAGAAACCAACATGTAAGGAACTGGTAGGCTGTCCGTGTGTAGGTCCCCCGCACACCAAGGTTAGAGACCTGTAGCTGGAAGTCAACACTACCAACAAATAGACTGGGGAGCTGTTCCCATAGAGCTTGTGAACAAATCTGAATTCGCTGCCAACAGACCGAAATAGGAACATATCACACAAAATGGTGGATATCTGGATTCTCATAAAAGGTTAGACGATCCATCATGGCGGACTTGCCACCTCTCTCCCGGCCCCCACCTTGGAGCTTCTGTGAGCAGATGGCCCGTGCTCTTGGATGGCCAGTTTCCATGACTCCCTAATGCCTCACGCCCAACCCCCCTCGGCCTGTTTCTATTCCTGCCAGATGTTGGCAGGCATTTGTATTAGTTTCCCTCAGGGTCCCCACATGTAGGGATAAGCATGTGAAGGGGGAAGGCAGCAAAGGAGATGAAAAATACGTGGCCCTAAGAGGTAGGACGAGACAGAAAACCTAACGTCAAGATGTTGAGGGAGCCATTCTGACTGAGGATTCGTCGCTTACCTTCACGGGTCTTGATTTCTTTAAAAAAAAAAAAAACTGGGGGGCGGGGGGGCGGCGCCTGGGTGGCTCAGTCGGTTAGGCGTCCAACTTTGGCTCAGGTCATGGTCTCTCGGTTGGTGAGTTCAAGCTCTGCATCGGGCTCTGTGCTGACAGCTCAGAGCCTGGAGCCTCCTTCAGATTCTGTGTCTCCTCCTCTCTCAGCCCCTCCCATGCTCACGCTCTGTCTCACTCTGTCTCTCAATAATAAAATAAACGTAAAAAAAAAATTAAAAAAATAAATATATTTTTTTAATGTTTATTTGGAGAGACAGAGCGTGAGCATGGGAGGGGCTGAGACACGGGGAGACGCAGAATCCGAAGCAGGCTCCAGGCTCTGAGCTGTCAGCACAGAGCCCGATGCAGAGCTTGAACTCACCAACCGAGAGACCATGACCTGAGCCAAAGTTGGACGCCTAACTGACTGAGCCACCCAGATGCCCCTTGTTTTCTTATTTCTACAGAGGAATTAATGATATCTGTCAGCAGGTGCTTCAGAATCTTAATGCACATGAGACTATTTGTGGCCAAGAATGGGCCACAGAGCAGTAAGGTGCTCCCGAGAGGCAGGGAGGAGTACCCTACAGAGGGAGAGCCTGCAATCTCACTTCCCAGTGTACCAGCTCGAACCCAGTGCTTGATTTCCCTGGGACTAAGGGTTCCCTGGCATAAACTGTGATAGCGATGCCCACACACCCTGGGGCTGCGGGAAAGATAAAATGAGACAGCCGACTTCATCTTAATGGGAATTAGGTTCCGAACACCAGCAAGAAGTCCATCCACTGAAAATGACCCTTGCAAAGCCTTTTAAGTAACCGTACGCCGTGAGCCCGGAGTACAGATGAAAATGCATACAGTGATGTATACTATAGAAAGCATATGCACGTCCAATCCTCTGCATGCTGTCTCCAGGGGACGGTTTTAGGAGGCTGTTAGCAGCTGCAAACAAAATCTTTGAAAGCAATTGTTCCGGTCGCGTATTGCTATTTAATAGTTTACAAATTCGGGGAGCGTCGATTTAATTGCCGATGATGTTT
Organism: Herpailurus yagouaroundi; assembly: GCF_014898765.1. Lineage (NCBI taxonomy): Eukaryota > Metazoa > Chordata > Mammalia > Carnivora > Felidae > Herpailurus > Herpailurus yagouaroundi. The sequence goes on from NW_024412421.1 coordinate 8,100,654, forward strand.
CCTTTTGGAGAATGTCATTGTAAATGCATAGTGAAAGAGAGTGCTTACTGTAGGCCAGGCACTTTCTAAATGCCTGTGTTACTTTAGTTCATCTCCACAGTGATCCTGTGAAGTAGAGACTTTAATCATCCCCATGGTGTATTTCAGTAAGGCCGTGCACCTAGGAGAGAGGAGGAATGATTTAAGCGCGTGAAGAATCTGGAGCGAGTTGGGTGGAAAGTGTGCATGTGAAGTCAGGTAAAGGGATTGCTGCTCCCTCTGTAAGATCCCGGGTATGTCGTGTGTCACCAGGGGATAGACAAAGACCTGGTTGATATACCAAAGCCTCTGCGCACAAGAGGGGTTCTTTTTTTGGCCACGAATTCAGGTACGACCTACAAAAGCTAGTTATAGGGGCCCAAAGAGAAATCCCAGGGGGCTACAAGTCTTCTCGGAAGTGCAGATCTCCGGACAGATGGGTCTCTAAGAGGACAGTGGCCCTGAGGGACGCCTTCATTGGCTGCTTCTCAGTCTCGAGCCATGGGCGTCACAACCTCATGGTGGCCCTGGGGAGACGTGCCTAGTGCTTAAGGGGACATGCATGAAACCTTCCTGGTCGAGGCCAGGAGAGAGCAGGAGAGCTGTATGGTCTATCTTTGTGAGCACACAGAGGCCTCCGGGGAGCAAGGTTACAGAGACCCCTGACTGGTGGCTCATCATCAGAGAATATGGGGATTTTAATAAGCAATGGATGACCCTCTGCTCCCTCCTGCCACCCCCCAATGTCTACGCTGAAAACTTGTTTTGGTGTATCGGAGGTTGCTAAATCCCAAATGGACCCACCTTTCCTGAAGTCAAAGGTCACATTGTCTTTCATCTAAATGATTGGAGGTGGATTACCCTCCTCATCCCCAACCACCTCCTAGGATATCCCCCGATTCTATTCCACCCTGGGCTCTCTTATCTAAAAGTTCAAGGAGGCCCCTGCTTTGTCCAACCGGGTGTGCACCGTGGGACCTCCGGAGGCTGAGTCAGAAAAGACCTTGCAGCCTCCTGCTGGTTGTTGGGACTTCTACGCTGGGGAAAGGCAGACACGCTAATGTTTGGCTGTCCTGAGACCGCCATGTTGGATAGGCCGCGGGTAGATGCCAGATTGCTGGGATCACCAGCCCCGCGGAGCCCCTAGCCACATGGGTGAGCCCTTCTGGACGTCCAGTCCACTCAAGCCCCTAGATCTGTGCAACCTTAGCAGACAGTTGATTGCAATTTCCTGAAAGACGCCGAGGGAGATGAGTCAGCTGAGCCCTTCCCCAATCCCTCACCCACAAAATTGTAAGCAGAATAAAATGGCTGCTTTGATTAAGCTCCTGGGTTTGGGGGCAATGCGTTGTATGACAATAATAACTGGAACAGAACCGTATGCTTCATAAGAACTTTCTGGAAGGCTTTAAATGAGTACAGATGGGGGAGAAGGGCTCCAGGAACAGGAGAGAACTCCATATCCAGGTGGAAAGCCTCCCTCGATTTGTACTCGGGGGACCTCCCCAGAGGGAGCCTGGGGCTTTGCCCACCTCCTGCTCACTGACGGGACAGATCAAGGCACTCCCAGCACAGAAAGCGTGACAGAGGGGGTCCGAGGGAAGACTGGCTGGCCTCCAGCCAGGCCTCATGAAGCAAGACTTCCCTGGGGACACCATGCTGAGCAGTGGTTACATGACTGACTTTGGCCTCGGTCAGACCAAGTTCGCATTCCAGCTCTCCGGTGTAGACCTGTGAGCCCTTCATTGAGTACTTTTCTCTCTCCATGCTTTACTTTCCCCATCTATAAAATGGGACTCACAGATGTACCTACCAACTATACATGGCTGGTTGAATGATAAATTAGACTATGGGTATAAAAAGCTTGGAACACATAAGTAGTATTGGGCATATGAGTAGTTTGTTATCGTTGAACTTAATGTGTTAAATCTAGGGATCTGGTTGTCAGCCTTTGGGGATTAGAAGCTCAATTTTATGGACACAGTGAGGGTGAAACAGACTCACATCAACCAGCATGGAGTCTGATGTATAAACCTGATGTCAGCGACATTCAGAAATGCCGCTGAGAGTGCGGTGTGGACGCGTGGGCGAAACAGTGCATGCCTCCCCGGGTAAGGAGTCAAGAAGACGATACTCGAACGGGAACGTTGCTTTGGAAAGTATACAGCGTGAAGAAAGGGTTTGGAATCGTGTCTTGGCTCACCTGAGGCCTTTTACCTCTCTAGGGAGGGCCTTCTGCAGGGAAACACGGTGTTCAAGACTGCCAGACCATTCTGTTCTCTGTTCTGGACACATCCCCCTGCCCCCAGCTTGTGACGACCTAGGTTACCTTTCTCAGTCACCTACGCCAATCGTGTTGGGAGCTCATTCTCTGGGGATCTCTTGGACGTCTCCACGTCTTGCAAGGGAGTTAGTTGCTAACAGACCTTTGCTCTCTTTGCAAGGATGTTTGTACAGCAAGCAGCTTGGAAAGATGGATCTCGAGGGGACACGGGTAGCTTTTTAGGTCGTGGAAATGTTCTGTATCTTGATTGTGCTCGTTATATAACTGTATGTGCTTGTCCAAACCCACAGAACCCAAACCGGTGAATTTTACCACCGGTAAATTTTGCCTCGATAGACTTGACTTTGTAAGGAAACGCAACAGCCAGCATCATTAAATTCTGGCCAGATATCCTTGCTGGCCAGATATCTGGCCCAAGACTTGAACCCAAGATCTGTTCTTTCTTTGCCAAAATGAGAGAGAGAGATGACCGCAGGCTGAAGCCGTGTGAAAGATCTCTGAGCACAGGGGTGCCTGGGGGGCCAGCTGGTTAAGCGTCCAAACTTCGGCTCAGATCATGATCTCACAGTCCGTGGGTTTGAGCCCCGCGTCAGGCTCTGTGCTGACAGTTCGGAGCCTGGAGCCTGCTTCGACTTCTGTATCTCCCTCTCTCTCTGCCCCTCCCCCCCCCCAAATAATTAAACATTAAAAAATTTTTCTTTTAAAAAGATCTCTGAGCCAAGGCTTCCACCTGTCCTTCTCAGAAGGGCTAAAAGAGGTGCAAAGGAAGCCCTCTCTCCCTGCATGATTCAGTGTTAGGGAAAGCCGTGTCCCCAGATCACCCCGAATCAACTCTGTACCACCTGGGATATTCATGCCATGTTCTGGGCACTGTGCCTCGAAGCTGACTTGCCCCTTCTTAGCTCTCCACTCATTACATTTCAATCACTACCTAGGTCCGTCTGCTTGAAATTATTCCCAGGCAACCCTGATGAGGGGGTTAGGTGTTCCCACATTCTCCTGCCCCAGTGCACACTGGCAGACCCCGGTGGCTCCAGAGAGATCCTTGCTTACCCACGGTCTATACATGGTACTGCGTCAATCTCTGGGGGACCCAGAGTGCACCTCACCAGTGCCAAGTTCCTGGGGCCATTTTGTCATCACTTGAATGAACCCTTAACGCAATGAAACAACCCGTGGTTGACCCTCCGTCTGGCCTTCCATGTCAGCCCACCCCTCGCCTTCCACAAGTGCCTGGGCCACCCCCTTCCCACCTCAGATCTGTCGGCGACAGGGCACCGGGCCCACCAGTCTGTCTCCGAGACCACAGTGAGGGACAATGGTGGCTGCCTTTCACGAGAGGGTGTGATAAATGTTACTGTGCTATCCTTGACTGCTTATTTATTTCACAAAGAGCTAAAAACAAGTATTTCTAAGGCCTTCCTTTGGGAAGAGTTTCTCAAGTGCTCACCCACCCCTTCTCTCTTAATGAAATAGCCTGAGCTCACCCTGCTCTCGCCTCGTGTTGGAAAACCGAACCCCGGAACCTGGGTCATGGAGAAGGAACTAAGAGTCTGGTGCTCCCTTCTCTGGACACAGATGCCTGGGGCCACGGACGCTCCTGCTTTTCTGACCACGTCTAATGCCAGCAGAGCACCCTAACAGATAGTAGACCCTCGAGAAATGTTGTGTGTGTGGTTTTTTTTTCTCTAAATCGATGAACTTCTCTTCCCAATTACAGCTGTCCAAATGGGTAGAAGCTTAGAAAAGTGGGTTTCAGCCTGGGGTGATTTTGCCCCCTTCCCCACCCGGGGACCCTGGGCTATGCCTGGGGACACTTTTGGTACCATAAATAGGGGAGTGTTATTGGCGTATGGTGGGTAGAGGCCAGAGATGCTGCTGGAAACATGCTACCATGCACAGGATGGTCCCCCTGTCCCCACAGCCCCAAAAGAATTCTCCAGCCCCAAATGGCAGTAGCACCAAGGAGCAGAACCCTTGGCTCACAAGAGGCCCCACCAAGCTCGTCTTGCCCTGGATGTCTTCGTGTTGGTGTTAGCTGGGCTCGAGGAAGCCTGGAGAAGTTTTTTGGGTTTTTTTGTTTGTTTGTTTGTTTGTTTGTTTGTTTGTTTTTTGAAGGCCTGGAATGATTGACACGTTACTGCCTGGGTTTTATGTGAACGGCCGCTAATGAACACAGTCTGCCTCGATGCGGAGGGCACCATTCAAACGAACCAATTAGGAAGGATTTTTTAATGTAAACTTTGAACCAGGTAGCCCGGGGGCTTGCTGAGAATAAAAGCACAATCGAGAAAACACGAGGTGTCCTGAGGTTCCGAGAGACCCTGGCAGGATCCACGCAGGCGCCCAAGCCCCAGGGCTGAGAACGCAGGCTTCTGAAGTCAGTGGGCTTCGTGGGCCGTCATGGTACCCCATGCAAAGAGCAGCAGAGGGCTGCTTCTTCAGGAGTGCTGGCCACCAGGGGCAGGCGGGGGTGGGGGTCCCTGGCACACTCCCCAGGCGGCCCTGCTGGCTGCCTGCTGCCCAAACGCACTGCCTTTGGCCAGATCGCGGAGGGTTTACGTAACGTCGTGATTCGTTCGCCCCTTCCCTTGGCCGCGCGCCTTGTACGTGACCCTTCAGACGCTGGAGCTCGGTGCCAGGAGGGTGACACAAAGGCCCAAGCAAGGACTTCCTTTGATTTTTCTTGTTCCCCTTCTCTCCCCAGCCCCAACTCTCTCTGAAACAAGGTGAGCTGAGTAGGGACGTGCTTCCTCTTGGGGTTTGCCAAAGGCCCCCTCACCGAATGTGCTCTGCGGCATTCTTTCTTCCATTGCACACTTCTGGGCCTTTCCTGTGCGGCCACCCGCTGCTGTCTTCCTCACTTTCCCCCTGCCGCTTGGTGCTCTGCAGTGCTCCCCCAGGCCCTTTGCTCGGCGAACCGAGGTCAACACAAAGCGGATGGGGCTCTGGCGATGGCCTAACGGTACCGCAGACCCAGCACTCAGCTCATGGCCTCGGATATTTTTTTTCCCCTCGATCGGGGGGCCTTTAAACGTCGTTTTGTGTTATTTGTTTCCTTTTAGCAGAAGAACCATCCATTCGCTCAGCAAATATTTACTGAACATCTGTGATGTCAAGGACTGTTCTAGCTACAAGATAGAGCTGTGGACAAAATGGGCCAGATTCCTGCTCTTCTGGACCTGGCATTTTAACGCGGGAAAACCCATTATAAGCAAATAAAACAGGACATAATATGTCGGGCGGCGATAATTGCATTAAAAAGAAGCAGGACGAGGATTACGGAGTTGACAGTGGTGAGGGTATTATTCAGATAGGGTGCACGGCATGGCCTCCCTGGCAAGGTGAGCAGGGGTCCTTTTTTGAATGAAATCTCCCTGAGAACCCCAGTATTTAAAGTAGTTAAAAGCTGAGCCGCTCTAGTGGGGGAGGAGGCGAAATCGAGGGGACCCGCACAGAGAGGGTGGTCCGGGAAGGGCTTGCTGAACAGGTGGCATTTCGGCTGAGAACAGAAAGGAGAGGGGGACTCAGGATATGAAAAGGAACTTTGTTTTAAAATTGGAAATGAAATAACTAAACACGTTAAAAAAAAAAAAAAGAATTCAGGTGTAAAAAGAATACACTTCAAGTATCCGAATCCCTTCGATACTGGCCCAAAGGCCATCCTTGTAACCAGTTTCTTGCGTGTGTCCCCTTCCCGTGGAAGATTTTGTATTTATTTTTTTTTTAATTTTTTTTTTAACGTTTATTTATTTTTGAGACAGAGACAGAGCATGAACGGGGGAGGGGCAGAGAGAGAGGGAGACACAGAATCGGAAACAGGCTCCAGGCTCTGAGCCATCAGCCCAGAGCCCGACACGGGGCTCGAACTCACGGACCGCGAGATCGTGACCTGAGCTGAAGTCGGACGCTTAACCGACTGCGCCACCCAGGTGCCCCAAGATTTTGTATTTATGTAAGCCGGAGTGTAAGGATCTGTCTCTATCACCCTTTTGAAAAACGCCAGTAACCGAATTTGTACCCAACGTTCAGCATCTCCATTTTTACAGATGTGTGACTCTATCCATTGGAAAAATACACATGAAAATACATACACTTATTATATATGTTATACAGACTGTGTATATTGGGTATATTCATTGTAATTTATATGACGTACCTACCGCATTGTGGTAGGGTCCCCTCCCTAAGGAAAGAAAAAAACACCCTCAAGGCAACCTTGCTCTTTGCATATTTGACAACATTCCTCGCCACCTTGTAACGTGAGATCGCTTAATCAGACTACAGGTTTGTGTGTTATCATACGTGGGAGACAAAGAATTAAAAAATATATATGTAAAAAAAGAACTACACCACGTGGCGTTTGGGGCTCAGTTCTTTGGGTACGAACCCCACTGAGCGGGGCCGGCAAAGATAAAGTTGCTTCCTGAAAAGAAAGCCTCCGTATCATGACTCCGCGTGCGAGAATCCTGCTACGTTACAAACTTCTCAAAGTAGAATTCTTAGATCAAAGGGCACGGGTATTGTTCATCTTGAGACATATTGACGATTTGCCCTAAGAGGGATGATACCAATTTATATTCCCTTCCAATTTACAAAGGCACACTTTTCCTCGAATCTCTGTCAACAGTGTGTTTCCAAATGTGTTGATCACTCTTTGCCAAACGGGTGAAAAACATCTCGGTTTGCTTTAATTTGCATTTTATTAAATCTCAGTGACCTTGGACGTCTTCGACATGTCTAAAAAGCCCGTCGTGTTTCTCGTTTGGTAAACTGCCTAGTCATGGAAATGTCAAGGCGAGGCACCGATTTGATGTCCAGGTGGAGATGTCAAGGAGGCATCCAGAAAGTCAGAGCTTAGGGAGCCTTCTGGGCTGGGGCTCTAATTTCGAAAGTCAGCGGTACATAGATGGTGTTTAAATACCTGGAAATGAATGGGCTCCCCTGAAGAGGAAGGAAGAAGACAGAGAGAAGGCAGAGGACTGAACCCAGGACCGCCCCTACCTTTAGAGGTTAGATGCCGAAGGAGGGCCAAGGAAAGAATGAAGGACGGCAGCCAGCGAGAGGAGAGGGCTGAGAGGCAGAAACTACCGAGAGAAGCGCGTGCTTCCGGGGGACCCGAGGAAGTCAAGTGAGAGACGAAGAGATGTCTGCATGTGACAACATGGAATCGTTGGTAGACTTGAGGTCAGTTGCGGTCAAGGGTAGTGGAGTCGAGTTGGACCTGGTTGAAGAAGCAGAGGCAGGGCTTGGAGGAGACATCTGCGAGAGATGTTGCCAAGTTGGGAATACCGGGATGCAGGTGGTTGGGTGAAGCGGAAGGATTGAGGTAGTTGATTTGGTTTGGTGTTTGGGGCTACGAGCTACTGAGTCCCTGTGATTCCAGGTGAGAAGGAACTCGGAGAGGGGGTTGTTGATGTGCGCCAGTGCGTGTGGCTGGAAAGGCAGCCTCTCAGGAAGGGAGAGGATTCGGGACCCAAGGAGAAGGTGGCCCCTGGTGGGAAGAAGGGCATGTCTTCCAATATATCTGGCAGCATGGAGGAGGGTGGGGTTCAAGTGTGTGGGCTGGATGGTGGGAAATGAGAAGGCATGAATCCGATGGCTTCCATTTCCTCCGTCAAGAATGAGGCTGGGCCATCAGCCTCGGAGCCAGGAGAAAGCATGACATGGGCATCTCTCTGAACGGGACAGGGGCCGCTTCAGGGAATCACAGTAGAGGTACCTGGCTCGTCTTATTTTATTTTATTTTATTTTATTAAAAAATTTTTAATGCTTATTTATTTTTGAGAGAGAGAGACAGAGCTCAAGTGGGGGGAGGGGGAGAGAGAGAAGGAGACCCAGAATCTGAAGCAGACCCCCAGGCTGTCAGCACAGAGCCCGACGCGGGGCTCGAACTCCCGCACCGCGAGATCATGAGCTGAGCCGAAGTCAGACACTTAACCGACAGAGCCACCCAGGCGCCCCCAGGCTCGTTTGAACACTCCTTGGAACCTTGGCTGCCATCAGGTTGCTCTGCAACTGAGAAGTAAATCCAGCCCAGCTGAAGGTTTTGTGCCGCACCGAGTGGTTAATTTTGAGGTGTTTGATCGCCACACAGTTCGTGGAGTTATTTATGTCTGAAATGATGAAAATTCCCTCCCCCCACGTCGGGCCCATAAAATCGTGGGGAAGTGGCCCAAATACCAGCCTGCGTTCCTGGGTCGTGTGGATTACCGCTGTCACGGGCGCGTTTGGCTCCCCCCATTCATCTTCAGCCCAGACGCCCCAGCTCACGCCTGTCAGGACGGGGCACTGACCCCTGCTGAGGCCGGGTTCCCGGGTCCGGGCACCATGGGGGCTCGAACACAGCTTGCGAGCAAGTGCTTTTAATAAGCGTCCCGCTCCCCAGTCTCTTCTCTTTCCTGACCTCCTCCTTATCTAAAGACAGCAGGGCCTGGTTCCCACTGAGCGTGGGATATGGTTTCCCACGAAGCACACACTTGCCGTGGGATGGGGTATGTCCCGGGTCCGCAGGGGTCGTGTGCATGTGGTTTTGTGTTACTCTCTTCTACGTCAACTAGATTCAGGATCATATTTTCTGGAAAATCTAACTCAAGGAAAGGGGGGGGGGCGGGGGCGGAGGCCTGTCTCTGATGCTTCTACCGTGCGTGGCTCACTTCACCTTGGCCGTTTGCCCAAGTCCCCTAACCTTGCCGGATCCATCTTCCCATCTGTAGAACGGGAGTGATTCTATCTGCCCTAAATATCTGCCATGGGTATGTGTGTGTGTGTGTGTGTGTGTGTGTGTGTGTGTGTGTGTAATTCAAATGCCTCTTCATCCTCTTCAGTCTCCCCTCTCACAGAGTGTCTAGCATAAAACTTGGCACATTGCAGGTGGTCAATTAATGTTGGGGGAAAATTCGAGAATGAACAGAAGGGGTGAATGTGTCTGCAGGTGAGCCTATGTATGCAACAATCATTACGATGAATTAGCACTTAATATGTGCCAGGCGCTCTGCTAAGCAGGAGGGTGGTCATGTTCCCGTTGTTGTTGTTTTTTTTAATTTTTTTTTCAACGTTTATTTATTTTTGGGACAGAGAGAGACAGAGCATGAACGGGGGAGGGGCAGAGAGAGAGGGAGACACAGAATCGGAAACAGGCTCCAGGCTCCGAGCCATCCGCCCAGAGCCTGACGCGGGGCTCGAACTCACGGACTGCGAGATCGTGACCTGGCTGAAGTCGGACGCTCAACCGACTGCGCCACCCAGGCGCCCCTCATGTTCCCATTCTACAGATGAGAAAACAGGCACTCAGCAAGGCTGAATTCCTTAAGGGAAGTCTCCTACCCTATGGGTGCTGGAGCAAGGATTTGAACCTGAGACTTTCCGGTTCCAGAGGCCATGCTCTTGACTGTTATGGTGTCATACTGTGTAGGACAACAAAGGACCCGACTTGGAAAATGACACTGGGGTCCTGTGCTGAACATTTGCACCCCTCATGGGGCTAAAAGTGCATTATCTCCATGAGTCAAAAGCTGGCTTATGAGAACATTAATAAGCGTGGGCAGAGAGAATAAACGAACAGCTTTCTGCCCAGAGGAAGAGGAAATGGAGGTATGCGTGGACGTACCTGGGGCCATCGTACTGGTTTGGCCGTCCCATGTCCTGAGCTGTCCCAGTTCAACCGGCTGGGTTGGAGAATGAAGCGGGTCAGGCCACCAGAATTAATTCTCTGCCGCCTTCCCGGATCCAGCAGAATTTGGACTGAGTCAGGCTTGTTGACTTTCATATTATTATTTCCACCCCCCCCCCCAGTCTTGCTTGGGAATGGAATTGACTGTGGTAAGAGCGGCCTTTGCATCTCCTGTCCTTCTGAGTCTTGGCTCATCGGGACCATCTGTTGCCCAAGGTGGCCCATCAGACTAGGCGCTGGGAGACGAACGGCTCACCCAGGCCCTTTGCCAAGCTTTAGGGCATTGGTCCCAACAGGGTAAGTGGTCTCTCCAGAGGATTGGCCTGCCTTCCTCAACCTTCCTGTGGCCTTTAGAGAATGACTTTCTCCACGAAGGTGGGGGCGTTTGCTCCAGAGAAAGCCCAGGGAGCTGAGATCCGAACTTGGGTGTGCGGTGGTAATGTGGGGTGGGATTGGTGAGGCGACGGGCCGGGCTTTCTCCACCTGGGAGTGACAGTCCCATGCAGCTGGCGGGCGTGCCCTCTTGTGCACTCTGCTATCTGGCTGCTGTCTCGTTCTAATAAATTAAATCTGTTATATCATCACTGTTATATTCCTGAGACGAGCACTTCCCAGGCAGATTAGAATGGAACTTAAGGGGATTAAAAGCTTCTCTTAGTGAAAAACAATGTTTCAGACGGGAAAAATCCATTTACCAATGTGAATTGCAACAGCAGTGCATGTTTTCTTTAATGCGTTGCTACTGCTCAAAGAAAAGCGGGATTTCCCCCCACGCCTCCCGTCCTCTGTTTTGCATAAGTTATAATGTGGGTTCTGTTGAGCGTAGCCAGGCTCCCGGGGAGATTGATGGCTTCCATAAAGTTGCACAAAAACATTTCTCCTTTGTTCATGAGGGAAAAGAAAAGGGTCTAATGGATTTGGAATATTAAAAGAGTGTTGGTCTGTGTACTGTAAACCAGGAGAAGTCTAGGAGTAACTGCCAAACACCAGAGGAAATGGTTTAATTGGAAATGCAAACAGTCAATCCTTGGTTATCTGCGTGTGGCTTATCTGCAAGAAGTTACGG
>NW_024412421.1:8111793-8163962 GCF_014898765.1 Herpailurus yagouaroundi
GGGGGGAAGAAAAAGAAAAAGAAAAAGAAAGAAAGGAAGAGCATCTCGGTGCCTCAGCTTCCCTGCCCAGCTGTCTATCACCGTGTTCTCAGGGAATTAAAAGTCATTTTAATAACCCGGACCCAATAAAATTTGGACGGTAATTCTGAAACAGCTATAAAAAAAATCACAGAAGGCCGTCCAAAGGATATGCAATGAATTTTTTTTTTCTATTACTCACAGGTTGGGATTCTCTATGCCATTAGAAAGTTGACAACTTAAAATCACGAGCTAGTAGTTCCCTCAAAGCCAGCGTGGATGGAGCTCCTGCCTCAAGGGGCCATAAAACTTCAGGAAACTGCTGAGTCAGGACCCAGCCCTCAGTATGCAGGGAGTGGGGTGGAGAGATGGCCTCTCCAGGAGGCCGTTGGGATCCGGAACACCACTGTCTGGATCCATGAGAAGTCGGAGCCTGGACAGAGAGAAAGGATGTGGCTGCCTGTTGGGTTTGGCCGTTAGTGAGTGTTGATCTGTTCTAGGTGGTTCTCAGGCATCCTGGGGTGGGGGGGTGGGGGGGGGATGGGGAGCAAACCCTGCTCACCCTGTGCCCGTGGAGCTGGGTGTCTGTGACCATGGCTTCTCCTTGGGCATGCTGTGGAAAACCCTTCCGTGACATTTAATGTGGCTTCTCAGAGTGGTAGAGAGAGCTCTTGGACGGCCAAGGAAGAGAGATCAGAGAGACGTTTGGCAGGGATCTAAGGCCATGAAGCCAAGTTGGGGCCAGAGAGTGTCATAGACCAAAGCTCCCTCCTTCCTTCCTTCCTTCCCTCCCCTTCCCCATCCCTTTCTTTTTTGCTTCCTTCCCTTCCCCTCCCTCCCTCCCTCCCTCTCCACCCAGGTCTCCGTAAGAGGCGAACCCCAGCTCTCCTCTCCTGGATCCAGTGTCTTCTGTGCAAAGGTCCTCCCAGGCCCCCATTTCTCTTCTGTTTTGTCTGTGCCGTGCTCGTGCTGGGGCCACATCTGGTGGAAGGCTTTGCCTTTTTAAAAGGAGAGGCTGGATTTCTGGAGTCAACTTTTCTGATTTTCGGCCCCAGTAAATAACAATAGTCGCTCACAGTTATTGGGTGCTAACTAGGTGCCGGGCACGGCGCTAAGCGCTTGACATGAAATGTCTTGTTAAAGCCTCTCAACAGCAATGAGAGCTCGGTGCTGTCACCATCCCATTTCACAGCTGGGAAAATGAGGCTTGGGGAGGTTCAGTAACGTGGCCAAGGTCGCACAGCACGTACAAGGAGAAGCAAGATTCGAACCCAGGCACTCGGGCTTTGGAGGCTATGCTTGTAACGACATCATGGCGTGGCCTTAATGATCTGACTGTTGTCCTTGTGTTTGACTTGCCGAAAGGCTGTTTGCAGATTGAAAGCCCCAGTCTCCAGCCCAAGAAGCCAGTTTTCTACAATCATGTGGGTAGAGGTGGAAACAGCGGGTTGAAAATCACACACTCTTAGCTGACGCCTGGGATTCGGGCATCTGTGGGATTTCTTACCTGTGATGCCTGGAACCCTCGCCCCTCCTCACGGACCCCCTCACCCCCACTGCCCTCCTCCCCTGGGCTACCGCGCCTTTTTTAGGATCTGGCTAGAAAACCTGGTGCTAAAATATTGCTCAATTTTAATTATACTTCCAAGCCCCTTGCTGTCAGCTGCCCTTCTGAAATTGTTTTAATTGAAGTTCCATGAATCCTGGGGAGTTCAGACGGAGTTCATCTCCAAGCCCATCCTGATTTCATTAAAGATTTGATCTTTCTTTTTTTTCACCAATAAAACATTTATTATCGTTATCTGTTTCGTAACCATTCTCTCTGCCTCCAAAGCGGGGGGAAATCAACCTCATCTTCATGCCAATAAAGCTAAGGAATCATCTGTTGATTTTTCCGGCACACGACAGCAGTGACATTAAAACAAAATAATTAATTGACTAATTATTTTCCTCTTAAATGAAGGCAATCCTCATTCGGGAGGAGTTTTAAGCCTGCAGGTGACGGTATTTAGGAAGTAACTGTGCACAGGGCTGAGGAAAATCATCTTCCTTGAATATAGGTGCTGTTTCTTCTTTTCTTTTCTTTTCTTTTCTTTTCTTTTCTTTTCTTTTCTTTTCTTTTCTTTTCTTTTCTTTCATTTTCTTCTTCCCTTGCCTTTCCTTTGCTCTTTCTTCCCAGTTGAGGACAGCTCAGAGCTGTTTTAATAGCTGGACCAGAGATGGTCCCCAAAGGCCCTCCCCGCCTCCTACCAACAGGAGGTAAATTATGGGAAACAAAGTTATAGATGAACCAAATAATGTAAAGTAAAACCGGACCGTGGAGTAGCTTGCTGACCCCTGAGTGTTAATAATTAACAGTTAATTACTATTAAATCATCGTTGCCCAGCCTTGGCCAGGATCACAATTTACGCCCGGGGAGTCCCTTCACAGTCTGTGTTTGTGATTATCTGCTCTGCAGCATTCTTAGCAAACCCAATACCTGCTTCCTGCTTGGTGATCGGAGCCACAATGTTTTTGTTAAGCTTTCAGCTGTGGCTCCTTCTAGACCTTTGTTTCATGTATGTAATATACTTAAAATGCACTAAATGACAGTTTATAATATCATTATCTACAGTTAAAGATATTATAACTTCAAAAATGAAAAGAAAGTGCAGCCATATGTGGAAATGGTCTATTTTGTGCCCTTTTAACCTCTGCCTTCTAGTTTCTGCAGGACCAGACAGGCAACGTTACAAAAATCATAGGTCTGCAAAATCATTTGCTATTTCAGCCTGCGTTTGTCATGAAAGGAAACTGGGTTATTTAGATAGTAAATAACAACTGTGGACTCATTCATTTTTCTTTCTCTCTCTCTCTCTCTCTCTCTCTCTCTTTTTTATTTTTTCCTTTTATTTTGGTCCCGGGTTCCAATATGTTCTTCATTACATGGTTTGATAATTCAAGGATGGCTCAGCAAACCCTTGCCGTCCTGCCACAGCCCTTCAACCCCCCGCAACCCCCAATAACATGAGAGTTGATTTAAAACTTCACTCTGTACGGCCCTGGGGTTATTAGGAACAGTGTGGACCGAGTATGGATTAGGTTTAAAAGTAATAAAAAAGTAGACCTGTTGGTTAGGTGAAAAATTCACTATCAGATTCCTGAGTTCAGTATTCCTTTTCATGTGCAAACGGTACTAAATGAGGCATTTAATTCAACAAATCCAGAGTTCTGATCCGCCAGAAATAGAGACTGGGTTAGTTCAATTTGTAACAAACGATCTCCTTATGATCAAAGTCCTGAGCGCTGATTTCAACATGCTGCTTAAATTAGTCTAACACCAAAGTCTTTGGCTCGGAGACAGTATTTGGAATGTCTTACCAGAGGAGAAATTCCTTCTCACACATGGTTCTAATATCATGCCATGCCAGCTCTGCTTTTTAATGGGCTGACAGGAGGCGCGGTGCTAACTTTCTGACTCCAGAAAGTTCTTGTGCTGTCACCCGCAAACCAGCTAGGATAATTTTTCCTTGGCTTCCTTATTAAAGACTGAATGAAGGGATTGTGTGGCTTTCTTAATGTCACTTGGTCTGTTTGCCATAAATTCAGGCGCTCACGATGAAAGCTGCACTTATATTTCGCTGGAAAATGGAATCAAGGAGAATGCACACAGGTTCACAATAAATAACGAAGCGTGAGTTATTAAGTGAATTTCATCTACCAGGGCCTTATTACATCAGTAGTTTAGATAATGGCTCCTGACTACATCAACGTATTTGGCGGCCAAAGAGTGGAGGGAGGGGCGGGGTGCCCAGAGGGCGCCGAGGTGGACAGGCGGAGCCAGCTGGGGTGAGAATGGAATAGGTGGTATTTGAAAAATAATATAATATTTACATTTTTGCATGCTGTTTGCCTTTTTAGCTCAGCGGGGAGACCGGCAGGCCTGTTGGCCAATGCAACACACATCGCTGCAGGCTTCCTGCCTGGGATTGTTTGTTTTCTTGCAGAAGGAAGACTTGGGGTTGTTTAGACTATGAGCCTAATTTTAGAGGATCATAATTATGTTGCTTCTAAACCACATATTTTCCAGAATTTGCTGCCCCATGAAAATAACTTGCATGTGTGTCCAGCCTGGCTGGCGGCCAACCGGATGCCCAGAGCCTCCGTTCTCTGTGTCATCCTGGGGGACTCCCGGTGACCAGGACAGGGTGGCACAGGGGTAGTGGACAGGGCTTGGCCTGGAGAAGCAGGAGAGCCACACTGGGTCTCCCGCTCCAGCATGCTGTTGGGTCCCGGGTTGGTCGCATGACGTCCAGGGCAGCATTTCGCAGAACGTCGGTCCCCGGAAATGCCCCGCGGGATGCCTACCTCCAGAAAGTTCGGGGTCCTTGTCGGCTTCATTCTCTTCCTTGTGGTCCTCAGCGTCTGTGTTGCCTTCACCCCAGCCCAATCCCAGCCCAACCTTTCAGGTCTCCGATCCTCAAATACACTCTTTCTTTACGGCATAAGTCGCAGTCGTAGTTCGACAGCCAATTACTCGTACGGCAGTTTGAGGATGTGAGTGTCCTTGAGAGCTGGTGCTATCCGTTCTGTGATGGATGCTCAGTGCTTCGGGCGGTGCCTGCCACACAGGAGCTGCTCAGAACTGATTTGATAAATTACCGCCTGAAGTCCATGTTCCTAAACTTTGACGAACATCTCCGTCGACTTGGGGAGATCTTGCGAAAATGTACGTTCTGAACCGCTTGCTGGGCTTGGAGCGTGCGCCCGTGTGACGCTGATGTTGTTGCATTTTGAGTAGCAAGGAATTAAGAAGTTTAGCTGTGTTTAATCCCGAGTGTATCACACCCTGTTTAACCCTTTCCTGGTGGAACACCTAGTGACGCCTGTGATCTGAACCTCATCGACTCACGTGTAAAATGAACCAAAGGCTCTTCAAGGATCCTTGCAGCTGAGAACATTAGCATTTGGACGGGTTGCTCTGAAATTGTCCTAATTCAGCTCTGGAGTGGGGGAGGAGGGGAGGTCCCCCCCATACCTGATCTTCTGAGGTACATGCAGCGTTTGCTGGGGGCGCCCAGGGACATCAACAAGTGGGTGGACTCAGCCCTGGCTGAGCTCTTTGAGACCCAGTCATGGCTCCTGGAGAGGCAGCTAAGTATCTTCCGGTCACAACCGGGGGACTGTCCTGCCCTGCTTCTCTGAGCCCACGTGTGTGAGGTTGGGGTGCTGGAACTCTATCCACGTTGCCGCAGAAAGTATGCCAAGACACACAAAAGACATACAAAAACTCTGAAAATCCAAGAAGAAAACACACATCACCCCATTGACACGTGAGCAAAAGATTCGAACAGCCACTTCCCCAAAAAGATGGGCAAAGATGCTCAACGTCATCTGTTATTGAGGAATCACAAATTAAAATGACGATGAGATACCACCCTCCTCTGCGTAACTAAAGTCCAAAAACCATGGGCAATACCAACAGCCAGATGGATGCGCGGCGACCGGAAGTCGCATTCTTGGCCGCTGGGCATGCGAAATGCCACCGTCGCTTTAGAAGGTGGATAGTTTCTTACAAAACCAGATGTGTTTTCACCACACAGTGCATCAGCAGAACCACCAGGTATCTGCCCAACTGATGTGGAAGCACATCTACATGGAAACCTGCAGCTTTGTTTCCGGCAGCTTTGGTCATGGTCAGCAAACACTAGAAGCCGCAAGACGTCCATCACCAAGTGAATGAATAAACAAACAGTGGTATCTCCACACAATGGAATAGTATTCAGCAGTAAAAAGAAATAAGCCCCCGGGGCGCCTGGGTGGCTCGGTCGGTTGAGCGTCCGACTTCGGCTCAGGTCATGGTCTCACGTTGAGTGGGTTCGAGCCCCACGTCCGGGCCCATGCCGACAGCTCAGGGCCTGGAGCCTGCTTCGGATTCTATGTCTCCCTCTCTCTCTCTGCCCCTCCCCCGCTCGTGCTTTGTCTTGTTCTCTCTCTCAAAAATGAATAAATGTTAAAAAAAAAAAATTATGGGGCACCTGGATGGCTCATTCAGTTAAGTGGCAGACTCGGGCTCGGGTCATGATCTTGCCATTTGTGAGTTCAAACCCCAGAGTGTCAGGCTCTGGGCTGACAGCCTGCTTCATATTCTGTGTCTTCCTCTCTCTCTCTGCCCCTCCCCTGCTCATGTTCTGTCTCTCTCTCTCTCTTTCTCTGTCTCTCAAAAATAAACATTCAAAACTAAAAAAGAGAAATACAAATACACATGCCTTTGAAAATGAATAAACATTTATTTAAAAAAATAGATCAGTGATTGCCAAGGGTTCCAGGCAGGGTCAGGGGGAGGGTTGAACAGTGGAGTACAGTCGATATTTTAGGTGAGTGAAAACTACTCCGTTTGCTACCGTGATAGTGAATACAAGATATTATGCATTTGTCAAAACCCACAGAACTTTACAGCACAGAGATGAAACCGTAAAGTACACGAATTTTAAAAAGTACTTTAGGAGGTTGAGGGATCCCAAGACACAAGACTCTTAACGAATATATTTACGAATATTACCACCGTATTAGATATGTACAAAACGATCTCATTGAAAGGATTGGGGGAATAAGGTGGCTGACCTAAGCAACCTTGGGAATGAATGAAATCGCAAGACCACTGGTCACGGAAGCATCCATCAGCATTCTACTCTGGCTGATAGAGTTGTTTCCTGCAAAGGCATGGGTTAACGATTCTGAAACCACTATGGACCTACACTGTCATACGGAATGATTAAGTATATGGATGGCAGGAGGCATGAGTCAGGTCTCCCACAGTTGGAGTGGGTTGTGGATAAGCAAGGCGAGGAGGCTGGAACGAGTCGGGGGTTAACGGGTTGGGGTTGGAGATATTGAAGGAACTCAGTTACAGCTCAACATAGATGTAGTTACATGTAGATGTCTTAATGCATATATGGATATGCATGGCTTAGTACGCACACACATGCGTCTCCTGGTTCCACGAGCTGAGAGCGCAGAGACATGTCCCAGTTGTAACATCCATAGGTACTGTCCAGATCTTAGTGTCTCATGTGAAAGGTTGGTTTCCCCAGTGAAAAGAACCAGGGCTGAGAGAAATGGCTGACTCTAACACTCCAGGACTGGGGCGTCGGATGCATGAGACGAGGCTGGAGCCATTGCAGTGCCAGAAAGCAAGAAAGTGCTGAAAACAAAAACAAAAGCGCAACCAGAAAAACAAAACCCATAATGATAGGACTATGCCAAAGTGATATGGGATCCAACAGAAAGAATTTCCAGCGGCCGGCGCTAGGGCCATTTGAGCAACCAAATAACATTGCATTGGATTCTAACCTAAAGTGGGAGACAGATAGCCATGCGTCCGTGCAGGTGCAGATCAATGGCAGAATAAGTAAATCCACCGGGGAGAAGAGACCAATCTTCTGTGCAGAAGAATTCAAAATAATTTATGGAGATACTCTGTCCTCAAGGAGAGGGCATAATTCTCCATTCCTTAAGTGTGGCTGCCCATAGTAACTTTCTTCTAAAGAGGACAGTGTGGAAAAGGAAACAAGAAACAAGAGCTTGCCTGACAAACACTACCTCAAGCCAAGTGGCCAATGCCGACATCGATAGTGAGGAGTCATGTCGACAGCATGTACCTTTGTTCTGACGGGATTAGAAGGTCTCTCTCCCTCCGTGGTCTTCCTTTCCCAAACACGTTACTTCAGTCTAAGGATGAGGAGCACACCAGCAAAATCGCAGCTGAGGGACGTCCTGCAAAAATACCGGATCGGTACTGCTCGACCCTACCCGTGTCTTCAAAAATAAAGAAATTCTGTCTACCTGTCCCAGCCAAGAAGAGACCAAGGAGACCTCACTGTTAAATGTAAGGTGGTACCGGCTGGGATCCTGGAACAGAACAAGGACATTAGGGAAACAGTGAGAAAATCCAAACAAAATGAACTCGGTGATAACATATCGATGTTGGTTCGTTATGCCAAATGAACGACGCTCACGTTGAGATGTTAGTAACGGCGGAAAGTGGGTGCAGAGTACACAAGCACTCCATACTACCTTCGGTGTAACTAAATAAATCTAAAATTAAAAATCTAGAACGAAAGTCTACTTAGCAGTTCATCGTTATAAACAAACTCGTCATCACAAAACGATCCCATACGTACCAGTTGGATGGGCTTTGGAAGAATCTGGGTTAGCTTAACCTGAGCACCAGCGGCTTGTACTCAAATAGTGTGCCAGGCTCCCTTTGTGCCAGGAGCTCTTTCAACCTTTACAATAGACCCGTAGAAACGCTGTAAAGTTCAAAATCCCTAGATGTGGACAGGAGTGTGCAGGCAAGTAGGTACATGGCCCAAGGTCAGATCGTTAGTTACTCCGGGGAAGGGTAGAATTCTAAAATTCACCAATCATGTCGTGTACGGGGATTGGAGGTTATTTCTGCTCAAGGTCTTGAAGTTTCAGCCATGACCTTGAGCTGAGCACCTTCCACGTGAGGCGTTTGCAGTTGGATGAAGGAGTGTGGGGCCATGGGTTTAATGGGAACAGCCAAGGCTGGGGAGATTCCTGGACACATGGGAAGGGCCTTTCCGGATCTGTGTCCCCGTCTGGTCCGCACGTGGGGCACTGCGTAGACAGAGATCTTTGCAGGGAGGCCATTTGAGTGCCCCCTGCAGAGAGGTATGGAGTCAAGATCTTGGACTCCTCTTGCTCTGGCCCTCTGGCACTCGTGAACGTTCACAGGCTCTTTGACGTTCGGGTTCAAGGCCTTCCTGAATGGAACTCCTACCTCTGCCATCTCTCGTCCTAAGGGTTGTGACCCTGCAGAGATCTGGGGGGGGGGGGGGGGGGGGGGCCTAGGCTCGGTTTACTGCAGGGGTCTCCTCACATTGGCTGCTGCTAATACAGTGCTCACACCCCTCTCTAACCCCGTTGGCACTTAGGCGGCAGGAATCCTATGCAAGTCGGACTGGGTTCATGTTCTGCTCCAACAGTTTGTGAGCTGGGTGACCTAGGAACAGCCAGGCGGTCACTCAGAACCTAAATCTGCTCCTCAGCGAAATGGGGCTCAGGTTGTGGGGACGGTGAGGTGACGTAGCACATTAGTGCTTGGGCAGAACAGGTGTTAGGCAAATGCAAACACTACTATATTATCTTTATTGTACCTAAATGTTTCCGCCTCCCGTGTCCCACTCACTTGGCAATGGAAGTGCCATATCCTTTCGTTTTCACTCCGGCAAATATGCCCCTAAGTTGTGCTTTTTTTCTTACTCTGTCGGGACTTGGCAGGGGCTTCAGGGACCATGAGTGGCCACCCTGAGAATGAAGATGTAAGATGTAAATGAGTTGGTGGGGGATATGTTCCTTGAGGGCTTGAGGGAAGGGTGGAGGTGAACTTTCCACTGCTGAGTGGGAGAGCTGCCTCGTCCCCGATTTCCAGGTTGCTCCCCCACGGGGCTGTCTCAGCGGTAGACCTGGCGTTTCCCATTCCTGGAAGCTGGTACAACCCGTTCCTGCAGGCCATGCCCCCACGCACCATAACTAAGAGCCTGGGAGCCTCCTGCCCTGACAGGGCCACATTCATGGCTTTCCTGCCCCAGCTCTCTCTCCCACTTTGCCTGTCTTCTTATTGGGGTAGAGGGTTACCTGTAGAATATTCTAGAACTTGACTAGGAACAGCCCTTGAGCCCCCTGTCTGACAATGGGCCGCAACCACTCTAAAGGGGCTGTCCTGCTCCACCCAGACTTTGCTAACTCACCTGAGCCGGAACTTGAACCTCATCTGCCTACCGTGATCCTGCGCTCTGACAATGGCATCACCTCTCATAAGAGAATAGCGACACTTTTCTTTTAAAAACGTTCTTCCTTCAAAAAGGAGAGAATGGCAACATAGGGTAGTCACCTGAGGGAGGGCATGAACATTTTTAATGACCAGTGAAATTTAAAATGCTTGGCCCCATTCTACCAGGTCACCCAGATCTTGACTCCCATGGAATGCATTCGGTTGAGCTAAATTCAGAAATTCAGGAGCCTGGTCAAGTGTGATGCATGTGTCCCTTTATCTACCTGAATTGAGGACTATGTCCAGCTCTTGTAGAGGTGAACAGGGCAGATAAATAAAAACTCCATCGCACATAAATCTCTGCTCCCAACATCAAAGAAGCAGGATCCTGCTAAGTGTATTTGTATAATGCAGTAATTTATGCAAAAAGCAGCTTTGATAAATGTCCCCTAATTTATTGTCATGTATCTCAAATCAAAGTCAAACATTTACAGCCTGAGTCTGAAGGAAGCCAGACCTCCGAGCGCCAAAGGGTTTGAAGTGGGTAAAACGATGTTGGACGAAAGGTTAAATGGGGTCTGGTTTGAATGTTAAGAACTTTCCACGAATGATGGCGAAAGAAAGAAGGGACTAGCTTGGCTTCTCAAAACACAGCCAGGCAGAATTTTCCCAGAGATCTTTCTTCTGAGGACATGCATGGTGCGTGCCCTGAAATGGTCTTAAG
Organism: Herpailurus yagouaroundi; assembly: GCF_014898765.1. Taxonomy (NCBI): domain Eukaryota; kingdom Metazoa; phylum Chordata; class Mammalia; order Carnivora; family Felidae; genus Herpailurus; species Herpailurus yagouaroundi. Next base: position 8,122,315 of record NW_024412421.1, read on the forward strand.
GGAACAGGACCGGGGCCCCCGTGGACCCTCCACGTTATAATCACAATAAGACAGAGAAGGAGAGGGGCGCCTGGGTGGCTCAGTCGGTTGAGTGTCTAACTTCGGCTCAGGTCACGATCTTGCGGTCCGTGAGTTCGAGCCCCGTGTCGGGCTCTGTGCTGACAGCTCAGAGCCTGGAGCCTGTTTCCGATTCTGTGTCTCCCTCTCTCTCTCTGCCCCTCCCCCGTTCATGCTGTCTCTCTCTGTCTCAAAAATAAATAAACGTTAAAAAAAAAAAAAAAGAAGGAGAATAGCCAACATTTATTGGATACTTACTATCCCCCACGCGCTACATTGAGCATTCCGCATTCTTTATCTTGTTACTTTTCAACACCGTGCAATCAAGGGAGACTTGCCATTCTTGCCGTACAGCTGGGGAAACTGAGGCAGCACACTGACTGCGGAGGAAGAGGCCGCGGGTGGCCCCGGGCTCTTTCTTCCCCCTGAGGTTGCTCATTTCCACATGATCGTTTGTTCCAGAGGCGGAGGGGAGTCACTCCGTAGGAAGGGGAGGGGAGGGGAGGGGAGTCACTCCGTAGGAAGGATATCACCACGAGTGAGGGCCTAGTGTTTACCGTGAAGGGGGACCTTGGTCTGAATCCCATCTCTACCGCTTTCCAGCTGTGTACTTCTGGGCAAATCCTTAACCTCTCTGCCTCAAAGTACCCATCTGTGGAAAGGCTCAAATAGGAGTGCCTCACTTTTTTAAAATTTTTATTTCTTTTCATGTTGATTTTTGAGAGAGAGCGAGCGAGACAGAGCGCAAGCAGGAGAGGGGCAGAGAGAGAGGGAGCCGCAGAATCCGAAACAAACTCCAGGCTCCGAACTGTCCGCACAGAGCCCGATGCGGCACTTGAACTCGAGAGCCGTGAGATCACGACCCGAGCCGAAGTCGGACGCTCAACCGACTGAGCCACCCAGGCGCCCCAGGAGTGCCTTACTTAATGGGGCTGCCATGAGGATTAAAAGAGATAATGCCCGAAAAATACGTGGCAAGTGTCCAATCAGTGGATGTGATCATTGTTATTTCATTCTCTCTTGCTGGTAAGGGTTCCACGTTCTGGCCCCGGACTGTAGAAGAGCCTAGGGTCCCCCAGACTAAGCTCCGAGAAGCAGTCACCACCCCAAGACGCTGGAACGATGAACCACACTTCGTAACACGGTGTTTTCCGTCTTCTGTCCGAAGGGCTCGGCGTGCCCACGATCCCTATGAAATAAACGTACAATTCCAGCAGTAAGTAGCATCACTGTAGACAGCAGCTGCTTAAAAGATTTTACTGCCCATCTGGTGGCTTGGTGTGGTCTTCAGGCTGGTTCCAGGAGACAGGGCTTTGCTCTGTGATACCACCAGCTGGTAACTGGAATTGCAAGCCCGTATTCAGATCTCAGCCTTCTGGTTAATAAAAACCGAGAGGAGGAACGGCCTTGTAAAGGGCAGGATGTTTTCCCCATCTGAGGGTTTAGCTTTTGAGGGCTGGATCACGACGCTGGGCTGGTTTCTGTCCAAGGCGAAGCCCCTGGCAGCTATAAATCTCATGGCTCGGGGCGTGTGTGGGTTCAGACCGAGCGGGGAGTGCGTCTGCCATTGACTTAGTGGCTTCGTCCAGTTCCCGTCGCCGTGGATGGCGAGGCGGGGGGTGGGGGGAGCTCTTCTCACCCAGATGGTAGCTGCGATGTTCCTCCACTTGACTTTGGAGACATGCAAACGAAGAACCTCCTGTCCACTTCCACTCCTATCCAGAGCAGGGGGAAGGGTCCCTATGCTTCAGCACGGACCCTGGACCTCAGTGGATTAGCCCAGAAGGTCCACTTGAGGACACCCTCACGTGGAGGGGGAGGCGGATACGATAGAATCCGGTCCTTGGGTTGGGATCCCAGGAAGCACCACTTCTCGGTTATACGCACACATGGGCCACTCAGCATTCCAGCTTCCTCGTCCGTAAGATGGGAATCGATCACCCTCCCCTCCCAAGGCTGTTTAACGCACGCGACGAGCAACCGATTATATTGCCCACCCGAGAACGGGCACCTGATACGTGTTCCCTTTCTGGGCCTCCGTTTCCATATCTGTGAAAAAGAGGGGTTCGCTTCCCACCTGGCCATGCCACATGCAAGGTACCTACCCAAGCACGGGCACCCGGCCCCGTTCCCACATCACCTCTGCGCCCACCTATAAGCTGGTAGAACCAGATGCGTCAAAATCAGATCAACTACAAAAGTCCACATGGCTTCTGCCACAGCTCTGGCCATCTGAGTAGTCACGTTAAAAAACCAGGGATTTATTTTTTTCAAGGCAGTTAAAGAAAGAGCGGTGGTAGTATTTCTCAAGAGCACTGAATGGGAGTCACCGAGGCCCCCCGTGGGGGGGTCAGACATGCCCTTTCGGTGCCTGGGATCCCGCAAGTCCCTGAGAAGTGCCCCCCGCCCCTCCGGGCACCAGCAGCCATACTGACTGCAGGGTCCCCGAGCCAGGCTTCCAGAAGGGATAGAGCGAGGACCTCTTTCTCTTTGTGCCTAGTCCCAGGAGGGTCCCGGGCAAGACGAGAGCACAGATTTCTTCCAGCAAGCGCTCTGGGGCTTAAAGAATCCTTCAAAGCCACATAGAGGCAAGCGCCAGTGGGAATCGAGTCCTGGCTCTCGCCTTGCCGACAGCCCAGCAAGTCGGCCCTCCATCTCAATCGGTACCAAGCTCTCTCTCTCCTTCTTCCTCTTAACCCCGCCTCCAAGCACACCCCAGCAAATCGCCACCCCTGGGGCCCGGGCCAGCTCCCAAGGAACACGCGCTGTGTCTCGTGGGCCAGCAGGGGGAAGGTCTCTTGTCCACTCCTTTACCAACTGCGCTTCTATGCCGATGGTCAACATATGCTCATTTTGCTGATGACCTCCATATTTATGCCTCCACTCGCCTCTGGGCACTATGCAGGCCACTCTAATTAGGAGTAGAAGAGGATGTAGTTGGGGAGGGGTGGTTGTTTTGTTTTTGGTTACACTCTTAAATTCTTTCAGCTGCTCCAAAAGCTTCCTTTGTCTAGTCTTGGGCAGGGATGTTGCTCAACTTTACGGTTTTGAGCAAATGAGAAAAGGACACCCCCTCTAGGCAGGCATGCGGCTCAAGTGGACGGGGTCTTTATGCAAAGACAACGGTGCCCTTCCCTCTGGGTGGGGGTAGCCCCGCACAAGGTACCCTGCTGGGCAACAGGCTGGGTTTTAGTTCTTACCGCCCTGCTTCCTCGGAAGGGCCTTGTGCAGTGAGCAACCTGCACAGCTGTACGTGGCAGCCCTGCTCCCGGGCTTCCCTCATTCTCCACCAGGCCAGTGATTTCAGAGCTGTTCTCTTGGTGCGAGGATTCTCTCAACTTGTTGCCCTTCCCAGGTTCCTCATTATGTGACTCTGCGCTGAAGTAAAACCCCCCAAAGAGTTGGCCTGGGAGCAGGAGTGAGACCCACTGAGAACTGGCCTTCCAGAATAAGGAGGAATAGCCAGCAAGGGAATCACTGGAGAAAGAAGCCAAGCCTGGACTTTGTCTGCAGGGCCGGCTGCATGATGTGATCTGAGAACTCTCCAGAGGCCTTGCCCATCAGTAAAGAGCCTCTCCAGCTGTTTACCATGGCCTTCTGGGCAGGGCCAGTGTCTCGGGTGTGCGGCCTGTGCAGTTGTCCAGGAGAGTTCTGGGCTCGGCGTAACGCTCCGCTGTCCCTGTTTGAAATTCTTAATACTTTTAAATAAGAGGTGCGGCATTTCACTGGACTCTGCAAACCATATAGGTGGACCCGCTCTCAGATCTTATTGGCCTTTCGGGGGGGGGGGCCCGCGGGGCTTCAGCAAGCATTTATTGGGCACCTACTATGTGTCGGGTGCTTGCGAGGCAGCAGTGAGAAAAGAACATGGGGTCCCGCCCCTCAGGGCATTCACAGACTGTAGGTGCCGGTGGGGAGTAAATAAATAGGACAATCTCAGAGGATGGGGAGTGTGTAAAGAATGTGAAATGGGCATTGAATGGAAAGGACCCGGCGTGGGGTTCCTTCTGACCGGGCCGTCAGGGAGACCTCTGTGAGAAGTGGCATTTGAGTCGACATGTTGAGATGACAAACGAAGAACCAGTCATGCCACAGGCTTTGGGGGGTGGGAGTAGGGTTCCAAGTAGAAGCGTAGCAGGTGCAAAAGCCCTGAGGTCGGACGGAGCTCTGGCTGTACGGGGCCTGTAGGCAGAGAGGCAGGCTTGGGTCTTAGATACAAGGGACAGTGAAGAGAAGTAACAGCAGTGGCAAGAGTAGTAACAACGATCTTTTGTCAAGCAGCTACTTTGTTCGAGGCACTTCGTAGATATTTACCCGTTTGATCAACCATGCAAGTGATGCATTATTCCCATTTATCGATGAGGAAACTAAGGGCCCGTGGCCCAAGGATATCTGGCCTATTAATAAGAGAGCTATGATTGGAACTCAGGTCTGCGTGATGACAAAGATATGCTCACCGCTCTCCGCCGGCCATCGTGGTCAACACTGTGTCCGGGCTGCTGCAGGGTGGGGCTCTCCACTGGGTGAGAGGGTCCCTCCACTGGGTGATGGATCCCTCAATGTCTTATGTCCCTCCTTGGACTAAGGGACTTCTGAGCGCCCGCCCCGAGACAATAGATGAAGCGATCTCTCATCACGTTCACTGAAGATCGTGATGAAATTTTATCCTACTTAAATAAAGCCAGCTGGGAGTAGCTGTTCAGGAGACACAAACAAGAACTTGGCCCAAGATAGCTTCGTTCCACACAGTGTTTTGGCTGTGCCCAAGTTCAAGTCCAGGAAAAAAAAAAAAAGGAGCAACCAAAATATATTAACTAGTTGCAGTGCAAACTCTTTCTTTAAACGCATGCCTGGGTTGACTTTTATTTTTGGATGGGCTCCAAAATCTCTTGATCTTTGTGCCTGTCTCAATTAAATTTTAGAACCAACGTGGGTAAGATACACTCCTAAGCACGGCAGAAGATATAAATACATCTGTCTTCAAAGGCCTTCCAGTCTGGTAGAGGGGAGTCGCTAGGGTGGGGGGTGGCTTGCACAGCAGAATACATACGTACAGATGAACTAATAAGATAATTTCAGCGAAGGAAACAAGGAGTCTGATAGAGGAGACTGAGAAGGGCAGAGGTTATGCAAGCTGGGATTGGGTGGCTGGAAAGTCTCTATGACTGGCCACCTTCAAACTAAGACCCTCCAAAATGAGCAAAATAAAGAGAAAAGACTTCAAAATGGAGGCAGCAAATCACATGCTGGGTAACCCCATATAATACATATTTTTTTTTTAATTTTTTTTTTCAACGTTTATTTATTTTTGGGACAGAGAGAGACAGAGCATGAACGGGCGAGGGGCAGAGAGAGGGAGACACAGAATCAGAAACAGGCTCCAGGCTCTGAGCCATCAGCCCAGAGCCCGACGCGGGGCTCGAACTCACGGACCGCAAGATCGTGACCTGGCTGAAGTCGGACGCTTAACCGACTGCGCCACCCAGGCGCCCCATATAATACATATTTTTTAAATTTTTATTCATTGATGTTGAGAGAGAACGTGTGCACGTGTGAGTGGGGGAGGGGCAGAGAGAGAGAGAGAGAGAGAGAGAGAGAGAGAGAGAATCCCAAGCAGGCTCCACAAAGTCAAGGCAGAGCCCAATGTGGGGCTTGAACTCACAAACGGCGAGATATGACCCGAGCCGAAACCAAGAATCGGATGCTTAACTGACTGAGCCAGTCAGTCGGGGTATAAAAACAACATATTGTTTTTCTACGTGTTCTTGGTTGATGGAGCCATGCTTTGACACACAAAACTGTCATAACAATCTCCCAGAATCAAAATGGTACCCAAACCGAGTATGTGTGGCCCATCTTATTTCTTTGGCAACACGGAGCGCAAAGCCGTTCTTGGTATCTGGGTCCTGATCTTGGTTCTGCTATGGATTCACTGTGCGACCTTGGGCAGGTCACTTAACCTCTCTGGGATACTCCTGTAAACAAAGGGCCAGGCAAAGCATGAAGATCTCAGAACTTTAAGGGCCAATGATTCCATGATCTGATAGAACAAAACAAAGCTTCCTGAGGTGTCATTGGTAACACAAGGATTCTCCCACTTGGCGGAAAATTACATTACTGTCTTCTGACCGGGGATCGCAGCAAAGGTTGTGAGCTGGGGTTGAGTTCTCCGTTTTGATCCCCAGTTTGGGCTGCCCAGGAGCTCTGGGGATGCGTCCCGGCAAGCACCCACATGTGTCTTGTATTAGTGTTATTTTCTTAATGTCAGCGGCCCTAAAACCTGCCCATTTTACTATTGAGTTACCCAGCTTAGACTTGTAAGTATCGCTTACACATAAATACCGTCTCCAGACGATGAATCCACTGTTTGGGTTGCACTTTCTCCACCTCCCCCTTCTTTGCGAAGGTGTTTATTGCGGCCATCAGAAATAAAGTGGATCGATCATCGCGCTGTCTGTAGACAAACTGAGACACAGTCTCGAGCCTTTGCTTTAAGAGAGAAGAGAGAGAGAGAAACGCTGGTTGTAGGTTGTATGGCTTCAGTAATCCGGTGTCTCGTCCACACTGGGATTCGTGAAGAAATAACAGAGACTCGATGACAGTGTTTGGAATGAATGTAGAGAAATGGAAAACAAACGGGCAGAGGAAATGTCTGTCTTGGGTTCGCCGCTGCTTGGTCCGCAGCTGGAGTTCGGAAAGATCCTTAATTTCCACCACTGTGACTTTGGCAAGCACCCCCTCTCGGAGACGGGCAACAGGGGCCCACGCCGCCCTGGAGGGTGGCAAGGACAATTTGCCTTCTGGTTGAGAAGAGAGCCCTCATGATCCAAATATTTGATTGGAATCGAAGGTAACGAGAAAACAGATACCCCCTGAGCATCTCTCCCATTAGCGCCTCGCTTTGGTTTCTTGAATCTTTTACCTTGGAAATACTGTTTTTAGAGTCAGGCATCCTGTCAGGCGATCTCTTTCCGGTTTCTTTTGGGCTGTGTCTACCCAACTGCAAGCCGACCGGTCACGGTAACGTCCAGTGCGTCTGCGAGTTCGGCACAGAACGCCGAACACGCTGACCCTTTGGTGAGAGATTTTGCCCATTTTTGACAGAAAATATTCCGTATGGTCATAACAACCCCCAAAGGTCAATTGAGCAACCCAAGCCAGTGAGATTTTTTTGTTACTGTTTTTAAATGTTCTGAGATTCGCTTTTTGACACGGCTCAAAAATCCAGCAATATATTCGGTGGAAAGTCTCGCTCCAAACTCCTGCTTAATTACCATACGACCCCAAAAGGTTTCCTTTGCGCCGATGTAAATACAAACACGGGGTCCGGTGTCTTCCCTTTGTTACACAAAGGGAGCAGCTTACACACGCCATTCACCTTTCTGCCACATCCTGAGAAGAATGGCTTTCGTTTAAAATTTTATCTGCCAGTCCGCCACGGTTGTTTCTAGGGTCAAATAGTAGACTCAGTAGGAAAAGACTTTGAAAAAGGATAAAGGAAGCCATATACGTTTAGGAGAAGGAGTTAGAGGATGGCCCTACCCATTTGGGAATTATTAACATGGAATCTTTATTTAAGAATTTCCAAAATAGAACATTCGAGAATCATAGCAATTCAAACTCAGAGGAACCCTTAGACCTCAGTCGGTGTTAGATTAAGTACTCTCAGAAGATGATTATGAAATTTGAAGCCAATGGGTAGGTAAGGATAAAATATTTTTCCATTTTTATTTTTCAAAGAGAGAGAGAGAGTGGGTCAGGGAACCGGCGGAAGAGAGAAAGAATGAGAAGGAGGTACATCCAGGCTTTGCTCACGTAGAGAGGCCTGTTTAGGTGAAGTTGAACAGCTGTTTGGTCTCTTTGACTCTGTATAGACATAACCATAGTTTCTATCAGAGGCTGAATAGAGAATCCATAGAATATATAGTTCTATGTCACGTATGTTGCAGTCCTTTAGATGAAACGCACACATCTATCCACAACTGTGTGTAAAGTGGTGCGAATAGAGATCGTGCAGCTTAAGATGCTTGAATACTCTGTGTGTGTGTGTGTGTGTGTGTGTGTGTGTGTGTGTGCATGTATATACTCACTCAGCTAAAGCTGTATAGAAACTCGCAGATCCAAACACTCAGCCTCAGACATCAGAACACGCAGGCATGCTGGCCGGGGGACAAATAATCCTGTAAGCAAGGACCCCAAATACAGCCGTGCTAGCTTGCAAAGGACGTTCCTTCCCTCATAGTGTATGTGGTAGTTCAATGTACAGATTCCCTTTGCCTATGAAACTTGCTATTTATTACGTTACTAATTAAATGATGACAGCGCTAAGCCGTAGCATACCAGGGTAAATTACTACCAAAATATTTACGGACAACCTCCTCACGCGGACTCGGGCTGTCATACATTCAAGAGCCACACACCGTGCAAAGATGGAACTCACGGTCTCCTGGTTCCAAAATGAAAGGGTGCTCCTAACAAGGAAGTAAAGGAGAGTGGGCCACATTCCTTACATGATGAACACAAGAGTGAGGGAGTTAGAATGAACGTGATTTTCCAGATCGAGACGTGGGCCTGTTAATTAGTACATAGCACCTCTCCCGTCGCCGGAATTTCCTTCCAGTGGTTTTGGTTTTGTGGTGAAATGTGACATCCTGGGGCTTTCCGTCCTGGGATTTTACACTGTGACAGCTCCTCTCAGAATTGGGCTGTTGACCCCGTGCTTATTTCGTGGACACATGAACATCAACCGCAGACATCCAGGCCGCATGCTATTGGCAATGTGTTTCTTTATTTTATTTTTTTTTTATTTCTACAATGTATTTATTTACCCTGAGAGAGGGAGAAAGACTGAGAGAAAACTCGAGCAGGGAGGTAGAAAGAGAATCCCAAGTAGGCTCTGCCATCGGCACAGAGCCCGACGGGGGACTCGAACTCACAGACCGTGAGATTGAGACCTGAACAGAAACCAAGAGTCGGACGCTTCATCGACTGAGCCATCCAGGCGCCCCTATTGGCAATGTGTTTCTAATGAGTGTAGCTCACCTCTTCTTCATGGAAAAGTCTGAGCTCTGGTTTTCATGTTAGGAGAGTCAAGCAGACCTCGGAACCCTGGGCTCCTTTGGAACTCGTGACCCAAGCTCAGGGCAAAGAGCTAACCTACTTCGGGGGTGACAATTGGTACAAGCTAAGTTCCGCTAACGGGCCTCTTAATGTGAATGGAGACTGCTTTCTAATTCATTCTCTCTCCTTTCGAAAAATCAATGGGAATATAGTTTCTCTTCGCCTACCCGTTGGGTGTCTCTCCAATTCCATAATCGCTTTCTGAGATTGCTTAACGCAACATTGATTCGGGTCGTTCAATCGGCAATCGGGAGTTCTGGGACTGGGAAGTGTAGAATATTTGCAACCTCATATTTCATGTCGCATTAGTCGACAACATATTTTTAAGATGTATATTATTAATGACACAATAAAATCTCATTAGCGGATGGGGTGGATAGATGTGGTTTATCTAACATCAAGCAGAAATTGGCATCTTGAGGGAAGTATCAAGATTCTGTGATCCCAGACACTGATATTGAACAAGCAGGGGCCAGGAGCAATCTGCTATTGATTAGATGCTGCAAGTAATTATATTTACCGAGCCGTTTTATTGGGTGGGGCAGAAGGTGAGGTGGTTCTTCTTTGGAGTAGAGAGAGAGCAATCAACAAAGACGTTGTCAGGGAAAGCCCTGGAGCCGGTGTGATTTTCTCGGGCTTTACTCTCGGTCTTGCCCTGGTCCTAATCATTATTTAGGAATGCAGCGGATGCTGGAAGGTTCTCAGCAGCTTCCCTTGTTCCAATGCTCCTCTTTCTTGCCAGCTTCCTCGTAGGTCCAGCAGCAGGGCTAAGCCTTTGCGTTTTATTCTACCCCAACCTCTACCCTTGTCCGTCACCAACATCACCAGGACCACCACGACCACGATTGCCGTCACCATTACCGACACCCACGACTCCGGCAGCACGAACGTGGCCGCTGTCATCATCACGAAGAGTATCATCACCATCACCACCGTTATAATTAGAATGCCTACCACCACCGCCATTATCCGTCCGTACCACACCGGTACCCCCACTACGACCACTAACAACCCCACTGCTCACACCATCACGACCGCCACGACCACCAGGATCATCATGCTCCACCCTGCTCAGTTTGGCGGACACGAATTTGAAGTCCTGCTCTGCCGTCGCGTCCTCCTCATTGGTATTATCACCCAACTCAGATAGGTTGTGACGAGGCACAAGTAAGTTACAAAGAGCTAATGTCTGTAAATCCCTTAGCACACAGCGGGCGGGGGATAAATAGAAGGGCCAGACCACGTCTTCGATCAAATATTATGAGTTCTTAGCTTTTTTGTTCCTGAAGCCTTTTTCTAACTCAAGGGAGATTACGGGCTTTGGCGTTTCTTCCTTCCTTCTTCTGGACACTTCGGTTCTGTGGTCGAATTATTTGTAAAAACCGTTCATGCATCGGAAATACGATGAATCGTTCCAATCTTACCTTCATCCTTAGCCCCTGGCGTGCCTCGGTCCTGTCCCACCTTGCCACATACAACAGGTATGCACCTGACCTCCAAGCATTAAAACCATGGAAGCGACTGTTTGCTGAAACGTCCGTGTCTCACAGGTGCTCGGGGTTCCAGAGGAAGTCCATCCTTCTTTCCTGTTCTCTCCTCCATGACCATGTCCACCTCCCAAGTGCAAGCCACTGCCTTCTCTCGACTGGGTGTCTACAGTGTGTTCCTAGCTGACCTCCTCCCTGCCCCCCACCCCCAGTCTCGCCCGGTGGGGTAGGGTGATGGCAAAAATGGTCCCAATTCTGTCCTTCTGCCTGTGTTTGCCTACTTGTCATGGGACTTGGCAGCTCCTCTCAACAAAAGGTGGAGTCTGTTTCCCCAGTGTGACCAAAGCAATGCCGTGGAGCTCTGATGCCAAGTCTCAAGAAGCTTTACCTATATCTGCACCTCCTCTGGAGTCACGTGGGGGTGAAGATAATTCGGTGCAGTGCAAGCCGTCCTGGACCAGCCAGCCCCAGCCGGCCTACTGGTGGGCTAAGGATGCATGGACAAGCCCAAGCAGGATCAGCCCAGCCCCGTCACCCCACAAGCTTATAAAAAATGAGATCTCACATGTTGTCCCTGACAAAAATGATGTTGCAAACCACTGAGTTGGAGGGTTGTTTGTTACGCAGCTACATGGCAGCACTAGATAGCTGGTACACCTCCTCCAATGTCTTGCCTACCCAGCATTCAGCACGATCTTCCCAAAACCTAAGTCTGATCTGCCCTGCTTGGTATCATCCTCAACACTCTTGGGGGTGGAACCCAAAACAGAACGTGGCATGTGGCCCTGTGTGTCTGACCTCTGCCTGGGTCACGGGTCTTGGGTCATACCTCTTCCTGCTGACTTTTTCTTCCCAGTCACGCTGGCCTTTCTCACTCCTTGAACAACCAAAGTGAATGTCCTGCCTCTGGGTGGTTGTAGATGTCGTTCTTCTGCCTGATGGTCTTTCCACCTTCTGTCAACCTCACTCTCTGCGCAGCTCACGCCCTCCCTTCCTTCGGGCCTCCACTCAAACGCCCACTCTTCAGAGAGGCCCTCCTGCCCTCGTCACTCAAGTAGGCACCTCTTGTTTGCCACAACCCCTTGTTCGTTTCCTGTATGACAACTGTCCCCAGCTCAGAATGAGTGAGCCTTTTCCTCCCTGCTTGGGGGTCCACCTCTCCCACCAGAATAGAAACCCCATGAAGGCAGGGGCTTTGTACGCATGCCTCATGGGTGTGTCGGTGTTTAACTGAGAATCGGAATCAGAATAGGGACTCGATAACCCATTTTTCTATCCCTGAAAAAGCAATGACCGAATCAGGCACCATTCCTAAGTGATTTACATGGATTGATCTAGTGTATCTTTACAACAACCCGGAGGTAGTACCATCGTGATCCCATCATGTAAATAAGAATATGGAAGCATAAAGAGGTGAAGCAAACTGTCCAAAGACACAGCTAGAGGTCAGCATTATCAGGATATGAACTCACAGCCTGGCACCAACATCTGAGTCCTTAGCCACTCTGCCCCTCTGTCCCTTATGAGGTGGGACCACTGAACGTCCACTGAACACAGGGGGAAACCTAAGCTTTGGAAGCTCAGACTCCTTGTGTCAGGGTCTCCCAGGTATTGATTATAAAGAGGTATCAAAACATAAGTGATCTGACTCTTCACCACTAGGCTTTTGTCACCACCCATGCTGTCGCGTCGGGACCCCACGTCTGGCCAATGCGGTTTCCTCTTCCTAGAATTTCCTTTCCCTCCTCCTCTCCAATTCACTTGGCCCCCTCCTACCGATCCCTCAGGATCTGGCTCCATTATATCCTTCCCCATGGAGCAAGACGGATGTCGCCTCTCCTCTCAGTGCCTACACCAGTTATTCCCAGTACTGACCACACTGTACTGTGTTTACCCTTTCTACCCAACTACAGGGTGAGCTCTTAAAAGCAAGACTCACGTCCACCCTACCACCATATCCTTATCACAGTGCCTGGCACCTGGTAGGGGGCTTAATTCACAAAATCTGACTGATCAAAGGAGATGTACACTTACGACTTACATTGGGTGTTTATTTCCATCCCTGGGAGCCGATTTCAGTTTTTCCGATTAAAAGTCAATTCCAGGGCCACCTGGGGGGCTCAGTTAAGCGTCTGACTTCCGCTCAGGTTATGATCCCACAGTTTGTGAGTTCGAGCCCTGCATCTGGCTTGCTGCTGTCCCCACAGAGTCCACTTCGGGTCTTCTGTCTCCCTTTCTCCCTGCCTCCCCCCACACTCTTGTGCAGAGCTCTCTCTCTCTCTCAAAAACAAATATACATTAAAAAAGAGTCAGTTCCATAATCAGGCAAATGCTCAAAACTAGGTATATAAATAATTTCATCACAGCATTGTGTGTAATAAAAAAAATAGGAAAAAAAATGGGGTGCCTGGGTGGCTCAGTCGGTTGAGTGTCCGACTTCGGCTCAGGTCATGATCTCGCGGTCTGTGGGTTCAAGCCCCACGTCGGGCCCTGTCCCGACAGCTCGCAGCCTGGAGCCTGCTTCGGAATCTGTGTCTCCCTCTCTCTCTGCCCCTCTCTTGCTCACGGTCTGTCTCTTTCTTTCTCTCTCTCTTTCTCTCTCTCTCTCTCAAAGATAAACATTAAAATTTTTTTTAATTTAAAAAAAAAAAGCAAAAAAAGAAAAAACCTGCCTTAGTCTGTTCAAGCTGCCATAACAAAAATACCGCTGCATACCATACACCGGGCAGCCTAAACCACAAACATTTATCTTCAAAACCCTGGGCGCTGAAAAGTCTGAGATCAAGGTGTGGGCAGGTTCAGTGACTGGTGAGGGTCCACTTCGTGATACATAGATGGCCATCTTTTCGCCATGTCCTCGTAGGGTGGAAGGGACAATTAAGGCCCTTGGGGTCACTTTTATAAGGGCACTAATCTCGTCCACGGGTGCCCCCCCCATGACCTAATCACCTCTCAAAGGTGATCCCAATGCCATCGTGTGGGCTAAAATTGGAACATGTGAATTGGAGCAGAGGGAATGAACATTCAGTCTAGTCAATAACTTCAGTGGCCATCCATCAAGGTTGGTCAACTGCATTACTGTTCATCCACATAACTAAAACATATTCAGGAATTGTAAAAGATAAGGGTAGAAAATATATTTATTGAAAGAAACTTGTGCACAGTATATGATTACATGTATTTTATTACTTTTTTAAGTGTTTATTTTATTTTTGAGAGAGGTTGAGAGAGCACGCACCAGCCGGGTAGGGGCAGGTGGAGAGGGAGGGAGCGGTCCCGAAGCGGGTTCGGCACTGAGAACAGAGAGCCCAGTGCGGGGCTTGAACCCACAAACCGCGAGATGATGACCTGAGTCAAAGTCAGATGCTCAGCCGACTGAGCCACCTAGGCGCCCTATATTACTGAATTTAAAAAGCAGATTAAAAAAACAGTATACAGGGGCGCCTGGGTGGCGCAGTCGGTTAAGCGTCCGACTTCAGCCAGGTCACGATCTCGCGGTCCGTGAGTTCGAGCCCCGCGTCGGGCTCTGGGCTGACGGCTCAGAGCCTGGAGCCTGTTTCCGATTCTGTGTCTCCCTCTCTCTCTGCCCCTCGCCCGTTCATGCTCTGTCTCTCTCTGTCCCAAAAATAAATAAACGTTGAAAAAAAAAATAAATAAAAAAAAATAAAAAATAAATAAAAAAAAATAAAAAAACAGTATACAGTATGATTCCCCCCCAGTTTTTTTTGGTATCCCCCTTTTTTTTTATCCCCCCCCCCCTTTTTTTGGTATATTAATGGGTAATGGGTAATAGGTATATTAATGGGTAATGGGTAATGGGTAATGGGTAATGCATAAGGGAAGAGAGGCATCTACAGACAAATTTCACAGAAACGGTGTGAAGGGACATCGACCAACTCGTCCATGTGTCAATCTTCGGTAAGGCAAGGTGAAATTGCAGGTAATTTTCTTCTTTACAGTGTTCGGATTTCTTCTGAATTAGTTTTAACAGTGATCCACCAATAGCCATAATATACCAGCCCAAATAAAACAGTAATTATGTTTTAACATTATCCAATTATCGTATTTCCATGGCAGACTCCATGGCCATGACCACACATATTCCTGACCCCACGAGAAATGCAGTGGAGTGCCCCCAAGTGTTTCCCAGGGGCATCCAAAGTGAAAGGGAGTGCCTGGTGGTTACAGGACTTGGGACAAGCAGGGGTTGGTGTTAGGAATTCAATGCCAGCTATCTGAGGAGAGGTGGTGTTAAGATCTTCAGTGTAGAGGGGTGCCTTGGTGGCTCAGTTGGTTAAGCGTCAGACTTTGGCTCAGGTCATGATCTCATGGTTCGTGGTTTTGAGCCCCGCATCAGGCTTTCTGCTGTCACCATGGAGCCCTCTTGGGATCCTCTGTCCTGCTCTCTCTGTCCCTCACCCACTCACACGCTCTTTCTTTCTCTCCTCCCTCTCTCTCTCTCTCTCTCTCGAAACTAAATAAACATTAAAAAAATTCCTGGGGCGCCTGGGTGGCTCAGTCGGTTAAGCGTCCGACTTCAGCTCAGGTCACGATCTGGCGGTCCATGAGTTCGAGCCCCACGTCGGGCTCTGGGCCGATGGCTCAGAGCCTGGAGCCTGCTTCCGATTCTGTGTCTCCCTCTCTCTCTGCCCCTCCCCCGTTCATGCTCTGTCTCTCTCTGTCTCAAAAATAAATAAAAAAAAAAACGTTAAAAATTTTTTTTTTAAAAATAAAAAAATTCCTCAGTGTGGAGTTTTAGCAGAGTCACTGGGTTTACCACTTACAAAGTATGTCATGTCTACTCCCCTAACGCACTTCCCATAGTTTAAGAAAATGTGTGCCGATATCACAAGACGGCCATAGGAAAGGCGTGTTCTCCCCCAGTCTGCCACCACCATCCCAGTGAGAGGTGTCCATGTCATCCTGATTGTGGCTGTCTCCTTCCACCCGCTCCCATCCCCTGAAAACGGAGTGAAACATGTCGTCCTTTGGATCGATGTTCTTAGCATCAGATCGTAAGGGAAAAGTAAAAATGCTCCCACATTTTTATACCCTCCTGTTCTATTTGGCAAATAGGTTTCCAACCATAGGTGGAACGAGCTCAGTTCAGCAACACCTTCATTTTTACGCTGTGATGTGGTCCACACTAGAGTGTGGGTTGAAGGATATGGCGCTTCATTCGTTCATTTGCTTGTGCTTTCAACACCTTCATGAGCCAGGTTGTGAGCCGAGGATACAGAGATTGACAGGACATCCCAATGGGGAGAGGGAGATGGACCCACGGACAGATTATCTTATTATAAGAAACTTCCTCCCCGACATGTAGAAGGGAGCCACGAAATAAGCGGCCATGTGGGCTTCAGGGATAAGAAGTGAGTCCCTTGATGCAGGACTGCCATTAGCCCACATGGTGCCTTTGTGCCAATTAAGGAAAGACTCCTTTTCTCGAGATACTTCACTTCCATCTGTCAAAAACTTGTCCTGATTTTGTTTGGACAAACCACATTATTTTCTTCTGCCAGGAAATTGTCATAACAACGGTAGAACTCTACAGAGGATATGTGAATGGCATCCTCTTAGATATGAGCTCACGTGCAGTACACAACTTGCACAGCTGTACATATGGGGCTCTGTCTAAGTGGGCCCAGGGGTCCAGGTTGGAGGTGGGAGCATGTCCTGGCCCGACCAAAAAGTCACGAATGACATTGCACACTCTGGCTCGCTTCCCTCTATGAACCCACATTGCGTAGCTTCTTATGAAGGGAATCATATTTTTATGTTGCCCTGAAGCCTGGTCTAATTAAACAGATTCCATTTATGATGTGTAGCCCTGAATTTCGTAGCTCAAATGGACTATGTGAGCCCAAGGCTGGTACACCAGCCTCACGAGGGGACCAGAAGGGGGGATCATCTACATAAGGAAGATGGCGGGTATCGGACAAAGCATGGAATGAATAGGGAGACAGTAACACACCTCACATGCTTCTGGCTGAAGGAGAAAACCAAAGACATCTAGTTCTTAACAAGCCCACAACTCATGGTTTCCCCAAGCTGTTCTAGAAATTGCCTTGGCATCGGTAAACCCTAACATGCCGGGTCGGTATATCTCCATGTTGGGAGCTGGCTTTGAAAACCACCTGCCAGGCAGGATAGAGGATCCAAGCCATGATGGGACACAGCAGCGAACCGAAAGCCTTGCCTTCCAGTGGACCCGCCCCGTGTCCTCCCAGAGAACCTTCTTCACCCCGCATCCAGCCGGGACTGGGAGGGAAATATTCCTCCTTTTCAGTCTATGGACGCATCGCAACCAAAAACACGTCCCCCTACTGTTACCCCTGTTGGGAAGAGGAACTCAGATAAAGGAAACAGATACATATCTGTTGTTGGAGAGCTTTGTTTCCACACATGATATATGGTTCCGGAGGAGGAGGTAGAAAACAAATAATTGTGTCTCCTCACCACCGACAGGTCTTTAGTGGGGCCGCCAGGGAGAGTAGATGCTGGAGATTAGCGGTGACCTCACAATAGATCCTCGGTACAGGAAAAGTGTCTGAAGTTTATCTATTGTTAAGTGAGATAATTTATTGTCGCCAAGGGTTAAGGAGCAATCCCAGTCCCTTCCTACTTCGGGAACAGAGATTTATAAGATGGTGACCAAATTTAGACGTTGAGGCGCTGCAGGCAGAGACGTCCCCAAAGGCTGATGTGGCTTCTGTGCGTTTGAAGCCAAGTCATTCACGGAGCTAATTTGAGGCTCTCCTCGGAAACTATATTTGCTTTCTGAGTGCATGGTGAGTTTTCATTTGGGCTCTGACCAGCTGACAGCTATGCAAGTTTGTAGATACCGGTAATTGAATACAGATAACCTTGATGGGTGACCTCGTCAAAGCCAGGCCTGACTGCTTCCCATTGTTCCTGGTTTTGCCAGTTGATACTAAACTGCTGCCGGATGAATTTATATATTAAGAATTCACTGTCCTGGGAATTGCTTATCGTTCCCCGGTCTACCCTGTAAGCTTCTATTTACTTGACGTGGTGGGCTGGGAATAAAAGCCGTGATTTGACTGTTCACTATTAGTGACAGAGAACAGCGTGTTGGAAAAGCTTTATTAATTTCTGAAAACAAAGCGGGGGGGGGGGGAGGGTCATGCTTTTGCTTGACGCAAGTCACGGGGAGAGGCTCTTGTCTCGCTAAGCTGCTTAGGGCTGTCTGAATTTGGTCCGCGGCCATCTTTTTTAGGTTCCATTTAGCTTAAAGGCAGAGTTTGAAGCCAGCTCAGCCCTGTCTGAGCGACACAGCGTGGCGCTCCTGCGTTTTAAGGGAAGTATTGGAAGAGGTTCAGGATTTATGGTTAATTCAGGGAGATGCTGTAAGAAGTCTGTAAGAGGGAAAGGTGGCTATGATCCCGGGGACAGGGGAGGGCAGGTCACCGGGGCCACATGACGAGAGGGGTACAAATTAGGCCAAGTGCTTGCGTTCGGCTGCCTGGATATTTAAGCAGACGACTGTCCGGCAGAATGCGACCGTGGGACTCTCCACGGTAGGCCCCGCAGCCATCCGACTTTCTTCTTGAGACTTTTCTGAATTGTTGAAATGTCAACCGCGAACACGGATCTCGCTTTTGGCCATCAGAAAACAACAACAACAAAAAGATGAAACCGTTGACGAAAATCTTCTCGAGTAACCATGTTTTCCAGCCTTCCGGAAGCTGATCTGTATTTCTCCAGGCTTCCTTCCCGGCTTTGAACTTTGCAGCGGGCGTGGAGGGCGGTTAGGCAAAGGCCAGAGCCCGGGTCCCCGTTAGAGGGGTAGGGGTCAGAGAGTGGCACCACGGACAGAGGAGGGGGAGGAGGGACAGGTGCAGGTGGCAGGGTAGCCTAGACATCTGGCTAATGGCATGTTGGAAGCTAATAACGCGGGTGCGTTCGGGGAGGTCTGGGCCGGAAGCAGTGCGGGCGGGAGCTCCCGGGGCCCTCGCTGCCAGGCAACTATGTGTCATTGCTCAGCTGAGGGGATCAGCCTTTGATGCTTCCAACATCAGAACATCAGAGCTCTTCATCATCCTGAGAAGGAAGGTTCGGGTTAGTCAGCCAGGGCAAATAGCTCAAGGGAAATTTCATTTTCCCTTTGTCGGGCCCTCTGCTTTTATGTGCTGGGCCGTCCACTGCAGCTACCTCTCGGGGAGAAAGAAGGCTGGCCGGGCCCAGGCGCAGGCAGCCAATTTGGGGCCTGGCTGGGAAGGAGGTGAGCAGCTCAGCGTTGGAGGCCCTTCCGGGGAGCCCGGAGCGGGGGCTGCTGGAGGCCTGAAGTGACCTCCCCGTCGCGCCCTCTGCTTGGCGGACCGGCCGGGGCGGTTCTCAACCCCGGCCAGTCCGACCGGTCCGGCCTCCCTTTCCCGACAAGGCCGGCCCTGTGTGGGTCTCTGCCGCCCTGGGCACGTTTCCCGTGTAAAGAAAGGAACGAAGGGCCTGCGAGATGCCGGCCCCCAGCGCCTCCCACCGACACCCGTGGAGCGTGCAGCCGGATGTCCTGGGTTCGAATCCAGCCCCGCCGCCTCTCCGCTATCCAGCCCTGAGCAATTACCGCGTCATTCTCTTGCCTTAGTTTCCTCGTCTGTAAAATAGACACGGTATTGGGACCGACCCTGCGGCGTTGTGGAGATCCAGGGGGAACTAAAACGCTTACGGTGGCCCCCTCTCTGCCCGGTACGAGAAAGGGCTCCATCAACACCAGCCGTCACTCGAAACATCCGTATGAGATTCATCCGCACACCATCCAGAAACCCTCAATATTTGATTTCTTTATTTTTATTTAAAAAAATTTTTTAGTTCATTTATTTATTTTGAGAGAGATAGAGAGAGAGCAGGGGAGGGGCCGAGAGAGAGGGAGAGAGAATCCCCAGCAGGTTCCTCGCTGTCAGCACAGAGCCTGACGTGGGCCTCGAACCCACGAGCCATGAGATCATGACCTGAGCCGAAATCAAGAGTTGGACGCCTAACCCATTGAGCCCCCTAGGTGCCCCAGGACCCCTCAATATTTTAAAAGCAGCTTCAAGAGATGTTGCTTTTTCCAACAGTGGAAACAATGCTTGGTAACCAAAACTGTGATTTCAAAAAAAAAAAAGTGAATACAGCCTGGCCAACCTTACCTCCACTCTGTGGTTCTGTTATTGGAATGAGCTACACCAGGACCCGGTTCTTGGGAATTCAGATGCCCCCGGGGTAAGGCAGGGGCTGGGAGCAGCTGGCAGTGGTAGTGTGGGCTGGGCAGGAGAGACAGGAGAGCAGGGCTTGTATCAGGGATGGAAGTCAAGCCGGGGAGCAGGGGTCCTTCAGCCTAGGGAGAAGTGATGGTCAGACGGAGGGCCTTGGCAAGGAAAGAAGGGCCACCAGACTGTGAGGTCCAGGCGGGCCATTGTATAATCTAAGATGCCTGGTGAGCTAGGTTGGGCGTTGGGGCAGCTGCTGAGGTGAGCTTGAACTTGGGCTCCAAACGATTTGCCCTCCGGCATGCTTCATGATATCTGTGACATTTGGAGGCCCCAGGTATTTGCAGGAAGGCATTTCAGAGTGTCGGGTGACAGCAAATGACTTGAGGCTGGCTAAGGAGCAGTACGAGAAGATTGTCACAGGGACCTCGGCCTCTTCGTCTTGTGAGCCCCGCATGGCATCGGGATATGGGTTCTGAGATCCACACCGCAGGACTGTGGCTGGAAGGATCTGAAAAGCTTCCACATCTTAGGGCCATGTAAGTGTGGAAATCCTATATACGTACCACCTGAGATGATTCATTCATTCGATCAACAATATTTAGTGAATACCAACTATGTGTAAGAAACTAGGCCAGGTGCCGGAAATAAGTTCTCTCTAGGACAGAACGTTTTCCCCAGATTATCTATAGTCTCACACCCAATGCTTTATGCCAAAACTCACGGGGGGAAGCTATTCAAAATGCAGACTTCGGGGTTTTACCCAAGGGATTCTGGTCCAGTGAGTTGAACATGGGCCCTGGGCATCCGCATGTTGAGCGAGTACAAATTTGCCTACTGAGACCAAGGAGCCATGGCAATGTCTGTTTGCCTGTCCATCCACCTAGCTATTATTTACTGAGTACCCCCTAGGTGCTAAGCACTGGGTTGGTTTCTGGAAATGGGAAGAAGGGCACGCCCTTGCCAGCAAGTTGCTCGTGGCTGTTGGAAAGAGCTGACCTCAAGAGCCACAATGCTTCCTATAGTTTCATATTCTACAATCTCTAAAGGGGTGCTCTAAAAAAGAAAAGTCTAAAACAAGAGATAAGAACACATTCTCTGTTCCCTAGCCTGTTTCGTTTCCCAAATAGCTGCAAATCTCAGCTTCAAAAAGTGCATCTGAATTGGCAAGACTCTCACAGTTTGATAATGTCAACACGCCCGCGAGGACGTGGGGATTTCGCTACTCCCATCCACAGCCGATAGGCGTGGGAGGCGGCTGAGCCACCTTGGAGGGCAATTTGGCAACATCTAGTCAAATTTCGGTAGGTGTGTCCAGGGAGTGCGCAAGCCCACTTCTAAACACACCGAGGTGTGCCCAGGGAGAGGGGCAAAAGCATGTGATTGTAGCATCGGACAAACTGGGAACAACCCAAATGCCTACCAGTGAGAGAGGTGAGTGAAAAGAAGAAGGTCGTGACGCACGGAGCCCTTCCAGAAAGATTTCGGCTTGTTGCTTCGAACCCATGGCTTGAGAAACCCTTCCCGATGTCAAACAGTCCAATGGTTAGAAACATAGGATTGGACCCAGACCGCCTGCCACGAAATCTTGGCTCCTTCCTTTACTCACGGTGTGATGTTGGGCAATCACAAGGGCTTTGTTTCGTCTGCATGTTTAGCTGCCTCATCTATGAAATGAGAGTGATGTTAATAGCACCTTGCCCATAGGGTTGTTATGAAGATGGAAGGCACTAATTCAGGCCAGTCTTCTAGAATGGTGTGTGTTCTCCTGGAATGCTGTAACACGCAGCGTTTGCTGCGTGCTGTTGCTATCTAGCCCCAGTAAATGTGAAATGGGATGAGACTGATGATGATGATGATGATGGTTAGCTATGGCTTGAGCGTGTCTCGGATATTTACTGGAAAGGTAAAAAGCAACAACAGCAACAACAACAACGAGAACAAGGTTCAGAGAAATCAACCTGGCTGGTATGAACCACGTCGAAGATCTGATCCTTCTTCGCTGGCAAACTAGATCAACTCATCTTGCAGCCCGGAGGGTGGTTAGTGAAAAGACTGGTTGTAGCCCCCTGATGGAGGGGAAAAGGCAACGAAGAAACCAGGTTTCAAGGATCGGGCACAGAGGCACGGGTGCTCATCAGGGGTAAATATGGCGTCCGTACATTGACTTGGCCACGGCGAAACTAACGGAAGCCTCATCCCTCGGGGGCAGAGATGGTGGCATGGCAAGGACTTCCATTCGGGATGCAGTGCCAACGTCTTTTGCCATCCTGAGAGTCTGAAACGTTGTTCAGGATTTTCCCACAGCGAGGGGAGTGTTTTCATTCCGGTCCCCAGTGCGTCTGTTGGGTCCAACAGAAACGTTACTGCTTCCGCACACGTCCCTCCCAGAACTCCGATGTCCAAGTGTGAGCTTTTTCTCAGTGAACTGGCTGCTGCTTTCTGCAGCCTCGCCTACTGACCCTTGGGGGCTCCCGAAGACCGACAGAGGAGGGTCCTATTTATTTAGCAATTAGCAATTTCTCTCCGAAAACCCACGGGCGCTTAGCGGCGAGGAGGTTGCGTTCCATTTCGCCAAAACGTGCCCGGGCTTCGGTCCTCCATGATAAATGACAGGTTCTTTGGAGGATTCGAGTAATCCCGCACCTCCAGGTCGGGCACTGAGGCCTCTGCTCGGCCATGAAGCGATTTTCATTTCAGCGGAAGATACAAGAGTCACGTTCCAAACCGAGGAGGAATAATTCCCAGGCATCTGTAGAGATTCCAGAGCAGTCACTGTGCTCTGTTTACCAACACAATTAAACCTCCACCATTCCCAGCTGCAGGACAAATATAATCTTATCTACTTAATGTCAGCCGATTAAGTCATCGGGGCTGCAGAACAGCAAACAGATATTAATAACCAACCTAGAAGGGAGCCATTTCGGCGAGGTGGCTTACGGTGGCAGGTTCTTGGGCCTTAAGGCGGAGACGTTCACCCCTTCCCGACCCTGCTGTAAAACACTGCAACATTACCACTTTTCAACCATGTCTAAAAGGCCAACTTAGGTTTATTCCCGTCCGAGTTTATGGCCATGGTTCAGCAGGTGGAAACCGGTATTCGCTGCGGTCCGGCTCTGGGTTCATGCCAGCACAGATGTGTTCAGTCAAATGACTAATTGAAAAACCTTAGACGAAATCAGCAGCCCGGCCATTCTGACTGCATAATAAAACAGTGCTGATAAAGGCAGCGGAGAAAAAAAAAAAAAAATCTAGCCATCTCATCATCAGTGCCATTAACAATCATGAGTAAAGATGAAAACAACGCATGGTTTATTCTGCAAATGAAGGCATAGATGGTTTCCCAGGGGCCCATTACCCTTTTTAATAATACATCAAGGAGCCTGAGCAAACAGTTTGTATGTGCAAACCAAACAGAGCCAACTATTTACAGTTACCGCATACAGAGACAACTCCCAGCACTCTGGATTTAACAAATTTATAAAGGTACATAACATGATAGCTATTAGCAAAATTAAAAGAGAACCATTATAGACTTACATTCTGCTACGCTCATTCGCCAGTCAAGAAGCAATTGCCAATGCCAACTTTCAATTCAGGATTCCACCCCCCCCCACCTTCCCCCCCCCCTTCTTTCCTCCAAGAGAGGAGCCCGACTTGGACTCAAATTATGTGCATGAATAATAAAATACCATCTAATTAAACACTGTAGTTAAATATGCAAAAATTAATGGTAATGAGATTGTGTAATACCTTCGAGTATAGGCACTCCGTGAGTTACTCACAAAAGCTCCTTTGCTTGACCTAAACAGGGGATAATGGGAGCGGCTCTGAACACACTTGGTCCTGGCACCCCACGGTGTTCTATGATGTTTCATACGTGCTCACAGCCAGGGCATCAAATGGCCAAACCGGGCCATGTGTGGCCGGGCCAAAGCGTTCCTTTCCAGTTCTGGTGTGGAGCAAGAACTGGCAGGCTTTTAGTGGGCTTTGTGCGAAGGGCTTGGTGGAGGAGGGGGGAACGAGGCAGGCTCTTGTCATCCCAAAGCGATAAGGGCCCTCTCGCGAGATGCTGGTGGCCGAACAAACAGACTCCTGGCGGTAAGGAGCAGGTGGAAAGGTCTATTTTGGGACTCATTTAAGGTAGTTTCCCTACAAGCTCCCCAGTTACCGATGCAAGGTTCTTTCCCATCTTGGATTTGCCAAATCATTCTAGGAGAGCACCTAAATGCCAGCCTCTTGGCACTTGACCGCATCTTTGGGACTGAATCCACTTCCTGAGCCCACGCCCTGGCATTTGTTTTAGACACGGGAGACTGGATGTCACCCATCGCTTCGGCTTAGAGCTTCTGAATCTCAACTCTCCCAGCCTCTGTCCTCGGATTTCTTCACGGCTGGGGATTCTTCTTGAGGATGGTTGATAGCAAACCAAAGGACAGTGCCCTTCAAGAGCAGAATGGGATCTTGGTGCGGTGGACAATTTCAGACTCCCTCGACATGACGGCTTTTGCCTTTTCATCTGTTGGAATGGAGTCTGACGTGCTGAGAAACAAGCATTTCTTTGGAGGAGGGATTTCTCATTCAGATGAACCTGATGGAAAACTTCCCTATCAGCACCTTCTTGAACATGCCCATGCCATCCTGTTTCTGATAAGTGTTCTTGCCCGGTGAGTAGGTATTTCAGCTAAGTGATACCTTCTCGACGACTCTTTCCACCGGCGGGTTCATCGGCTATGCAAGTGAACAATTATTGTGATGTCGGCACGGGACGTTTCATTTGGGAATTTCATTCACTGTCAGCTGGTCTCAACCGCTTCTGAGATTTGTATTGTAGCATTTGGGGCATGTGAGAAAATGGTGACCTTGATTTTCCTTTTTTTTTTTTTTTTTTTCTTTCTCCTGTCGAAAAAGTCTGGATTTCTTCCCTCCTGTCTTGTGGATGCTACCTGACTTTCTCTCAGTCAGCAGCCACATTTTAATGGTGGAAGCACAGTGGTAAGAATTTCTGATATTTGACCTGGTGAAGGTACAAAGCGAGCCTTCTTAAGATCCTTGGACAAATCAGACTTAGGTTTGGTGTCCGAAAAAGGCTTGGTGCCTAATATATAGGTTCCCTGTTGACAGATTGATCAACTGATTGGTCATTTACATGTCCCAAATGAGTGGGATCTGAGGATTTAGTTGAGGGTACAGTCTCTAAGGTCATTCAGACTGGTGTTCATGTTTCAGCTTTGCTGTTTGCTAGTTCCCTCACCAACCTGAGCTTCAATTTACTCACCTATAAATAGAGATCATGTAATGTCTCTGCCACAGAGTTCATGTGTTGATTAAATAAGAGAGTATTCAGAAAGCATAAGTCTAAGCTCATAGTAAATAGTGAATAGTAGCTATACTATATAACAGCAACAACCACACCGATAATAGCTACGAGAGCTGATTTTCCATAAAATCACTTAGAACGGTGTATGAAAAACAGAGATAAAAAGTTAGGAGTGAGTCAAGAAGGTTTTGGGCAAAGGAATAAATAGATGTACTGAGAATGAACATAATAAGGATCACAACGTAGATAGTTTTTCAAGTATTTTAATGTACATTACTCAAAGTAACTCACAGTTAAGATACTTTTGACAACAAGAATTAGAATATTGAATTATCAATGGCTTAAAAATTTAGGACATCAGTTGCCCTATATGGCAAGAAGCCCAGAGGCTTCCAGGCAAGAGCGTTCAGGAGATCCTTGATTCCAGAGTTGGCTTCCCTGCAAATCTTTTGGCTTCCCCTCATGGTTCCACGATGGCTGCCCAGCTCCAGCTCTCACATCCTCACAAAGCTTTGTCCAAAAGAAGACAGTCTCAGGGGCAGGGGAAGGGGTTGATTTTCTCCTTACTCAGCTCTGATGGAGGAAATCTTTTCCCGGGCTTCCCAGCAGACTTCTCATGATAACTCATTCGGCAAGGTTGGGTCACAAGCCCATCCGTAAAGCAATCTCAGGGAAAGGAAAATGGGATCATTGTATTTGGCATTGACCATCAATGACTCACTCACCAAGGTTGGGCCCATCTTTCCTGAGCACACTGCCATCGGGAACCTGAATTTTTTTTTTTTAATTTTTTTTTCAACGTTTATTTATTTTTGGGACAGAGAGAGACAGAGCATGAACGGGGGAGGGGCAGAGAGAGAGGGAGACACAGAATCAGAAACAGGCTCCAGGCTCCGAGCCATCAGCCCAGAGCCTGACGTGGGGCTCGAACTCACGGACCGCGAGATCGTGACCTGGCTGAAGTCGGACGCTTAACCGACTGCGCCACCCAGGCGCCCCTTGGGAACCTGAATATTACAGGACTTCTGCTATCAAGAGCATAAAGTGGAGGGTGATGGGTAAATGAGCTACCAAGAAGGTCTGCCCAACACTATGGCGGCACATGTTATCGCTAGCGTTTGTCAGATACAGAAACTGTGTCTCAGATAGGTTAGGTACAATTTTCAAGGCACATAGATTGTGAGACAACTAGACCTAGAAGTCAGGGATTTTGGATCCCGATTTGGTGTTCATTTCAATACATTCAACTGTAAGATGGGATCAAGTTTGAAACTCTGAGCTCCCTGACAGATAGAGTAAAAAGGCCAAGAAAACGAACTTTACAGTTCCCCTCAGGATCTGGTCAAAAGAGCGGTATAAGTTTATCTGGAGGGGACCATTTTCCTAGCACTAAGTTCTTGGAGGAATTTACTGGGTGAAATCTTACACAAGGGACGTAGCAACATATTGGATAATGTAAAAAAAAAAAAAAAGGAAAGAGAGGGAACTAGCAGAGGCTCCGCTACCTACGTGCAAACGGAGTGTTTTTCAACATTTTTTTCTGTTAAGATATATGTAAACGTCATGCTGTCATGGGTGAACCCAGGTTTCGACTAACTGTACAAAATTTGGCAGGGAAGTTAATCTCTACTGTCACGGAACAAATCAAAACTAATAATAGTACACGGGGAACAATTACTCAGAACATTTTTTTTTTTTTTGGCATAGATAAGCTGAGCTTTGGGTTACGTGCCATTCCTGGTGCCTCCATGACCCCGTCCTTTCTTCTCCTTCTCAAAAAAGGCAAAAAAGTGAGGGAGACTGTTCTATGCATGACTCCGAACTGATTCCTCTTTGTGTTTCAAAGCCAATCACTTGCCAGACTTCAGTGCTCTCATTAGTTTAATTGTTATGCCTTATTGCATATACTATAATCGCAAAATAGACACGGGCCTCCCTGATTTCAGAAGAACCGTGAGCAAATTCACCTCCCCAAGGAGGTGTTTAATTTAGGAGAAAACTCTGACATTTCGGGAGGCTTGCCAAGCCCTCGTTCTTCAAAATTACCTTAAATAAATTTGCACACCATCCCAACAGGTGGACTTCCTTCTACCGAAGAAGGACGGAGGTTCACTGTCTTGCTAGCTAGTGTTCAAAAAAGGCCCATAACCACCTGCAATTATTCCTACTTACCGTATTGACCTTGTATTCATTCATTCAGAGAGAAGTTGGCCTGCATGGAGAGCATACACATGAAACTCGGAGCCACCTGCAGTCACTGTGGCAAGGCCATCCCTCAGCCAGCTGTCTTCATTGCCTGAGAGAGCTTCTGACGTCCAGTTGCAGCGTGATCTAGTGATTTGGTTTGTGGGTGAGCACAGACACCTTTTAAAGAAGTGCCTATGGTTGTGTATCAGGGAGGAAATAAAGTCCTTTCTACCATAGAAGGCTGGCATGTTACAGAGCAAAAGTGTCACTCTGCTTATGGAAATGCAGAGTAATCGTTTAAATATTTCTTTAAAAGAATGACGAGGGCGCCTGGGTGACGCAGTTGGTTAAGTGTCTGACTTCGGCTCAGGTCACAATCTCACGGTTCATGAGTTCAACCCCACAGCGGGCTCTCTGCTGTCGGCACAGAGCCTGCTTCAGACCCTCTGTCCCCCTCTCTCCCTGCCCCTCCCCTGCTCACACTCTCTCTCTCGCTTCCAAAAAAAAAATTGAATGAACATTTAAAAAAAAAGATTAATGATTATTTTGTTCCTGGAAAAAGATATTTGTAAACAAGTATAGCAAGATATTGTATTGATTAAGGGGAACCTTGAAATGTAAAATATTCATAAAGGCACATAATGGCACAGATGCATGAAAGTCAATAGATTGGTGACAAAGTGAGAAAACACAAGGAATTTTATCCAGCTATCTTATAATTATTTATTGAGCACCTGCTATGTGTCCGGTACTTAGCTTAGTCCGGCAGGGGATGTGGTGAGGAGTAAGACCGAGCCCTTAGTACTTGCTCTGAAGATGGTTCACAAACTCCAGTGCTTACAAGGGCAGCATAAATGCATGATGCCTGTCAGGTGAGGACTGTGGCAAACTTGAGATTCTGTGCCCTGCTTAAAGGGGTGGACGCTACTTGGCTTCCATGACGATTTCCATCCGGGAATACTGGTCCAATGTAGCTAGATCATCCCACTGTAAAATAAACCAGAACTTGAAAATTTTGTGTAAAACTCCCTCTACTTTGCATCGTTACTATCATTTAAGTAAAATAAAAAACTGTGAGGGGGAAAAGGAAAACATGTCAGTTTGCTGTTTTCCCTGAACTGATTCGTGGGTTTGGCAGTGTGAAAACTTGACTCTTAGTGGCATCCATTTCCTGGCCATTTTGTCTTGCGAAGAAATTAATTACACTTATGTCAGCCCAAAATACCTTTGGGTCTTTAAATCCTTTTTTTCCCCTCTCTTTTTTAAGATGAAAGTATTTCTGCCTAATTGACCAGCATCTGCCATTGTGAGATTCTGACCCTCATGAGAGATGCTGAGAGGTGGTATGAGGGCTGTCAGCTTATTTCAACTTGATTTCAGCCACCAGTTAAGAATTCCTTTTCTTCTCATCGCATGGGAGTGAGCCTAGTGGTTGAAATTTGATGACAGAGGGGAAGGATGAGAGAAAACAAGAGAGAAACAGAGAGAAAGCAGGATGGCCGGAGGGCTGGGATCGTGCAAAAGATGAAACCAAATGGCAAACTAATTTCTTGGTTTTTTTCATCCACGTGTTTATTCATCCATAGATACATATTGAACATCTGCGATGTGCCGATCTTTACTTTAGGTATGGATGTATTGGTGGGGTGGGGCAGATGAAGTCTCCGCCCTCATGAAACTTACATTCCAGCCAGGGTGTGGAAATGATGCGATACGAACAAAGGAACGAATAGAGTCACTGGAAATGGCCGTAAATGCTGATGAATTAAATAAGGCAGGGTAGTGAAGTGTGACTAAGCATCATTTTGGTGGGAATGGTCAGGCAAGCGTCTCTGAGAAGAAATTGGAGCCAAAACCAGAACAATGACGAGAAGCCAGCGAACTATAGGAAGATCTGCGGAAAAGTGATAAGGGATACAGGGCAAAATAGCCTGGAATTGAAGACGGGGTCAGTTATTCCCATTTTTGTGTGTTCTTCTGATCTTTTTGGTTAATAAAGGGGAAATGTCTCCATTTGGTGTTAGTATGTCTTCCTATTAGTAACATCTTTTTAAAAAATTTTTTTAATGTTTGTTTTTGAGAGAGAGAGAGAGAGAGAAGAGGGACAGAGAGAGAGAGAGAGAGAGAGAGAGAGAGAGAGGGAGACACATAATCCAAAGCAGGCTCCAGGCTCTGAGCTGTCAGCACAGAGCCCGACGCGGGGCTTGAACCCATGGACCATGAGAGCATGACCTGAGCTGAAGTCAGACAGTCAACTGACTGAGCCACCCAATAACATCTTTTTAATACCCGCTAGCCTATCTGTTTAACAAAGAGAGAATAGACTCCAAGCCCAGAGCTTTCAGCAAGCCATAGTAGCAGACTAGCGTTAATAATGCTATGTTATTTGTTCCTTGTTTTTGTAGTTTCTTTCCACTTTCAACGGTGATATAAAATTGCCTTTTTGAATGAATGTAGTTCTGTAAAATGAATGAATCAGATACACAGGCAATCATCAATTACACAAGAGCACAGGACTTTCCAGAAGTGAGATGACCAGGTCTATTGTTTTACCCTTCTGTTCTTGGGAATCGCTCCCAAATACCCGGAAGAATGAGACACAAACACACAGCCTCCATCTCTGCTGAAACTAGAAGCCATCTGTGATCCTAAACCATGGCATGTTAGGGTGGAAAGCCGATTGAGAAAAGATAACCACGCGCAAACAAGGAAGAGCTGCTGCAATGAAAATGTGTAGCCGAGTGAAAGTCTGTGTAACTGTACAGTCTAGCCCTCCCTGGGCCCTTTCTCTGCCTGAAGAGTCCCAGAATGCACCAGCAGGCTGATAGCCTGCTGGTAAATGGGAAGATTCCAGCCAATTACTTCATTAGTGCTGCATTCGTAAACATACACTGGCTGCAAAGGACTCACAGATTTTAAACGAAAAGCCCCACCAAGAAAGCAAGAGACCCAACAAGAAATCGGAAGTAAAGAAATTCTGACGTATCAGAGATAACGAAAGGAATAGAGGAAACTGCCACAACGTTATAATTAATAATCGCAGAGAGATGAAAAAATATTCTGCCTCCACTGCATCCAAACCAGGATGATATTGCTTTTTAGGATTCAATCAAAGAACAAATAAGAAGCAACTCTATAAAATCAAAGTAGGGTTGAAGAAATAATAAATACAACTGGAGGGTTGGGAAGTATGGTTGCCAAAGTCTCTCAGTAATGAAATTAAAAGATTTAAAAAATGGAAAGATAAGATGAAAAAAATGACAAGACCTCCTCATGAGGTCTGACGTCTGACTATCCGGCCTTCTAGAAAGAACAGAGAGAACACGAAATGGAGGGGTGAAATGTATCAAGGAAATAAGGAAGAAAAATTCCAGGACTGAAGGACATGAGTTTTGTCATGTGGGTTGAGAGGACCCGCCAAGTGAATTCTGAAAGTTCCACCTAAGGCTAATCAGTACAGTATTTCAGAACACCAAATAGAGAGCCTCTAAAAACTTTCTGAGAGGAAAAAAGAAATATCACACACGAAGGAGTGGGAAAAAGAATGGAATCAGACCGTTAACACTGGGAAAAAGGAGACAGAATCTTTAGCACATTGAATAACAATGAGCTTCCAACCGAGATTTCTATATCCAGCCAAAATATCAAGTGTTGGGGTAGAATCAAGACATCTTATGGACAGCATATCTACCTCCCATGAACTCCTTCTCAGGAAGTGACTAGAGAATGTATTTCATCAAAAGAGAGTTTGGGGTCCATGAAATGAATCTAACAGTTGAAAGAAGCAAAAGAATTCCAGGATGAGGTAATATTTATAGGCATACACCAGTCCTCAAGGGCAACTGGTCCAGATTGAAGGACAGAGGGCTTCAGGAGGAAAGCCTTTAGGAAAAAATAAATTAAACTAGTAGACGATCTGATATTTTGAACACACGGATAGTTCTATTAAGAAGTTATTGGAAGAAATGGGAAGAATTTTAAATAGATATTTTAAAAAAAACTAAGAAAATGAAAAAAAAAAGTGAGATAATTTACTCCAAAAAGAGATGCATTTTCCAGAAAAGAAACGTAATTATGGCACTCCACTAGGTTCAACAGCAAATGATATTTGCACTGTCATAAAAATGAAAACATTGGATGCTGCTTTAATTAGAAAATTGTATATGGTCCTGCTGGGAAATCTGGAGGAGAGGATGCAGGGCAGATATGTGTGTTTGAGAGCAAAAAAGCCAAATTCTTGCTTACCGAAGTAGAAAGTCCATATAAAAAGCCTAAAATTAATGAGTCAAGAGATAGCTGTATCATCATTTATCTATTAGAATTGTGGAGGTTAATGCCTGAAGAAACCACTAAAAGAATTAAAATCGATGCTTCTGGAGAGGTGGATTGGGATGAGTAGCCAAAAATGTTATTTTTCCATTAAAAACTTTCAGCATTATTTGACTGTTGAAATTATGTGCCTGTATTACTTTGAAAACGTACCCTATGCTTCAAGTAAAAAAATACATATAATATAAATATTCCACAATGGGACAGAAGCTTCTCATTGTTTCCTAGTGCCCTTCTCCAAGAGACCCCCCAATCTTTCACTGGACATTTGTCCACCTGGAATAAAGGATTAAGTTATCCAGGATTCGTTGCAGGTAAAAATGGCCACGGGACTAAGCTCAGCAGTTTATACAGCATTGCGATGTGTCCTTAAAGGGGGTGGCCCTGCTTTTTGTGTCCTCCTACTTCCTGCTGGACCTCCAGGGGCCATGGTGACTTTGGAGGGGTGGCCACACATGGCAGAACCATAAGACAGAAGGGGTCTGGGTTTCTACTGCCACACCAGGCCCTGGATTGACTCCTTCCAGACTTCTGGAAAACGAGGAAGACGGTCGGTTTGTGTTTTTAAATACCATTTTTCTTTGGGGACTTTTGAATACCAACAAATATAAACCCAACTAACGCACTTGCGTTATGTCACCAGCAGAAGCATGCAAGTGACTGGATCTTGGAAAGACTGGCTGAGAGGGTGTGAGTAAGGGCAAGGCAGCAGAGCGGAGGCCTTTCCTGGGGACTAAGAGGACGCATGCAAGTGGGAGGGCCCACGCTTTACAATTCGGTAAGCGCCACTCAGGCATAGAGGGTAGAATTGGAGGGAACAGTTGCTTTCTAAGAGTCTGGCAGGGTGGCCCATCTATGCGGTACATTAAGCTCAGTCCTTGCCTTGAAGTTGCCTGCGGCCCAGCGGGAATCCTGCCGGGTAGTCACGGAACCCTACTAATGGTCGTGGCCACCACGGGCATGACTCGAGACGTGCCATATACATCTTCTCATTGAGTCCTCAGACAACCCGCCATGTGATGTTAGCCCGTCTATGGACACGCCCACTGCAGAGGAGGAAACCAGGTCATTCAGGTCCCCAAGGTCATGCAGCTGGACTTACTGTCTGGCTTAACTACGAGACCCAAGGCCAATGATGAAGTGCTGCATCTGAGGTTCCAACCAAGGAAGGAGAGGGGAAATCCTAGCCTTCTGGGGAAGCAAGTATCGGAACCGGGCCCTGAAGGTTCTGAAAGGTGAAGTTGAAAATAAGAAGAACCCTAAGTGATTGGCGCAGTGTGAACAAAGAGTTGAAGCCTGGAAGACATCAGGAGGGCTTGGGAAACTGGGAGCAGACGAATCTAGCTGGAGGGAGAGAGCGTGGTGGGACTGTGGGAGATGAGGCCTGGGGACGAAGGGTGGGCGCCGGGGTCACAGAGGCCTCCCGTGCAGGCTACAGACACGCGCTGGATTCTGTAGGACACGTGTGGTGTGGACGGTTGCTTTGCTTGGTCGCTTTTTTGCTATTATCATTACATCCGTCACATACCTGCAATATATTTAGTTGAAAATGCTCTACCGTGAGCATGTAGGAAGGCCACCTTTCCTAGCTCCCACCTTGGCCCCAATCCCATCACGGCCTCTATTCTTTATGCCACCCCCCGTGACAGCATGACAACGGGGGCCACTGCGATGTTTCCACACCCCTGCCTTAGTTTCCATTCCTCTAGGAAATATTGCCAGGCAGGTTTATGCTCAGATGGTCCAAGGACTCGTCACATGCATATACATGACAACAATGCCTTCATGTGTCATCACCGTCTTGCTTGTCACAAGAGCCTCTTCCCGTGTATTTCCTGCCAGGCAGGAGGGGGACGGTGTGAGAACCGGAGCCAGCTTTGCGGAGGGGCCTTTGTCGCCCCCCGATCGGGAGAGGGTGAATCTGGTCCACAGAGCACTTCGCTCCGTGCGGCCAAGACCGACCGCAGAGCAATTTGACCGAAGTGTCTTTCCTCTTGGCTGCCAGCTTCTATCCCGGCAAAGGCTGCTGGTTGGACAGAGGCTTTCACTGCACTTAAAGAATTAAATAGAGGAGCCAGGCAGAACAGGATGGAAATGGCTCAGAGAGAGATTGGGGCAGTGCTGGGGGTGGGCGGTGAAGCCCTTGATTTTTGTCCACGCCAGACTCGAAGGCTGGACCCACTGTCGGAGGAGCCTCAGACTGGGGCATCCTGAGAACGACAGAACGCCCCCTATGGTTCTGTGGGTCCAAGCCCTTCAATGGCCCCCTTTTCTTTAATATTCAAATAAAAAGGCTTAGGAGCCCGCCTCCGTGGGAAGGCCGACCTTGTTTCTTTCACTCCGAAGCCATCACCCTGTCTGTTCTTTGACACAGACCCTCCTGCGAGCCTCAGAATAACCCACTCCGAACATTCGCCCGCCAGGAGACACCAAGGGAGGCCCACCTACCAGAAGGCTATGGGCTTAAAGGATTTAGATATTCGGAATAACGGCACGTTTTAAAATGTTCTATGCCTCTACCTGGACAAAGAGAACTTCACAGTCGTCTCAGAAGGCTTAGCTTTGAACTCAGCGTTCTTAGCTCCTCAGAGTTAAGCAGGCAGCTTATCTCCCTTCTCTCACTGCCCCAGTGCCCTTGCACACCAGCAGGGGCCTCTCTCTCAGGTGTGTGCACCCTCACCTCCCGTCTCTGCCCCACACTCCCCACACACAGCCCGGGGTGGCCACACTGTGGCACGGTTAACCCTGAGAGACCCAGTCCTGGAAATGAACTTGGATGATGCGGAAGGGAAGTTTCTAGGGTGTGTGGGTCCAGGAGTAGTGTCCAGAGCAGCGGTCGGCAAACAACGGCAGCGGGCAAGTCTGGCCCCACCACCTGTGTTTCATATGACCAGTCAAGCCAAGAACGTCTTTACCTTTTTAAATGACTGGGGGGAAAAAAATCACAGAAGACTGATTGGGGGGGCTCAGTCGGTTACACGTCCGACTCTCGATTTCATCTCCGGTCATTTGCGTCAGGCTCTGCGCTGAGTGTGGAGTCCGCTTGAGACGTTTTTCTCTCCCTCGGCCCCTCCCCCCACCCTCTCAAAAATAAGAATAAAAAAATAAAAAATAATAATAAAGTAATAAAATAATAAAAAATAAGTAATAAAAAATAAATAATAAAAAATAATAATAAATAAGAAAAAAATAAGAAAAAAAAATAAGAAAAAATAAGAAAAATAAAAAAATAAATAATAAAAAATAATAATAAAATAAGAAAAAATAAGAAAAAAATAAGAAAAAAATAAGAAAAATAAAAAAATAAAAAAAAATAATAATAAATAAAAAAATAAAAAATAAAATAATAAAAAATAAAAAAATAAGTCACAGAGCTTTCTGTGACTTGTGAAAATGATGTGGCATTCAAATTTCAGTGCCCACAGATGAAGTCTTCTTGGAATCCAACTAGGCGCATTGATTTCTCTATCATCCTTTTCGTGGAGTTGAGTATTTGAGACAGAGACCCTAGGGCCCCGCGGAGTCCCAACGATTTACTATCTGGCCCTTCTACGGAGACTAGAGTTTGTGTTACTTCTGTCAATTTACTCTGCACAGCAGCCCATACAGCCTTGCTTTAATGTTTTTTAAAGAAATTGAGGTAAAATACCCGTAAAATGTACCACGTTAACCAGTCGTTAATGTTTTTTAAAGAAATTGAGGTAAAATACCCGTAAAATGTACCACGTTAACCAGTCGTGTGGTTCAAAGCCCCCGAGTACACTCATGTTGTGCGGCCATTGCCACGCATTCCGTTTTCCCAAACGGAAACTCTGTGTCCATTAAACACCAACTCTTGGGGTGCCTGGGTGGCTTAGTCGGCTGGGCATCTGACTCTTGATTCAGTTCAGGTCATGATCTCATGGTTCGTGGGATCAAGACCCGCATTGGGCTCTGCACTGACAATGAGGAACCTGGTGGCGATTCTCTCTCCCTCTCTCTGTCCCTCCCCTGATCATGCTCTCTCTCTCTCTCTTTCTCTCTCAAAATAAATAAGTAAATATTTCAAAAACCACGAAAAACATCAACTCTCCATTTTTCCCTTCCCCAGCCCCCTGGCACCCACCATTCTACCTCCTGCCTCTATGAATCTGGGTGTCCTAGGTGCCTTAGATAAGTGGAATCACACAGCATTTGTCTTTTTGTGACCACTTTTGTCACTCAGCACAAGGTCCTCAGGTTTATTCATCTCGTAGCAGATGTCCGAACTTCCCTCCTTTGTAAGGCTGCATAATACTCTGCTGTATGTAATATCACATTTTTGTTTATCCACGTGTCCATGGACAGACACGTGGGTAGCTTCCACGGTTGGCCGCCGTGAATGATACTATGAACCTTCCCAGGACCCCGCTGTCAACTCTTTTACGCATAGACAGGCACGCTTCACTGTATTGTGCTTTGCGAATGTTGCATTTTTTTACAAACTGAAGGTTCAGGACTTCAGTGGAGGAAATTGCGGATGCGGCAGAAACAGTCAGGGAACCAGAATCAGAAGTGGAGCCTGGGGCGCCTGGGTGACTCAGCAGGTTAAGCGTCCAACTTCGGCCCAGGTCATGATCTCGCGGCCCGTGGGTTCGAGCCCCGCGTCAGGCTCTGTGCTGACAGCTCGGAGCCTGAGCCTGCTTCCGATTCTGTGTCTCCCTCTCTGTCTCTCTGCTCCTCCCCCACCTGCACTGTCTCCATCTCTCAAAAAATAAATAAACATTTAAAAAATTAAAAAAAAAAAAAAAAGCAGCAGAGCCCGAAGACGGGATGGAATCACTGCCATCTCAGGATACAACTTCACCAGATGAGAAGTTGCTTAGAGGTGAGCAAAGAAAGTGGTTTCTTGAGAGGGAATCCGCTGCTGGTGAAATTGCCGTGAAGGTTGTTGGAATGACAGCAAAGGACTTGGCCCATCGCCTAAACTCAGTTGATAAAGCATCGGCAGGGCTCGAGAGAACAAACTCCAATTCAGAAAGAAATTCCGCTGGGCGTAGAATGCTCCCGAACAGCCCTGCATGCTACCGAGAAATCGGTGAAAAGAGCCAACTGACGCTGCGAACGTCATTGTTGTTTTACGGGAAGAAATGCCGCCGTCACTCCAGCCTTCAGGAACCGCCACCCTCATCAGTCAGCAGCCATCCACCTCCAGGCGAGACCATCCACCAGCCAAAAAGATT
The DNA here is from genome assembly GCF_014898765.1 of Herpailurus yagouaroundi. Lineage (NCBI taxonomy): Eukaryota > Metazoa > Chordata > Mammalia > Carnivora > Felidae > Herpailurus > Herpailurus yagouaroundi. The sequence continues at coordinate 8,159,225 of NW_024412421.1, forward strand.
AGGGCTCTCTGAAATCTCCGCTGACAGTTAGCATTTTTCAGCAATGAAGTATGTTAAAATCCAAATATATACGTTTTTAAGGCCTACTGCTGTTGCGCACTTAATGGCCTTCGGTACGGCATAAACACAATTTTTATATGCACTGGGAAACCCAAAACTTCATTTGACCGGCTTGATTACAGTATTCGCTTTATTGAAGCGGTCTGGAGCTGAACGTGCCGTGTCTCCAAGGTGTTTCTGCACCTCGGGGTGGAATTACTGGCTTATATGGTAATTCTGTGTAATTTTTTGAGGAACCACCATATTGTCTTCCAAAGCGACAGCACCATTGCACATGCCCACCAACACAGGCGACTTCACTTTTTAAAAGCAAAAAAAAAAAAAAAAAAAAAAAAAAAAAAGCAAAGCTCTTCGAGGTGTCTGCCTGACGAAAGGGTCGCCCGACTTTGAAAATATATATATAATCTCCCAACAGCAATAGTTTTCAACCCTGGTTGCGTATGAGAATCATCTGGGGAGCTTATCAAAAAATAGTAGTGTGTGTGTGTGTGTGTGTGTGTGTGTGTGTGTGTGTGTTACAGGGCGTGGGCAGGTGGATGGACTCTGCAGACCAATGAGTCTAGAAGAGGTATTCTTTCCGTTGGCACAGGTCACTCCCCAAGCAGCCTGGGTCAAGAGCCACTGCCCTTGCACCACCAGCTGGTCCTACAGCCAGCTTTTAAAATAACTCGTCTTTCTCCTGCTACGTTTGCCTTTCTGAGGACCCAGCTCCAGGAAGCAATAGACATGTCCCTGGAATCATGAGTGGTGTTGGGCATGGAGGTGGTGACACACAGTTTCCTGGTGTGATAGCGGGTGTGTTGAAGACAGACGCCATCTGGAGTAGAGAGGGGCAAGGGCTGGGACTGGGCTGGTCACACCCTGTGCCTTCAGCACCTTTCCGTTTTCAGGGACATCTCTAGGGCCACCCTGTCCCAGGCTCTTGGCATCTCTCCCTCGGGGAGTGCACCTCCCTACCCCCACCAATCACATGCATTCTAAGCCTGCGCGGGCGGGGTCTTCTTTTCATGCCCAGCTCGGTCCAACTTCCTGATCTTCGTCCCTCAACCAACATTAAAATAACCTTCCGGGTCAGAATCCGCCAAGAGACAGGCAGCAAGGACCTCCTTTTTTACACTTCTCCCCTTGAATCTAAATAGCCTTTTTATTCTGCAGTGGAGATTTCTGGAGTATCGCGCAGCTTGGTTATCTTCCTAGGGAGGCACAAACATCCAGGGGGATTTTAAACCTTGCTTTGGTCAAGCAGACTGAGGCAAGGCCACAGTATGTGCTTTAAATGATCTAGAACGATGAAGACTGGTTGGGATTTTTTTTTTTTTTCTCCAAGAGTGGCCCTTGTAGGTTTAATTGTAAAGTGTAATTACTTCAAGACATCATAATTTGTTGTGTACCGTATAAATCAGCCGAACTCCACGGAATCATGTTTTTAATGTAGACCCCAAATAAAATGTTCTTTTATGACATAGCAGATGTTTCTTAATTCACTAGCGCCATGCATTGGGGTATTAAGATTATTCCTTGGCATTTTATTATGAATAACATACTTGCTCCATCATTAAGTGGGCCATTAAAGACATAAACAAGCTTTTATGCCCTGGTTTTCAACAGCTGCTGGTGGTCTACCAAGTGATAATCCAGCTTTCAGCAAATATATTCTTCAGCTCTAAGAAATAAATACATTTAATAGGGCAACTCCAGGTCATTCCACAGCTTCTGGGATCCTGGCTTGGGAAAAATTCTTTACGCTGGAAAAATGGACTGAAGGGCGAGTTGTTTTGAAAGCACGTGCTTCCTTCCGAAAGCGTGTGTGTTTGTGAGTGCGAGTGTGTGTGTGTGTGTGTGTGTGTGTGTGTGTGTGTGTTTCTTTAAAATAAACTAAAAATGTAAACGGAAAGAAACAGAGGGACGCGTCCGAGAGAGACACAGCGTTTTGTAGACGGTGCGGGAGGCTGTTCTGTTCCTCAGCAAATGGGAAGACACGCTCACCAATCCTATAACCTGCACTTTGAAGGAAATCAGCTGAGTCGGTTATATGCAGCAAACAAAGAGAGGGGACGAACGGCGGAGGTCACAGGCCCTGTTCAGTCACCGGCTTCGAATCTGAGCGGATGTGACCCCTGTGGGACAATGTTCCCAAGGTGTATGGGGAGGAGTCTCATGTCTCTAACTCGGATGGGAGCCAGATAAGCGTTCCCTCTCCCCCACCTTGGACTTCCTAAAGATAACAACTCCGGGCAGCCGAGGAGAAGAGCTAGGGGGGGCGCTGAGATAGGAAATAGCGAGGCTGTATTATCGTTGGCGCGCCCGGTCCTTGCTTCCTGTGCAAAGGTAGCTCTGAAGGGTGCGAAACTTTACAGCGCTAAATGTACACAATGACATCCTACAAGCGACTGTTAGAGGGAGAAGGCGGGGGGGGGGGGGGGGGGAAACCGGTGGGAATTTGGCAGAAACTCTCGGATACCCTGCCACCCTCCTCCATTCCCCCCCCCCCACCCCACCCCCACGGAAACTCAGGACGCTGAATGAAAGAAGGAGAAGGGGAAAGTGGAACTCATTTTCAAGTCCGTCCAATTCCAAATCTATTACAAGATCTGTCAGCAACAGGAGGTGGGAGGAAGAGTTCCAATGTATATAGCGAATCGGGTAGCATGGACCTTCACCGGGGATGACTCCTCAGTACCTGGGAAAGACCGTCTCAGTATTCCTGGTCCTAAGGTTATGGAGGAAAAGACACTGGGGTGAAATATTAAGCACCTTGTCCTAAATGACAAGAGATATGGCAGAGAATGCCTGTAGGAAGGCCTTTTGTCTTTTGTTCCTTTTCCCTAAATAGGATTTAGTAATAAATTTTCTTTTCCTTTTTTTTTTTTGGTTGCTGATGAGGGTTTATTTTCTTTCTGTGTTCTATTTCATTTTGCAGTTGGATGTACTATTGTTCTGGGGCCCGTGAAAACAGGGGAGGGGGGCAGGAGGCAGGAACCACATTGTGAGTGAACTTGGCAGAAGGAGAGGAGGAGGGTAACTTTCCCGTCCGGTTCGGTATCTGAGGTCTGCAGTGCTCCTGCCTCATCAATCCTTCCACGGCCACAACTAAAATATTCCTGGGCCCCGACAGAGCCACGGATGGACCCAGCGTGGCCTTGTAATTTTTTTTTTTTCTTATTTATGCTCACCTTATTGGGAAAGCGACGTTTGATGTTACTTTTCCATTATGTTAATTACAACTGTAAGAGGATTTTATTGTGCCCTCGATGACATCACTTTGGAAACATCATTCAATTGGGTGGCCCGCTTTCCTCTGGATGATTGTACAAAATAAACAGTCAAGCCTTCTTTTTATAGCCACAGACCGTGTCTCTAAACGCGTGCGCGCATGCACACACACACACACACACACACACACACGTGCATTTTTCACCACGTCCGAAAGGAAACAGAGCTTCCAACCTCACAGCATTCTACATGACTTTGAATTAATATCGGTCTATTAAAAAGAGCTGTAATCAGAAGAAAAAACTTAGCCCAATTCGCACAGCAAATACATTTCACAGTTGTTTTGGACAAATGCCCTCAGTGAATATGTTTAAAGTCATGTACAACAGGAATATGTTATCACAAGTAACCATGCTTTAATAAACACTTCATCTTTTTGTATTGCTTTCTTTCCATCACAATAATAGAAATATAACACCATATATCACTGTAGAACACATTTCCACATAAATGCTGATAAGCACAAAATATTTTTCATCATTTACATTTTAACTGTAATAATATATGGCAGGATTAAAGCTGCATCCATCATGTGTCTAACTAACCTTGCCGTAATGAATTTTTAAATGTAATGGTTTCTGTCGCAAAGTAAAATCGTACATAATGTCTAGTGACACAGTACGCTGGTGGATAGGTGCTTTTTAAAATGTAAATGCAACTTCGTTTTTAATTAGATTTATAAACTTCGCCACCTCCACTCTCAGCCAGCACCCCCGCCCCCGCAGGATTATTTCAAGCAAGAAACACAGGAGGCATGAATATGTGAAGTACCACCAAAGAGCGCACTCCTTGAGTTATTTAAAAATCACTCGCTTGTTGGAAATTCTGTGAATTCAGGGTGGGTGCGTGTGTGTGTGTGTGTGTCCTCGTGCGCGAAGCGGCACCCAATGGAAACAAAAGCTTATGGGCCATCAGAGTGCGGAAAGCATTCTAGGGGTACCCCCTGTCCGCCAGCCCCCCGGATCAGATTTGGGGGACGGGGGGCACGGGACGGGGGGGGGTGCTGTGTGCCGTGAGGATCTGGGTCAAGGACAAATACATTCCTCCCTCTCTGCTTGAAGTAACAAATAAGCCGACTCACCAGAGAAGAATCATTAAAAATAATTTGCACAAGCTTTCGGTGGTGGGAGCTCTTTTTTGATACAATATTTCCTTCCGTGATTATCACTGCGGACATGTTCCAGCCATATGGAAGCGAGCTGGGCTGGGAGCTCCCTCAATACCTGAGTGGTTAATTAAGAGCCGTTGCCCGGCCACAAGAAGCAGGTTTGAAATCCCTCTTCAGTCTCCGACAATGAGTAGCTTTTTTAGCAGCAGAAGTCACCAGGGACAGCCAGAAGCGAGGGTAATTATTTGAGATAACACACAGCTGAAAAGAGTGTGTGTGAGTGCAGAGGGGGGCGGG
>NW_024412421.1:8164362-8199362 GCF_014898765.1 Herpailurus yagouaroundi
GTATTCAAACTTTGCAATGGTGAGTTCAGGCCTGCCAGCTCAATCTGAATAAGCTATTCTCACTTTATCAGGGTTTGCTGAACGGACTTTGATTGCATTGTTGCAAAATAGCAGTAATTTTTCCATTAACCCATACAAACCCTCAGCGAGCCGGAGAACAAAGAAATATCAGAGGTATGAAAGCCACGAGCGCCGGGAGGGAAGCCAGGAGTTTTCCTAAATGGCTCCAAATACAACGGCACACACCAGCTCCTTACGCTGGCTGGGGCTTGTCGGGGGTGCCATTTTAGGCTCCGTTTGGGGTCCCCTGGGGTTTGGGTCTCAGTGGACACCTCTCCTCCTCGCTGCAAATTTCTATTGTTTCCACTGTGTTAGCAGGGCCTGGGAAACAGGGGGCTGGGTCTCCCTCCCTTCAGAGGGACCGTGTTTCATCCTGCATCTTCCCTGTGCCAAGAGCCTCAGTCTCCCTGTAGAACCCGACCCAGGAATGCTCAGAGCCCGTCAGAACCCAGGACGACCTGAACACCAAGGGGCCTTCCCTTTCTCCCAGGAAGACCTCAGCAGGCAAGGTCGGGGGGTGGGGGGGGGCGGGGTGGGGAAGCCAGCTCCTTTGGCGACTGGAAGGGAGCGAAGAACCCCAAAGCCCTCCTATTTGACATTGTGGCACGTTCCGCGTCACCGCACGGGTTCTGGAGAGGCAGGTGCAGCTGCTAGGTTCCGGGTTTCAAGGTAGCTTCGCGAGGCTGTTGTTTTGCATAAACGCGGCCGCCTTCGGCCATCGTGTTAATGATGGTAGGAAACCGAGGGCGAGCAGGGGCCCCGGCTCTCTCCTCCATTAGCAGGAGGTCCGCTTGGAACCATCAGACGCACGGCGGAGAGGCTCTGTTTCTGCCGAGAATCCCAGAGCCAGGGTGTTGACGGTCGTTAAGTTGATCAAAATCGAAGCCTGGCTTTCTGATTTGGTTCTTTAAATTCAAAGTGTCAAGTTCAGCCCATCTCTGGCACGTGGCTCTCTGCTAGGAGGCCCAGCGAAGAGCTGAGGTCTACGAGGGCTTTGATCTCCCGGAGCCACAAACCAACCCCGCTCAAGCAGTGGTGGCTTCGCCAGAAACCCATGCCTCAGCTTTGTTTAGGAACTGCCCAATATGTTAATTATCTCCTTTACCTCCGCCGCGTAGTACGGTCACACCGCACACCGGTCTTTAGAAAATAAAAGTGAACACGGTGAGCCCGTTGTACCCTGCTCCCATAATATCCAGGCCCTGACAACGCCTGGGCTGTCAGATGAGAAGAAGCGTCACTGGAATAAAGGTGGGCAGATGCGTGATAATGAGACAGAAGCGTGCAGATGCTAATAGAACTCACCAGAACAGGCCTGCCTTAGACGGATCTAGGTAGCAGGTGCAGGGTGTCAGGACGCCCGGATGTTACTTTCTCTTGATTCTCATTTAAGAACTGCTTTCGCCGTGCGGCTGTCAGTGAACTTTTCCCTCTCTCAGGAGCTCCAACCCCTAGGTGATCAGTCACATTTCGACATAACTAGATGTCAAAAGAAGTTTAAGTTGTATGACGCACCGTGATGCGGTGAGTTCCAGCCTCCGGCCTCCGAGGCGGCTTCTTAATGATCCGCCTGGAAACTCTGGCGCCTTTTCCTGCGTTTTGTTTTCTTATTAAAATACTGGCTAAGGGGCGCCTGGGTGGCGCAGTCGGTTAAGTGTCCGACTTCAGCCAGGTCACGATCTCGCGGTCTGTGAGTTCGAGCCCCGCGTCGGGCTCAGGGCTGATGGCTCGGAGCCTGGAGCCTGTTTCCGATTCTGTGTCTCCCTCTCTCTCTGCTCCTCCCCCGTTCATGCTCTGTCTCTCTCTGTCCCCAAAATAAATAAACGTTGAAAAAAAAAATACTGGCTAAGTCTTTGTCAATATCCATGTCAGCAACTGTGAGCTCAAGACAATATTATCCTAAGCATAATTTAATTTTAAATGTGGAACTCATGACCCACGCTGGCCCTAGAGCGTCCCTCCCACTGGCCCCTGGTAGCATCCTTGATTGAAATGAGGTTGTTGTTTGGAAATTTATTGCCAGCCCCAGTTGGGACGCTGGTGACCGCAGAGGCGGGGGAGCCCGGGCTGGGTCCCCGCGGGCTGCTCCCGGACCAGAAGCGTGGCTGTGGGGCCGAGATGAACAGACCGGACCTATGAGCTAGCGGTTCTAACCCACGCAAAGGCAGGAAAACAGACATAACCTGAGAACTGTCGTCCCTGATGCCCACAAAACCCTTGAACGGGAGTGTGAACTTTATTGGGTCCTTACTGGTCTCCGTGAGCCCATGGGCTCCCTCGGAGCGGGGTGGGGGGTGGGGGGGAGGGAGTTAGGTATATGGGACACATGCCGTCACGTATGCGATGAAGCCCGCCAGCCCTTGCCCTCCTTTGTGAGGCAGGCGTTTCTTGGAGCGTTTAATTGGGTCAGATCAGTTTGTTCTCCAAATATGTTCATTTTCTCCCACCACTGTTTACATTTCCATTGGGAAAATAAATACTACATGTCGCTTCTGCCTGCTGTATTTTCTTAGAGTATTTAATCCCCATTCCTCAGGAAAGGTTTACCCACACGCACACACACGCGCACACACGCACGCACACACACACACACATGCCCTCCAACCCTGGTGTGAAGGCATCACAGTTCGTAAAATGCTTTTTGTTTCTCCTCTTCAGACAGTGAAAGGATGTGCTATGGAAATCTAATGCTGCGTTGACATAATGAAGCGTTGGGAGGAATCTCACGTTTCTCAATCAGAGAACCAGCCAGTCTCATCCGGAATGTTCTAAGCCGTCTGCCACTCCCCCCCCCCGCCCCCCTCCACTGCCCCCCCCCCAGGATCGCTCTTCCTTAAACATTTCACAGGCTGGCTGTTATGCGGCTCATATGCTCTCACATAAAACAAGACTTCTCCCCCTAGATCCTGATATTTAGTAGCTGGAAGCTCATTAGGACCTCACTGCTTTGCCCTGGAGTTTTAAATTTTTAAGCAGCTAGGATTCGTCTAAGAGGTCTTAACCTTATAATTTGTAATAACTTAGAGATCACGCATCTGAAGCGCGAGTTATTTGAGAGAATGTTCCTTGTCCTTCGCCAGCCATCGATTTGCTTCCTCACCCTCTCCTGAACCAGGTGATGGAAAACGCTCACTTATTCCTTCGTAGTAAAACACAAGCAATTATGAGACATTTCTTAACGTGGATTGATCTTGCCTTAAAAGAAGGCCCGGAGTGTCAGAGGCAACTTACAGGGGTGGCAGAGATGAACAGAGGCGGGGAGGAGGGGGGCCAGAGAGCCAAGGTCCTGGATGGGCTAAGACCCGTCAGCTCGAAGCTTAGCCACCCACCGAAGTGTAGACAACAAGCGCGTCCCGATTTTTGACCGCGCCGGGCGCTAGGCGGAGCGAGGCAGTGTGGCGGAAAGCACATCACAGTCTGAAGTCAGGCATACGAGCTGTTCAACTCTGGTCAAGTTGCTTAACCTCTCTGGGCTTCAGATCGTTTTCACCACGAAACGGTAGGAGACTCAGCCTCCTGAGCGTGATAGGAACATTAAAGGAGACACGGTAAGTAAATTATCCCGCACAGAGCTGGAGACGCCCTCCAGGTACCTACGAGGTTATGACCTGGCCCCGGACCTCAAACCCAGAAAGTTCTCAGGATGCCTGGGCGGCGGGGGGGACAGAGACCTCCACGAGTGGAGCTGGCGATCGTGTGCAAGGAGCCAACACGAGGCGCTGTTTTTCTTCCTATTTCTGCCGCCTACGACAGACCCGGGCCCCTGTTACACTGACTAAACTTTGTCTAAAAATTATCTGAGGACCACCTAATGTGTGTCGATGCCACACATGAGATGTGTCAGCCTCTTCCAGTAATGACTCTCTGACATAAACAGTAAGGAAGAAATATTACAATTACCGAGGGGTGCCGGGGCCCGGCATGCATTTTCATGAGGGGTCCTGGTGAATGGCAGCGGGAGCTCTGTAATCAGCTCCCCCTGCCAGCAGAGGCCGGCCGAAGGAAGCTCTCCTCCCCCCAAAGACAATTAAAATGAGTTAAATGAATTAAAAAGGCCCTTCCCAGTTAAAGTACAGTCAGAGGTTAGAAACAGTAGTATTTGGATTTATGGTAAGCCCACGGCTGCCAAGCCTTAGGAATTGTGGCTCACGGGGGAGTCGTCTCAGTGGGAGCCTAAATAGCTTATGAAATTGGAGGCAATATGCATGATTTTACGTTTCTGGGAGGCCGTTTTCATTCCCCTGTTTATTTTGGCTTCTTAGGTCAATAGGAATATCTTTTTGCCTGAAATCGAATTGAGAGGGAGAGAGAGAGATTGGAGAGGCGGGGGGATATTGGGGCGGGGGGGGAGAGACTACCTTGTTGTGATAAACACAATAGGACGACGGAACAGGAATTCTCCCAATTTCGAGGCCAGGCAAAGAGCAGGCCAGGGGACAGCTTAGCGAAGGGAGGAAGCGTGTTCTGAGTCCCGTTTCACGGCTCACCAGCCGTGATCGGTTACAAGGGACTCCGCCCCTCGGTGCCTCGGTGTTGTCATCTGCGAAATGGGGTTGTTTCTACCTTGCAGAGGGGATAGGACCATTAAGTGCTCAGGTTGTCTGCCACGGTCGGCGGTTGATCTGCTCACCGCCGACCCCCCCCAGCCCCCCTCAGTGAGAGAGTAAGAACCCTGAAGGTATGAGGGTCTCTGCGACCACTGCCCAAACTTTCCCGAGCCCCAGATGCTGGCGAGCCACCGGGGTCACGGGAGACTATTACAGGCGTTCCTGCCGTTGTCCCAAACGTCCTGGTCACCTGCACGTCCAGATCCGGTCTCCCCGACCCTGGCCACATGCCATCGATTTCATAAGAAATTCTATCGAGGTTTCTGTCTGCTGCGTAAGAAGGAGGCCTCCTGCTTCCTCACCCCACCCCCCTCCCATCCCGCCCCCCCCCAGGTCCCCAAAGTCCCCGAGTGTGTGTACGCTCTTGCCCATTACATGCACAAACTCCATCAGAAAGCGTTTGTCTACACCCTCTTTATTCACTTTCAAAGGGTTAAACAGCCTATTTACTGGGCTGTCAACAACCCGAGGCCCAAGTCGTGAAGAAAGCCCCGTCCAGTTTTGTGCGGCCCGGAGCCTTGTCTTTGCTGGCCTGCTCTTGTTACTGTCATGTAATATCCATGACAATCGTGTTGGGCTTTTTTGGGGGGCTCCGTGGGGCTCAATCTGAGGGGCCACTTTCAGCCAGGAAAGGCCTTTATTTACGTGGATTTGAAAGAGCCTTGAGAAGGTCCTTCCCCCCAGCACCCGCTTCCACAGGTCACCGCGGTTTCAAAAGGATTTAAATGCGGAGGCCGCAATCAGTACGTCCATCACGTCCTAATAGACTGACACGAGCATTTGTGCCTGAAAGACAGGGGAAAAAGTGATGCAGATTTTCCCTAAATTGGACTGACGCACAAAGCAGGGAGAGCAATTGAGTGACGAGGTAACCTCTCATACCCTTTTTTGCACTTCTAACCAGCGCCGCACAAAGGGAGCCGTGGGAAGCCGCCCAGGAGCCGGGCCGGGCCATTTCCATGGGCCATATGGAAATTTTGTTTTGTGTACAGAGAAAGTGTCTGATAACAGTGACCTTAACTGCCATATGTGGGCAGTGAATAGGCCAGAGGAAACCACTCCACAATCTGACCCTCAACATATGGACCGGCGGCCCAAGGAGACTCTCAGTGCCATATTGCTGGCAACCCGGGGGGATTTCATTAGATTTGTTAATGAATTGTTCTATTGACTTATATCTGAGCTTGCCTCATTAGAGGAGAAGAACACAATTTTTATCTGTGTTTCCGTGAAGGGACCAGAGCGTTCCCTCCTTTGTGGGGCGGCGGGTAATCTGCGGTGCTGTCATCGGCTTTGAACTAATTTCTTGTGTCAGTTAAGAAGGCCCTTCCGTGCTTGTTGAGGCTCGAGCCCCGCTCCGAGCCTCTTCAAATCAATGTTTTCCTTGTGAGCGGATGTCTCCCCAGCTCCTGCTTGGCTTACAAATAGCCGAACATGATGTTGTCCTGGTGTGGCGCGTCTTCACGGTGCCCGCGGCAAGCTGAGCCCGCGGGTCCCCATGGCATCACCTGTCAGCGAGGGGCGTCGCGGGGCAGCAACCCGCTTTGCGCCGAGGTTGCCCATTCACCTGCCCTACCCGCCGCCGGCCCCTGTGCACTGTCTCCCCGTGCCGTCCGTGCGGTCTACACGCCGTCAAAAGCGCTTCGTGTTGGAACATCCCTGCACGAAGAAGAACACCCCCCTTCCCACTTCTGCCCTGCCAAGTTCGGAACCGGACAAATCCCCCCACACCCGAGCCTTATGAGGAACGGCTCTCGATTGTCTGGGCGTCTCAACGTGGGAAAGCTTGGGTCTTAAAGCAATAAGAGCTATCAATTAACATATTATTAGGGGTAAACCAATAAAGAACCCATTATGGCTAATGGCGAGTGTGGAATCACGAGGAATTAGCAAAATGAGATTCAATAAAATGGAAACCGTAAAGATAAGCTTCCGAAGATTGGATCTGGCTTTTTGAGCTTAAGTCTCAAATAAACAAATGAGGGATACGCACCCAAGCCTTCCACCCGGCCCTCTCTCCCGAGCTGGCCAAGGACAGGCAGAACTTTCCGACAAAGTTTCCCAACACCGCAACTCGGACATGGTTTATCCCCCCGGGGAGGGAGGGAGGAAGGCGGTTCATTCTTAAAATGCACGCACGTTGGGCTCAGTGCTTCCTGTGGGAGTCCCCCCTCGTAGGATGTGGCGCCGAGGTGCTCAAGCCCGTGCACCGGCCCTCAGGCACTGGCCTTGGCACGGGAAGAACCAAAAAGTTGGACGAAGCAGGAAACCTCCTTGCGATGTCACAGAGAAAACCCGGGACGCACATAGGTCCTGCAGCGGTGGCAGCGTGTGGGGTTAGAGACGCAGCGATTTTGCAAGTGAGAGGTACCTCGTCACAGAGGTGCTGTGAGAGGTGTCTGGGATCGCCGTCCATCCTTGCCTGAGTCTGAAGACAGAAGCTGGGTTCTCCAGCTTCGTGTTGCCTTCTTGTTAACGCCTCAGAGGGGCACTGAGACACCAGCTCTGCGTGCAGGAGCAGCTCATTAGGACTGTTGGTACCCATGGAGGGGCCCGAGAAAGAAGATCTCCCACGTGGGGAGAGAGAGAGATTTCAGAACCTTTGTTCTGGGCAACGAGAGTGTTCCTGGAACAAGGGGCCTGTAAGATCTAAAACGTTATATGAGAATCGGGTTCCAGGGGGATTATAACGGAGTTATATAAGCTATAAGGGTAGAAGGACGTACGTGCCAAATTTTACCAAACATACTACTGTTTTTATCAAGACAGGTTCTTTAGGGCTCTGCCTGGCCGGCTCAGTGAGAAGAGCAGGCGAATCTCAATCTTGGGGTTGTGAGTTTGAGCCCCACATTGGGTGTAGAGATGACCTAAGTAAAAAAATAAACTTCAAAAAGAAAAAGACAAAGGGTGCCTGGGTGACTCAGTCAGTGAAGTGCCCAACTCTTGATTTTGGCTCAGGTCATGATCTCACGGTTCGGGAGTCAAGCCCTGTGTTGGGCTCTGTGCTGACAGTGTAGGTAGAGCCTGCTTGGGGTTCTCTCTCTCTCTCTCTCTCTCTGCCCCTTCCCCGCTCACACTGTCTCTGTCTGTCTCAAAATATAAATAAATAAATAAATAAATAAATAAATAAATAAATAAATAGAAAGAGACAGGTTCATTGAGTTGTCTGCCCTGAGTTCACACATCTTTGAGGTTGACTGTTGGCTTTATAATGGAAATACCACTTGGCTGGGTATAAAATTCATCCTTTCTCTCAGAACTTTTCAGGCATTGCTCGAGTGCCTTTTGGCACTGAATGTCATCCTAATTTGTTACCATTTGCTTCTTGGTGGGCTACATTTCATCACTGAAATGTTTTATTTAAAATTTTTTTTTTTCAAAGAGAGCTAGGGGTGCTGTATTTCATGATATGTTTCATGTTTGAAAAGTTTTCCCGATTGCTCTTATACATGTGTGACAACTTAATTGTGTATAATTTCCTCGGGTCACACATTTTTGTCCTTGAAACTCTGCAGACACTCCCCAGTCCTTTTTGGCCATGAATGTTTCTCATTGGGGCGACTTCCCAACTACCAATGCCTTGACGTGGTTCCTGTGTGCCTGAAGAAATATGTCTTTCTCCATGGAGTCTAAGGACTTGACTAGGGACTGTCTCAGTATCACCCATTCTCCATCAGTATTTCCTGGCACTCAGCATTTCCAAATGTACCCGTGCGGACTGGATTCTGTTCTTTCTTCGTTTCAAGGAGATCCTGTGCTATTGTATCTTTGACTTTTTTGGGGTCCCTTTGTGGGATTCTCTAATTCAGGGTCACTATCTTTATCTTGCGTAGATCCAGGAGACTTTTAATCCACTAATGGCCAACGTCAGCTATCAGTTTATTGTTGCCGCCATACCCTCAGACCATACACACCTCAAAGGAAGAGAAAAAACATCTCACTTATCTTTCTTTCCTCCGATCCCACTACATGAGCAGCTCTGGAATGAACCCACAAGTAACTCTGTCCGTTCGAGTTTAAACTTTATGTTGAGAGAAGTCAACAGTCGTCGGAGGTTTTGGTTGAAGACGGCAGTGGTTGACGTGATGTCACATAGCTTCAAAGTGGGGTGGGCTCCAGGGTAAGGTAGATGTTCCTGATGAATGACGGTGATATCTGGTGGTGGCCAGAGACACTCGTTTTATAGGAAAAGATGGGGGGGGGGGGGAGGTGGGAATGGACCTTGGCCTTTGGTTCCAGAAAAAATAACCCGAAGGTTCTTCAGGGTCCTTTCCTTTTGTTTTTCTTTTCTTCTTTGAGGCGTACTTATCAGTTGATTCCCAACACCAAACTCCCTAAAAGGTTGGCATGTTAAATTTAAAAAAATGTATTTTTTTGCACCCATCGGTACGGGCTGGAAAAAATGGCACATTCAAAGGGTCTGTGAGCAGCGTATAGGGGGCCACAAGGGATGTGGAGGTACCAGCAGGAAGGGGCTAACTCTCCTAGGCCTAAAAGGGCAAGGCCAGAGAACGATGTTCCAGAGCCTAGCGAGTATTGTGACCGAGGAGAGGGTCTCCACTGAGATGCTGAGGGCTACATCCCTTGGCCCCAGGGGTGACAGGACTCAGTGAGGCCAAAGCCAGAAAGGGCATCTCTCTTCCCTTCCTCCTTCTGCTTGCCTCCTTATCCCTCCCAAGGACCAAGCTCAACTAGAAGCCAGAGGTGAGGGAGCCCAAGGGATGCAATCATTCATAGAGGTCAGCCTCCCAAATCCAGAGCAGGGAGGAGACGGGCACAATGTGGATCTGGAGGGACCCGATCTTCCCCAAGGCGACAACCTCCCTGCCAACCAGATCCATCAAATTAAATTCCACTTTCTCCTATTAGATTGGTAGGGATGAAAATGTTTGAAAACAAACGGTGTTGGTAAGGGTGTGTGGAGAAAAGAGGCTCCCTTGCACGTTTGCTGATCGTAGAGTAATTCAGAGCAACTTCAACAGAAGGCAGTTTGACAGCACCTATCCCAATTACCAAGCGCACACAACCTTCGATGGAAAGTCCCACTTCCAGGAATCCACCCCACAGACGTGGTGAAACACGGACACCATGCCACAGCCACAGGGTTACTCAGCAGCGCCCAGTTTGTCGTCGCAGAGCATTGGCGAAAACCCACACAGCCGGCCACAGAGACTGGTCGAATAAATTGTGGGTCGCACAGACAACGGAATACTACTCGCCCATCAAAGAAGAATAAAAAGACTCCGTGACGTACAGCGAAACAAAGCAAGGTGTTATCATTCGTGCTAAAGAAGGGGCAGAGAGGCAAGTAGAGTGGCGTGGTCTCCTTAGGACCACGAATACACGAGAAGCTAAGGGCTAAGGCTGGCTCTGGCAAGGACGCGTGTCACTGGTTAAGGGGTGGTGGCCAAGGCGGGAATGCCCTCTGGGGGCTGCTGTTGGGACCCGGCCCCTGCCCTGTATCTCCTCATTGTTCATCTGCCTCGGCCTCGCTCCTGTTTTATTCCGCCACGTCCCAGGAGCCACTGTTTATATCGCAGGAGTTTCGATCTCTCCCCGCCGCTGACCTCCGGGGCTGCAATCTCCTTATCTCTGGATAAGGAAGGAGTGATAGCACATGTCATCTTGGGAGCAAACATGAGAATGCGTGTCTTTTGCCTATTTTATACCCACTGTTATCACACTTTTCCATCTCCTGCCTTTCCACACCCCTGTCCCCTTGCCGGAAGCTCTCACACTGTTGCTGGAGAACGGTAGCCCAAGCCCTAGGGCCAACACCAAGCGCAGCATGAGAGGCAAGACTGAATAACCGAGACTGGAGCGCTTGCTCTGCGCCAGTCCACGCCGCCTCCTCGCTGTCCTTCGAGCCCACCGAGCACGCTTCCGCTGTGGCGCGCCTTTGCCTTGGAGCACTCTCGCCTTGGAGAACAATATGGCGCCCTCCTCGCTCCACTTCCGGCCTCTGCTGACGTGTCTTCCGCTCAGCGAGGGCTGCCCTGACGTCCCTAAAATGCCACGCTGGCACTCTGTACTTCATCACTAGCTCTGCAGAGCCCTGTAGATCGGATCACCATCTAACATGAAATACGCGTCACTTCTTTATTTGACAAATTGTGTGTACATTATCTGGAATGTGAACCTCACAACGGTAGGTATTCTGCCCCCCCCCACCCCGTTTTGTTCACTTGGCACCTAGAAGAGTGCCTGGCACATTTCCATGCTCGGCATTCGTTGAATGACTAAATAAATGAATATAGCCCTTAATCTCACTATTTTTTGTCTTATTTCTAGATCTCACCCACCGGGCTAAGAGCTCTTTGCCCTGTTATAATTGCAGCAATGCCTGGAGATGCTTGATGTGTGTGTGTGCGTGTGCATGTGTGTGCATCAGTGAAGGCTCTTCCACGCACCTTTTTAATCCCAGGTGACACTTGTTTATCAGACACATTTTTGGTCCAAGATGTGTGAATGGAAAGATGAGCACTGTTCTAAGAACCGGGGAACCGTGGACAGCCCAACATAAAGGAATAGTGTCCGGAACGTTGACCCCGGGGACCCAGCTGTTTGCTTCCGGACTGCGAAACTCGGTTTTGCTTTGAGAAAACCAGTCGCTATGATGGATGTTGTCCACGTGAGAAAGAGAAGCCCTCATTTGTTGATTGTGCACCTTTGTCAGGAACTGCACTGGACACTTAATTACGATCATTAATTTAAACTTCAGGGGCACTGGTATTTTTATCAATTTTTTTCAACATTTATTTATTTTTGAGAGACAGAGAGAGACAGAGCACGAGCAGGCAAGGGGCAGAGAGAGGGAGACAGGGAATCCGAAGCAGGCTCCAGGCTCCGAGCCATCAGCCCAGAGCCCGACGTGGGGCCCGAACCCGCGAATTGTGAGATCATGACCTGAGCTGAAGTCGGACCCTCAACCGACTGAGCTACCCAGGCGCCCTGGGCACTGTTTTTATACTCAGTTTTCAGAAAAGGTAACTGAGCTTCCGGGAGATAGAATTAACTTTCTTAATGCCCTAGAGCTGGGAAGATCTCAACCCAAGTCTCATGTCACCGAATCGTTTTTCATCTCCGATGCCCCCCTGCCATCTTCCTGCCCAGAGTAATGCGCTGAGTGGCTTTGTCGTAAGGTGATATATTTGTGGGAACAAGCGAGCTGCTGTTAACAAACAAGTCCCCAGAGCTCGGGAATGTCGTACAGTAATTGTTTATTTCTTATTCACGACATGGTCCCCCACAGACTTGCTCTGTGTGTGTGTGTGCGAGTTGGCATGTGCATGCCCACTTATGCATGCACTCTCCTCCAGACAGTCATTCAGGGGTTCAGGCTCCTTGAGTCTAGTGAACTCTAGAGCCCATCCCTTGGGCTGTATAGTTCTCCTCTAGATTCTCTGCATGTCTTCAGCAGATCCAGGGAGCTAAGAGTGAGCAGAGCCGATAGCCCACGGGAGGGGATACGTACGAGCTGGGGCTGGGGAACTGGTGTCATCATCTCTGATCACCTTTCTGTGGCCAGCACTCATCATACAGTTGCACCCAACTGCCCAGAAGACCGGAAAATGTAGTCTAACCGTGTGCCCAGGAGACACAAAATTTGGGATTTGGTGAACGCAAAGTAACCCCCGTTATGGGAGAGAATGGGCGGAGTATTCCAGAACTGAGTTACACAGCCAAGTTCTAGTTTTCTATGTTCTGGAAAAAAAAAAAAAAAAGGCAGAAATACGAGTCAGCCAGAGCAACAGATAATTAAACAACCGTGGATACAGCAGAATACCACCTGATCAGAAGTTCTCTGTTAATGTTTCATTTTCGGTTAACACGATATTTTGGCTAAAGGAGGGCTAGACGAGAAGTCTTTGGGTTTCAAATCTTATTGCTGAAAATCTTTCCAAGATGTGGTGTTTCACGTTCCTGCCTCAGGAAGTTCAGTGTGGTAAATTCAGCGAATATTTTCTCAGTGACTGAGGATCTCACAGGGCTTCTGGGTTGCCATTCGGAATAAACATCAGTTTTCACGGCACAGGGGCGGGCGTGTGAGAGAGCTGATGTGAATCCGCGGCGATCAGAAAATGTCTTTTCGATTTTTTTTTTTTTTTTTTTTTTTGCTCCTAACTTCTGTTGTTTTTATGGCATTTCTCTGATTTCCAAAACCCCTCACGGTCATTGTGGAAAGGCTGGAAAGTGCCGAAAGGTAAAAACCGCAAAACAAAATACCTTCTTCTAATTTTACAATCTAGAAGCAGCCACGGTTAGCGTTTTGGGTTCCATTTGCTTCATTTTTCTTTCTCCCTTTCTTTCTGCCTCTGTCCCGCTTTTATATTCATATATGTGAGTTAATCGTATAAATGCAGTTTTACTTCTTGTAATGGGTCTTCTTATTAATTACACGAGGACTTTCCCTTGTCATGAATAGCGCTTTGAAAATACCATTTATACCCATCATAATATTCCACTATGAGTAACTATGATATTCCCAGATCTTTCTCTGCAATTAGGTGAAACTTTTCTTCATTCCATATTACAAAATAGCATTGCAACGAACATCTCTGTACATGAATCTATATATGCTTCTTCTTTTTTTTTTTTTTTTTTAGGAAAAATTCTCAGAAGTGGCATTACCAGGCCAATGGACATGAACATGTATTTTTTAATATTTATTTATTTTTGGAGAGACAGAGAGAGACAGAGCATGAGCAAGGAGGGACACAGAGAGAGGGAGACACAGAATCCGAACCAGGCTCCGGGGCTCCGAGCTGTCAGCACAGAGCCCGACGCGGGGCTCGAACTCACGAACTGCGAGATCATGACCTGAGCCGAAGTCAGACGCTCAACCGACTGAGCCACCCCGGCGCCCCTCATATGTTTATGTTTGGTACGTTAACAAGCATGGAGGGTCTTTTAATCTTTACTCATTTGCCAAGTGAAAAATTGGATTTTATCAATTTTAGTTTACATTTTGTGACTATCAAAATCACCTTTTATGCTTCTTAACCATTTGCATCCTCGATACCCCATCTATTCCTAGCCTCTGTCCGTATTTTCCATTGCCTCTTGATTTTTTTAATTGATTTTTGCGATCTCTTTATTCTTTGAAAAGAATATTTTCATCATTCTTCTGGGAAAAAATTTCCCGTTTGTCTTCAAGTTACTGTTATCAGCTTATTAACTTGTCACTTATCTTTTTTTTTTTTTTTCTCTCCAATGAAGAGCGAAGGAGCATGTTTCTGGTTAATCGAGAATTCTAATTAGCTGACTCCTGGTTGATGTAACAATCAAGATTTTGCGGTGTGGGGGGGGGTCATTTATTCGGGGCCATGTTGCGAAGTTATATTACATTTTCAAATAAAAGATGAAGTTAGAAAGGAATGTGAACTGGCTTCCTGTCTCCTCTCCTGGTCAACAACCATTAAAATCTCCATTTTGAGGGCAATGTTGTTTCTTGGGGCTGAAGATAAAGTAAACAGAAAGCAATGAGATTGCAACGGAGCTATAAATAGCCCTTTGTGTTAAAGTCAATAAAAAAAAAAAAAAATCAGCACGAATTTCTGGTAAAGCCAGTAGAGTTCATATAGCCCCCTACCTCTCCCACTCCCCAAATCCTTGAGAAGTAAAAAGGGAACATTTACAAAGCATCAGTCTCTGATCCGAATTCCTAAGGCCCAGCCTCAGATGGGTTTTGCTGGCAAAGCTTTCACACACACAGCTGTCAACTAGAACGTCCACAACAGTATAACATTACCCACTGTGTAATAAAGTGTATAAAGCTAGTGTAATAGCTTTATACTAACTCCTTGGAGTGTTAATACCTGCTACATTAAGGAGGGGCTCTCAAAGCGAATAAATTTGAGAAGTGCAGGCTGAAACAAAGTTAAATGGTTTTCTTTGTTGCAGGACTTATCAGGTCCTTTGACAAGATTCATATACGCATGAATCTCTAAGACAGGATATTCCACATTCCCACACTGATTTGATCATAGAGCCTCCTGTTTGAGAAATAACCTTGGAGAAGAGACTTAGACAGAACAGTCTTTGAAACATGTTGCCCGAACCCAAAACAATGATTGTAATTGTGTCCATCTGGGGCATTGTGACCAGCTGACAGAAGAGGTATTTGGGGGCATACATAAATAATTAGGTAAGAAGAAGAAGGAAGAAAGAGCTAGGTAACATAAATAATCAGGTAAATAAATTAAGAGCTCCCTAGTTGTCAAAACCTTTTTCTGCTTATCGTCTCGAAGAATTTTCACGACTATATGAACTAGGCACTAAATCGTGAATGAGGCCGTATGGCTAGTGCCTATGAGGTCTGGGCTTGAATCCTGATTCCACATAACCTGTGTGACCATAGGCGACTTACTTAACCTCTCTGTGCCTCAGCTCAAGTAGCAACAGCACTTCCCGCATGGAGTTGTAGCGAATATGAAAAGAAATAGGACGCATACTGCACTTAGAGTAGTACCTAGCATATGTTTTTTATTCCATTCATTTTAGCTATTTTTATTCCCATATTACAGCTGCATAAGCTGAGGCTCAGAGAGGTTAAAGATCCTGGACGATATCGTAAGGACAATAAGAGGAAAAGCTTGGCTTTGAACACAGACGGATTGACTTTAGAATTTTGTTCTCGAGGGGCGCCTGGGTGGCTCCGGCGGTTAAGCGTCCGACTTCGGCCCAGGTCAGGATCTCACGGCATGTGAGTTCGAGCCCCGCGACAGCTCGGAGCCTGGAGCCTGCTTCCGATTCTGCGACTGCCCCTCCCCTGCTCCCTTGCACCCTCCCTCTCCCTCTCCCTCTCTCAAAAATAAATAAAAGTTGTTTCAAAAATTCTTAAAAAAAAAAAAAAAGAATTTTGTTCCCAAATATTATACTCATTGTGCTCTGTTTCTGTGAACAGCTCGGCATCCTCATACAGTCTGTATAAACACAGACCGTGTCGGGACGCCTGGGTGGCGCAGTCGGTTGAGCGTCCGACTTCAGCCAGGTCACGATCTCGCGGTCCGTGAGTTCGAGCCCCGCGTCAGGCTCTGGGCTGATGGCTCGGAGCCTGGAGCCTGTTTCTGATTCTGTGTCTCCCTCTCTCTCTGCCCCTCCCCCGTTCATGCTCTGTCTCTCTCTGTCCCAAAAATAAATAAAAAAAGTTGAAAAAAAAAAAATTTAACACAGACCGTGTCTTGTCCGGCGGGGGAGGGGCGGGCCAGCTACCCAACAAAACTCTTCCTCCCTCTTCTATAGAGTAGCGCTCTTGAACAGAGGCAGGTGCCAACCCCCCAGGGAGAAACTTCCCGGGATCCCTTGCACCTGGTTGTGGTCACAGGACCAGTTCTCACCCTTCAAGCGCGTCCCTTCCGGGGTGGACCTTGAGACAAATGGGTGCCCTCCTCCTGCCCTTGCCAAATGCATGCGGGTTACAGCGAGGCCTCAGGGCAGGGCGGAGTCATACGTCATCAGATGGGCGGAGCCTGGGCCTGGAAAAGTCACCACTTGCGGGGGGGGGGGGTGGGGAATACTCTCGGCCGAGTTCACCTGCACTTGACACACAGGGAAGCCCGAGAGA
Source organism: Herpailurus yagouaroundi (assembly GCF_014898765.1). NCBI lineage: Eukaryota > Metazoa > Chordata > Mammalia > Carnivora > Felidae > Herpailurus > Herpailurus yagouaroundi. The sequence goes on from NW_024412421.1 coordinate 8,180,596, forward strand.
AACATCTACGGAAACGTGGGGGGTTATTCGTTGTAGCAGCTCGCAGAGCTGTGCGCACCGTCCGTGTGAACACGCGCATTTATTCAAATCTCTCTCAGAATATTGAGAGAGTCCTGCGGGCGGACTCAGATAACCGAGGCGGCTGCCGCCTTCCAATTCCGTCTAGCCCGTTTTTTAGTTTGTCATCAAATGTTTACTGCCAGCGTAATGGACGGTGTTAATACGGAAAGGGACACCAAACAGCCCAGCATAAAAGCCGACAGTGGCCATAAACCTGCACTTTGCCACATACAGCGTTTCCATAGTTGGAGGAAACACTTTTCCCGGACAAAAGATATAACTATATATCTTCGGATTTTATGGGCTGCAGATTACTCTAATTATCATAAAAAATTACTGCCGCTAATAAAAATTCTATTATAAGTTACTTATAGTAATCTCCAGGGTACCACACTTAGCCAAGAAAAGGTTGTAATTAACATTACACTGCCGGGAGTTTGTGCCTCAACACTCCCGAAACACCAGCCGTGTCTCTGAACCCCTTCACGGCTCCCCAGCCCCCTTGCTTCTTCCCTCACACCCCTCCCCGGTTTTTGGTCAAAGTTCCCCTCGTTATTTTCATTTTGCAGGATGTGGTTGGGGCCTGGAATAATGACCCATCTCGGACGCAAATGACGTAAATGAACTTTTAGAGTTACAACTCTCCGGGTGGATTTGGCCTCCCCTGGGGCCTCCAGTGTGTCAGTGGAAGGATGTAATCGAAAGGAAGGCTTGAAGAATCCCCGCCCGAAAGGGAAACATGATTTTTGCAAAATTGGTGGAAACCGCGGGGTGTTCATGCGAAAACACAATGCTTAGGTTTTTTTTTTTGTTTGACAAGACAACAATTGGTATTTTCCCTTTCAGCACTGCTATGTGGGTTTTTTTTGGGAATTGTCCTCTGGGAGGGTTGATGACTCTTCGGTGACCTTGAAAACTCTCGCCCACGATACCAGTTCTAACTGGTAATTTCATTACCCTCCCTCAGTCCTCGGCCTCGGAATTAAATATGAAAATAACTACGCTCTCTCGCTCTCTCTCTCTCTCTCTCTCTCTCTCTCTCGAGCTCCCCGAATGACGAAGCATTCGTCCCAGGAATTAAGCCCGAAGTGGGACCGGTGGTCATTCTCCTAAACAGGGTTTCAATTGCTTCTGCACAGGGGTGAATCAGCATTTTAATGAACGGGCCTAGAAAATGAAATAGCCCGTTTGAGTTTGCTTTAAAATAAGCCACGTATTTCAGCAATGACTTGTGGCAGATTAATTGCTATCAGTAAGGGGAAAAGTATGTCTCAGACTTTTCCTGGCTCGTTTGAAAGAGGCACTTTGGAGCTGGGCGGTAGAGGGAGGCCTTGGCTGAGGACGCCTGTGGTCAGCCCGGGTGTGGGGTGAGCGCAGAGAGCTTCTTAGGGTGCCCCAAACAGTCCCTGACCACAGCCTGGCCTCCTGATAGAGGGGCAGCAGGCAAGGGGCGCCTGGGTGGCTCAGTCGGTTAAGCGTCTGACTTCGGCTCAGGTCATGATCTCGCGGTTCGTGAGTTCCAGCCCCGCGTCGGGCTCCGTGCTGATGGCTCACAGCCTGGAGCCTGCTTCGGAGTCTGTGTCTCCTCCTCTCTCTGCCCCTCCCATGCTCATGCTCTGTCTCTCTCTGTCTCTGAATAATAAATAAACGTTTAAAAAAAAATGATGTTAAAAAAGAGGTGCAGTGGGCAAAACTCATCAGACACTGAGATTTCATCTCAGATTAATTTGTTTGGATTTTAATAAATGAGGAAGGAGGCGGACGGGGAGTTTGCGATCTTCCCGCTTCTGCGGACAATCCAGAGCTTGTTTCTAACTGGAGGAAAAGGAGATCTGCTTGGCAGATTTGCTTGGAACGCAAATCTCATGAGGGCCAGGATTCTGTATCATTCCTTAAAGCCTCTTGAATAAACAGGGTAGCACTGCGATGGGGTGTGTGTTTAATAAATCCTGTCAAAGGAATGAATCCATGAAGGACCTATCAGGAAAAATTGAAAATAGAAATAGACCCGGAAAGGGGCGCCTGGGTGGCTCAGTCAGTTAAGTGTCCGACTCTTGATTTCGGCTCCGGTCGTGATCTCGCGGTCTATGAGATCCAGCCCCGCGTCAGGCTCTGTGCTGACAGCGTGGAGCCTGCTTGAGATTTTCCCTCCCCGCCCCCTCTCAAAAACAAATAAAGTAAAAAAGAAAAAAAAGAAACAGACCAGGAAAAATTATTGGGTGTCTTACTTAACACACCCAAGATCCTATGGATTTTGGATCCTACCGGATTGTACATTTATTCCTTGAGCTAGCCTAATACCAACTTCATCCACTGATTCAAGGTGCTGACGGGGTTGACACGGCTGCTTAGAACATTGAGGGCAAAGCCTTAGAGGAATCGGGCCAAAGGAGAATTGTCTTCGCCCATGAATGTGGGTACCCAACTCCAGCCGGTTCCATAACACCCTTCCTCCCAGAGCCAGCCCAGCCCTGCGGAAACAGAATGCACGCTGGCCCCGCGAACACCTGGCTTTGAACTTCTCTGCCATTTATTGGCTGTGCAACTTTGGGTGAGGCGCTCAGCCTCGTTGAGCTTGGAATTCCTCATCTGTAAAACAGGACAAATGCACCCACTCCCTAGCCCAGGGGCCGACAGAATGAACTCCCTCATAAGTCCCGCCCTTCCTTCTCTATTTAGAAACGCTTCTCTCCCTCCTTGTTGTCATTGTGCCTAGACTGCGCCTTGCTCTCTGCGGCCTGGCCCAAGTTCGGGACCATCCAAACCACAGCTTACTGTTCATTCAGGTTCCCACGGTTGAGGTACCTCGCATGCAACTCATTTTTCTGTTTCCAGAGCTTCGTGTGGTCGAGACCAGCAGAGGATACACATCCCGAAAGGAGACAGGATGCGGCAGGGAGGCCGGCCATGGGATTTTTTGTTCCAGCCCCCCCCTCCCCCCTAACTGAGTGGCTTCAGCTAAGTCACATAATTTCTGGGTGTCTCAGTTTTTGCATCTGAAAAGAAAAAGGGGGGGGGGGGTTTCAAGAGAAACTTGCACAAAAGATACACACACATCATGTGCCTGGTACCCAACAGTCGGTTCGTGGTGGTGGCTGAAAGGAAAAATCGATACGAGAAAAAAATTCCCCTTGGAATCTGGAAGTGGGAGAGCACCAATATCGTTTCTCCTTCTCTCACCCTCCGCTCCTCATTTTTCCTTGGAAGTCAAAGAAGTGAGATGTCAACTTGGCGAAGAGTGGGCTTTCGGTAGCTGCGTCTGACTCCCCGGTGAGCTCCCCCCCCCCGCCCCATGTTGGGAGCCGTTTCAAGGCCTGTCGGGAAGTAAGGCTACTCATGAGGTGTGGGGCTCCTGAGATGTCATCTCTGACAGCCCCGCTTTGATTTGGAACGAACTGGAAGCAATTTCGCCAGCCTCAGCCGAGAAAGCACCTGAGCAGACGCCTTATTTCAGTTATCTGTCGCCGTGTAACAAATCGCCCCAAAACTTCGAGCTTTAAAACAACCTTCTGCTGCTCGCGGTTCCGTGGATTGGCAATTTGAGCAGGTGTCAACGCAGCAGGGATGGCCCATGTCTGCTTCTCGCGGGGCTGGCTGGGGGGCTAGAGGATCTCTGACGGCCTCGTTCATGGGAACCTGCTGCCAGCTGTCACTTAGAGCACCGTGGTTCTCCTCCATGTGATTTCTCCCTCCATAGGGTCTCCCGACATTCAAACGATCTAGACTGAGCAAGAATGTTCCAGAAGGAGACGCAGAAGTTGCCAGGGCTCTGAAGGCCCAACCTTGGAAGTTGGACAGTGCCACCCCTGCCGCATTCTAAAGGTCAAAAACAAAAAAGCCTCAGGGCCGTTCCAGATCCAAGAAGAGGGGAAAGCAGGCTCCACCTCTTGATGGGAGAGGTGGCTCACTTAAACTACGAAAAGGCATTCAGGAGGAGAGGGATTGTTATAGCCAGTCGTCAAAAATCAGGTCATCGGAATCAGGTCTCGAAGCAGATCTGATGCAGAGCCTCGATGCAGACCCTCGATGCAAAGCAGGGGAGGGGCAGAAAGAGAAGGAGACACCGAATCCAAAGCAGGCCCCGGGCTCCGAGCTGTCAGCACAGAGCCCGACGCGGGGCTCGAACTCACGAACCGCGAGATCATGACCTGAGCCGAAGTCGGACGCTTAACCGACGGAGCCACCCAGGCGCCCCAAAGCTGGGTAATTCTTGGTGGTGGAGGCTGGTCCCACACCCGAGACGTTTAGCCGCATCCCTGGCACCCACGCCCTAGACTCTGGTGGTGTCTCCCCTCCCCGTTGTGACAAAAAATGTCTCCCAACGTTGCCGGATGTCCCCGGGTTGTGATCCACCATGATGGCGGAGGGACCGCTGGGCTTCAAGATTTGCAACACGTCTGGAGCCTCACCTTGCCCCACCTTACCTGCAGTCCCACAAGATGCTCGGCGAGGGTCAGCGATCTCATCTGTCGAGGCGCGGCAGCCATGAATAATCTCCCTTGACGAGTAAGATCCTGTGAGGATAGAATGAGATTTTGAACGGGAAGAGCCTGGGCAACCTGTCCTCCTAGGATTTAGGGACCTACTGCTCACGGTCTGGCCCGGGCACTGCTACACGTCCAAGGCCTTTGCCTCAGAAGGTAATTATGTGGGGGCTCCGGCTGCTGTTAGCGGTCGATAGTAACATCGACCATCATGGTTGTCATCGTTGCTGCCTATCAGGTGCTTAAAACGTGTCAGACGGCCTGTTGCCGTCGATATTCGCCATCTTGAGTAGCGCTCACGACAGCCCGCAGAGGTAGGGATCCTTGTCCCTGTTGATGGGGACCAAATGATGGCGGAGAGAAGGTGGAGAGGCCGGCCCAAGCCAGGAGGTGGCAGAGAAAACCAGGCACGCCACCCTCCAGGGTGGCATCCCGTTCGGTGTGGTCAGAGCGTCAAGAGAACAGAGCCGCCTTGAGAGGCGGGATGAGGAAGTAGAAGGGCGGGCGAGTTGGGGGCTGGGGACACCTGCTCAGGGCCGGTTTTAGAGGCGGCTGCTCCATAGCCTGGACCCGCCTCATAATGACGACCATCGTAGGGAGTTTACTGGGCGCTCACTAGGTGAAGGGCCCTTCATGAGGGATCTCCTCCAAACCTCACAAGCAGGCTAGGAGGCCAGTGCTCCCACTGTCCCATCTGACAGAGGAGAATCCAGAAGGCCAGAGTGGCCCCCAGTCACACAGCAAGGGAGCCATGGGGCCAGGGTTCCGGCCCAGCTCTGGGCCGCTCGCGGCCCTTCTTTACATTCGCCCCCTGTCATCGCCCTGGCGGTGCCCCAGCCGCCCCGGATGCCTACCCGTCCCTGCTCTGGCCCTCTTCCCCAGCACCCGCACGCGGTCCATTCCGGAATGGCGGCATTTTGCTCGGCAGCGCTTTTGGGCCTGCTCTGACACCGACTGCAGCCTTAACCTCCCCGCCCTCGCCTCCCAGCGGACCATGCTTTGGGTTCTCCTGCTGTTTTACTTCCCGTTCCACAAGCCCCATGCCGGCCCAAGAGCTGGCCGTCAGGCACGCGAACTGGGCGTCGGGGAGAATCGCCGCGCTCGTTCACTAAAAATCAACGGCGGCTGGCGGTCACGCCGCCCTGGCTGGCCTCGTCGTCCTGGGCAGTCACCACACAGCCCAGTCAACGCCCTCCCGCCCAGCGAGGACTCACACTGCCACCGAGGAAAAAATAACGGTCCGACGCCCTTGAGGAAGGAAGGAACTCAGGAAAGGGTAGCCGGCTTGGGCGATGAATGGGTTTCCTCAGCACACAGATAAACAGTTTATAGTTCTGAAATCCTGTGTTTGATTTTCACATCTGCTCTCACTCTTGCGATTGGCACTGAAGGCAGCCAACTGTGCCCTCGAGTGGCAGCCGAAACCTGAAATCAGCTCCCCGCCTCCCACCCCCCCGCCCCCGCAGCCGAGGGGCCGAGTTTTTGCGTCGTGGCTGTTGGAACGCATTTTAACTCAGGGGATACGTGTTGTGCCAAAAGGGAGATTTCTATCTCTCGCTTCAGCAAATGCTTATTGAGGGCCTACCGTGGGCCAAGAGACTCCCCGTTGGGGTCACACGAAGGCACAGTTTGGTGGGGCGGGAAGTCTGCTTGGGCGTGTGTGGCCTCGCCGTACGATGGGTGGCTGGGACAGGACGCAAGCCTGCTTAAAAAGAGCCGTTGTTCCGGATGACAGGTTCCCAAGTGAAACTCATACTGACGTTTATTTGTTTTAGAAAACTTGTACCTCTCGTGGGGCGCCCGGGTGGCTCGGGCGGTTAAGCGTCCAACTTTGGCTCAGGTCACGATCTCACGGTCCGTGGGTTCAAGCCCCGCGTCGGGCTCTGTGCTGACAGCTCAGGGCCTGGAGCCTGCTTCAGATTCTGTGCCTCCCTCTCTCTCTGCCCCCCTCCACTCTCAAAAATAAATAAACATTTAGGGGCGCCTGAGTGGTTCAGTCAGTCAGGCGACCGACTTCGGCTCAGGTCACCATCTCGCGGTCTGTGGGTTCGAGCCCCGCGTCGGGCTCTGTGCTGACAGCTCAGAGCCTGGAGCCTCCTTCGGATTCTGTGTCTCCCTCTTGCTCTGTCCCTCCCCTGCTCGTGCTCTGTTTCCCTCTGTCTCTCAATAACAAATAAACGTTAAAAAAATTTTTTTTAAATTAAAAAACAAATAAATAAACATTAAAAAAACAACAACTTATACCTTTCAAGGTATATGAAAAGAATAGTTTTCAGATAACCAAATCTAGAAGGTATGCGGTGGGCTTCCAGAAGGTTTTTGGTTTGTCTGTTTGTCAATTTATTTTTTTATTTCTTTTGAAATTATTTATTTTATTTTACTGAGAGAAAGAGAGTGCACAAGAGGGGAAGAGGGGCAGAGAGGGGGAGAGAATCTTAAGCAGGCTCTGTGCTCAGTGCAGAGTCCGACAGGGGGCTTGATCCCACAACCCAGGGCTCATGACCCGAGCTGAAATCAAGAGTCAGATGCTCAACCTACTGAACCACCCAAGCGCCTCTGATTTTTTTTTTTTCTAATCAAGACTTTACTTTTTTATTTATTTATTTAAAAAAAAATTTTTTTTTCAACGTTTATTTATTTTTGGGACAGAGAGAGACAGAGCATGAACGGGGGAGGGGCAGAGAGAGAGGGAGTCACAGAATCGGAAGCAGGCTCCAGGCTCTGAGCCATCAGCCCAGAGCCCGACGCGGGGCTCGAACTCACAGACCGCGAGATCGTGACCTGGCTGAAGTCGGACGCTTAACCGACTGCGCCACCCAGGCGCCCTGAGACTTTACTTTTTTAGACCCGTTTTGGTTCACAGTCAAATTGAGGGGAAGGGACAGAGAATTTCCATATACCTCCTGCCGCGACACATACGCAGCCTCACGCGTGATCAACATCCCCCACCAGAGTGGGACATTTGTTGCAATTGATGAACCTACCCTGGCACATCATTATCGCCCAGAGTTCATAGTTTCCATGAGGGCTCACTCTCTATGTTGCACCATCCACGGTTTGGACAAACGTATAACCACCCGTCTGCAGGTTTTGCGTGGACATAAGTTTTCAAGTACTTTGGGTACATACCAAGAAGCGCCGTTGCTAGATCACGCGGGAGGAGCATATTTCGTTTGCTTAAGAGGCTGCCAAATTATCTTCCAAAGTGGCTGTCCCGCCTTTATTCCCACCAGCAGTGAGTGAGAGTTCCCGTTGCTGCACGAGCCTTTGGAGTTGTCAGTGTTCCAGACTTTGGTCATTCTCATTAACGTGGGTGTAGTGCCTCACCGTTGTGTCCATTTACGTTTCCCTGATGACCTATGATGTGGAGCATCTTTTCGTATGTTTATTTACTGTCCGTACATTTTCCTGGCTCAGGTATCCTGTAAGATCTTTGGCCCGTATTTTAATCAGATGGCTTGTTTCCACAAGGGTTTTGGCCTAAGGATGGCTATTTGACCTGGAACAGGCGATCGCCCACTAGTTTCCCGAATTGTACAACGGGTAGGTCGATGTGTTTGTTTGTTTGTTTATCTGTTTGTCTTCCTTGAAACAGAGCTCTCGTTTCGATATCCGGAAACCCAATATCGAAACAAATGAAAAGGTGCAGCTCTGGGAGTAGAGCTGAGACCCCCACACTAGACGGCCTGCTCACTCCTCAGAATGTCCAGAGAAGTCTAGGACTCAGCAGCCGTAGGTGGCATCCCCCCAGGAGAGATGATTTTGGAGCTTCCTTCCGGATCTGATTTGGAGAGGTGCAAAGTAAAGGAGAGAAGAAGGGTTCGAGACCACTCGCTTGTTCTCGTGGAAAATGGCGTGAAATCGATCTGTTGAAAGCGCCACTCCGTTCAAAGTGGCTTAGGGAGAAGGAGGATTTTACTTGTTCCCAGAATCCAAAGAAGTCAGTGAAGCCTAGGCAGACTGAGCAAGGGGCAGAAACACATCTGGCCCCCAGGACTTACTCATGTCTTAAATTCCGATTGGTGTGTCCATTCTTTCTCTCTATGTGCCTTTTTCTAGATGCGATGAAACATGGCCACTGACAGATCCACTTATGCCGTCTTCGGGGACAATCTGTCTATCTTTCCTGCTCTCAACTTTAAAATCTCGAGGAGGGTTAGCCTAGTTTCAGTCAAGTGCCCACTTCTGGACCTAACAACTATGACCCGTGGGGCAAGGTCATGGATTTTCCATGTGGTAAGGGGCACATTTCCCAAAGGCAATGGAGGCATAGTTGGGCCCAGAAAACAATTAGGCGTCCATGGCCCTTGTCTTCGGTTTTGAAACCTTGGGGCACACAAACTCTCAACTTTCAGTAGGCATAACAATACCCAGGGAAGGGGTTAAGATCTGGGCTCTCAGGCCGCAACCCTACAGGGTTTTGCTTTGGTAGGTCTGATGTGGGGCCCAGGAATCTTCATTTTTAATAAGCTGAGTGCATTCAATCTTGCTGATCCTCAGACTATAGCTGGAGAAAGGTGGCAGTGGAAAACTCGGAGCTTTTCTTGTGCTGAAAAAAAGGCATGTATACTTCAGCTAATGCTTACCCTTCCAAAACCAGAAATGACCTCAGCTAGAGCCACTGTCCACAGAGCCAAATTGGGCACTGGTATCTTTTGCATCACCAAACACCCAAGTCATAAAAATTACTGCCGCCCGACTCCTTGACAGGTACAAATTTCTGGAAGCTCCAACAGATGCTGCTAAAGAAGTTGATGACATCCAAAGGAGGACGGGAGAGGTTTTGGAAACAACAGGGCCCTTGGCCTCTATGTATGGATCTGAGAGGGAGTACCTTGAAGGATGACCCAAGGGCACTGGCCCAAGGGCTTGGGACCGAGGAGTCAAGGGGTGGACTGTCTTTAGAAAGGGAAGATAAGTAGCCTAATGTGTTCCCAGTACTCGGGAAGCAAAGATGAGCCCTTCAGTGAAGAATGTTGATGGCGGGTAAACCGGGCTAAGAGAACATTAATTCACAGGAATGCCCTATGGTAGGTTTGTGTTTTTGTTTTTTTGTTCTTTGTTTGGTTTTTCTGGTTTACGAGGAAGCTCAGAGATTTTATGCTTAGATCTCTTACTGTTCAGCACTGGTACTATTTAAGCCAGTCTGCGTTCACAGGACGGTCTAATCAGAGAAATAGAACTCATATCAGGAAGTTCAGTCAGGGAATTTTTTTTTAATTTAGATAGAATAGGCATAAAATGTTGTATTCATTCTAGTTCTATAACATAATAATTAACAAAATATATATGTATATATACATATATACATCATTATATATGTTAATTAACATCCCTTACCGCACATAGTTATAAATTATTTTTTCTTGTGATGAGAACTTCTAAGATCTATTCTTAGTGGGGTGCCTAGTGGCTCAGCCGGTTAAGCGTCTGACTCTTGATCTCAGCTCAGGTCAACATCTTCCGGTTTGTGAGTTGGAGCCCTGCCTTGGGCTCTTATACCTGAATATTTGTACCTTTGACCACCTTCACTCATTTTGCTTCCCATCACCCTCACAACCCCTGCCCCACCGTGGCAGCTACCAATCTGTTCTCTGTATCTGTGAATGCATTTTTCTTCCTTCCTTCCTTCCTCCTTTTCTTTCTTTCTTTCTTTCTTTCTTTCTTTCTTTCTTTCTCTTTCTTTCTTTCTTTCTTCTTTTTCTCCCTCCCTCCTTTCTTTCTTTCTTTCTTTCTTTCTTCCTCTCTTTCTTTCTTTCTCTTTCTCTTTCTTTCTCTCTCACTCTTTCTCTTTCTTTCTTTCTTTCTTTCTCCCTTCCTTTTCTTTCTTTCTCCTTTCTTTCTCTCTTTCTTTCTTTCTTTCTTTCTTGATTCCACATATAAGTGAAATAATACAGTATTTGTCTGTCTGACTTATTTCACTTGCGATAATGCCCTCAGGATCTATCTTTGTTGCTACAAATGGCAGGATTTCCTTTTGATTGCTGAACAATATTCCACTGTGTATACATACCACATTTTCATGATCAGTCCACCCATTCGTGGACTTCGCTTGTTTCCTTGTCTTGGCTGTTGTAAATAATGCTTCAGCGAAAACGGAGGTGCAAGTATCTCTTTGAGATTCCTAAGTTTGTTTCCTTCCGATATATTCCCAGGAGTAGAATTTCTGGATCATATGGTAGCTCCATTTTTAATTTTTTTTGAGGAAACCTCATACTGTTTTCCATCATGTTCTGAATGGTGGGAAGTTGAAATCTTAAACGGGAGATCAGAGAAAGAGTACTGGAATTTTCTTTTTAACTCTCTTGCACGTCAGCCAGTCTCTTCTCTTTATAGCTAGAGGTCTTTACAACACAGATCCTGTTTGGGGGGAAGAACTGTCACATCCATTCCGCATTCTCGCTCTGCTCTGTGCTGTATGGCAGAGGCCGACTTGTGCTGTTGGGTAGTTTCCAGTAACGTTGGCCAGTGGGAGCCACTGGAGGTGGACAGCAGCAGGCAGAGAGAAGCCACAGTCTCTCTCCCTGGCTCCCTGCTTCAGGTGGCCTCTCTGTGGCTACGTCTTTAGCCTGACTCAGCTCCTATAGGGCAGCTGTCCTGCCACGGATGTGACAGTTCACAGGCTGAAGTGTGGTGACCCACACATCAGGCCCTTGCCAACTTGATAAAACTTTTCTACCTTGGCACGAGGCATGGGATATTGAGATCCTATATGCTAGGTTTTTAAAGTCTATTTGGTTTTTAAATGGATTCAGGCTCAGGCACCTGGGGAGCTCAGTCATTTAAGCCTCTGACTCTTGATCTCTGCTCAGGTCATGATCTCACGTTTTGTGAGATCGAGCCCCGCGTCTGGCTCTGTGCTGACAGTGCAGAGCCTGCTTGGGATTGTCTGTATCCCTCTCTCCCTGCCCCTGCCCTATGCATACTCTCTCTCTCTCTCTCTAAAAATAAATAGATAAACATTAAAAAATACATGTTTGCAGGCTACTTCTGACTCACCTGGGTCAACTATTGCCATATAAATCCCTGTACAACCTGTACCTCCATTTGTTTTCTTCACTTGCTAAAGAAAGATTAGGGACGCCCGGGTGACTCAGTCAGTTGAGCATCTCAGCTCAGATCATGATCTCAAGGTCCATCAGTTCGAGCCCCACGTCGGGCTCTGTGCTGACAGCTCAGGGCCTGGAGCTGGCTTTGGATTCTGTGTCTCCTCCTCTCTCTGCCCCTCCCCTGCTCATGCTCTGTCTCTGTCTGTCTCAAAAATAAATAACAACATGAAAAAAATGTTTTTAAAGAAAGATTACTTCCTTGATCTCAGAGGACTTGGTAAGTTCTTCCTCCCAAACGGGATCTGTATTGTAAAGACCTCTAGCTATAAAGAGCAGAGACTGGCTGACGTGCATCGCCATGGGCTGACCTGGCCACGAGTTTGTCTTTTTTTCTGCCTTTCTCAGAAAAGAGAATTAAAAAAAAAAAAAAAATTCCAATACTCCTTCTCCGGTCCCCTGTTTAAAATTTCAACTTCCCACCTTTCAGATATCCCCATCCTTCTGCCCTGCTGTCTTATTTTTTTTCTTTGCGGCGCATCGCTATTTTGCCTACCCTACGTTTTACTCATCTTCTATATTGACGATATTTTATTGTGTCTTATTGATTGTCTTCTCCACGAGAAGGCAGGACCTTTTGACTTTTTTTCATTGCTGTGTCTCCAATGTCCAGGTAAGTGTCTGGCAGACAACAGGTGCTCAACGAATAATTGTCGAATTAGTGAACGAGTGGGTGGAGTCTGGTTTGTTGGATCCTACTTAAGGGCTACTACCATGGTCAACGGTTTCTTGTTAGCAAACGCCATGTTCCAGGCCAACGTCTGTGTTCACGAATGGCGGCGATGGGTCATGAACGTGAGCAGTGGCCTGCCAGGGTAACCTCATCCTGTTCCCCAAAGTTCATTTTGCCGAATTTCGGAGACTTGAGACGGGACAGACCTTCCTGGTGGTGCCGTGATATTATTCTCCACGATTATCCTGCTCAGGTTCACACGCACAGCCCGACTCGTGAATGTAAACTTCGTCAGTGGTGGGAGGCCGCACCCCTCCTCTTGTGAAAGGCCGTGCATCGTTTTTTCAGGAGATTAACTTTTTATCTTTTAATGGTGTTAAGGAAAAGGTCAAAGCATCTAACAGCTGGGATGTGGAAAGCTTCCAGTGAAGGAGATCAATGCTGCCAACATCAGTCTAACTCCAGAAAGTTCTTAACGATCTTGGATGCAGTTCATGGGACAATGCGATCGAAATGATAGCTTATCCCGGCAGCAAAAATAAAACTTGTGAAAAGCAGGGTGTTATATCTGCTTGGAAGGAGGCCCTAGCCTTCCTCCTGAAAGCCACAAGCTCCATGGGCATCTATGCTATGGGATCAAGTCTGTAAGTCCAGGCGGCTCTTACTAGGAAGTGAAACATCCCCACGCCTCGTTAGCAGTTGAACAATGCTATTTGTTGTAACTACCCTCGTGCGTATTAGCTGAGGACAAAACTGGACAAATCGCGACAACTGAATTTGTGAATAGTGACTCAGGAGTCTTACAGGAGTCAGGGCTGGGGAGGGATGGGTGGTGAACTTGACAGGAACTGAGGCATTCTGCTTGATGAGGAGCTAAGGTGGTAGACAGTAAGGCCAGGAGAACCCACCCCAGGCTGCTGCCCCCCACAGAGACCACCCGCCCTCTCTGGGCAAGGGAGGAAAGGCACAGGTGCTCGGCTGAGGGTGAGAACCTTGAGGCTGCCATTTATTTGTGTTACTATTTGCTTAACGCCTGTCTTCCCCACTGGACTCTAAGCTCCATGAGGGCAGGACCCATGTCTAACACAGGGCCAAGTTGTGGAAGGAGCTCGATAAATTGTTCCAGAATGAATAAATGTGCGATCCAATAAATGGATGAAGATTCTGATGTTAGGCAGGATTCTGTCTTCTCGGCCCCCAAGCCTTTGTCAAAGGGAGAACATTCAATTCCCCTGATGGCCTAGGCACGTGACGGGACGTCGCCCTTCGTCCCGCTCTCCCCCCCACCTTCCACCCGTGGACCGTGTTTCCACGCCTTGTGTCTTTCAGACCACTAACCTGTAAGTTCCTTGTGGGCTTTCTGACACTTCCTCTACGCCGAGTTGGGACCCAGGGGGGATGCTAGTCAAGAGAGTCTGGGACCAGTGGAAATGGGAGCTCCCACCCCACTGCTCTGTCCCCAGCCCCCTGGGGTCCAATGACAACACTGGGTGGCCAGAGTTGCCAATCCCCTGGAGAGCAGGGGTGAAACGATCTCCCTTTAGGAAACAGGACGACCGGCTCCTGGGTCCTGAGCGGCAGGGGCTGTGGAGGGAGGCAGGACCCCAAGACGATAGGCAGGCCTCTCTCTCCTAGCCACAACCGTGAGTGCCTTTAAAGCGGGGGCCATAAGTAACTTTGTGTCCCCAGCCCGGGACGGATACAAAGTAGGTCCCACGGAAGGGTCGAATGAATGAGCCAACGAATGCACGGTTGGATCTCACCGGCGTTCTCCCCTCTCCGCCAGGATCTGAGAAAGAAGGGCTCGTAGCAGCGACGGCCCCCCCAGGGTCGGCTTCCTGGCTTCTAACGGGGTTCACGGTCCTCACAGTGGAGTGTCACCAGCCACACCTCTCCCGCGTCCGTCGCTCTGCTATGCGGGTGAAGAAGGCGTCATTGAAGCTGGATTTCTCTGCCTGGCTCCATCCTTACGGCCGGCGTGACGTCAGTTGAGTGACTTCTCTGAGTCTCAGTGTTCTCGTCTGTGAAATGGGTTGAATAATCATTCCTTGCGAGCTTGCCGCGCGGACTTAAGGCCCCGTTTTTGGTAAAGTATTGTCATTCTTATTCTCACCCTTCTTCTCATCTGAGGCTAGAGAGGCGGGGCCGACAGTCCACTGAAAGCTGGCAGGATGCTGAGAGAAGCCGAAGCACGAAGATGTGGGCAGATATGGGGTTTGGGTTTTGTACCCGGGACGCAGAATACTCGTGAAGCCAATCTCTCTTGTCCTGGGCACGTAGACGGCACATTTCTTCCCAGGAGGTGCCTCTTGGGCTCCTGGAAAGTCCGTGGTGGCAAAGTGAGGCCGGGGGTCGGGGAGGACCCCTCGGGAGGGACAGCATTGCCCCAGGCTGTAGTTTAGATCCTCGGGGAACACAGAGTGAGACTTCCCAGTCTTTCCCGGTCTTCTACTAGCCTATCCACGGCCCCGCCCGTCCCTTCAGAAAGCGGTTGCCTTCTGGAACAATAGCACAGGGCTTCTGGTGGTCTGTCCTTACCTGAGCCGAGAGCGTTTCCTCGGGTCTTTTGCTGCCCACGTCTTCAAAAGGGCATGTCCCTTTCCCAGCAGAGTGGGCATCTGGCGTCCAGGCATCCAGCTTGAGTTCTCAAAACCCCGCCAGCCCCTCGAGAAGCAAACGGTCTAGACTCCCACTTTTAACCAAGACATCCGGGAAGCTGGCTGTGTGTGTTCAGAAATGATTTCCCGAGGGTATGCTAAGAAAGGCTAGTCCAGGAAATGGTGGCATCTTCCTGGGAGGAAGCCCTTCTAGATAGGAAGGACCGACCTCAGGGGACACAACCTTCCCCTTCCTCGGCTGTAATCTCGGGGATTCTTGGCCTGTGAATGGTTCAGAGTCTTCCGATTTGATTTCTTCTACCCTGCAGGGGACAGCATTGGGTAAAGAACTGTGGAATTCATGTGATAAAGGAAGAAACATTTGTTCTCAATTATCCAAATTATTGTTTGCTAATTGAAGTACAAAAGGGGTATTTTTTTTCCTCTCTCTTTTGGTTGGTGTAAGCACCCCTTCCCTTAAATCTCTTTGATCGAGCAAAAATGCTTTTGGAGTGTTTACTTTAATCCATACATCATTTTTCCTGATTAGTAGCTGCTCAGTACTATCCTCGCTCACGGGGCAAGCTTTAACCTGAGCTCAGTTTTTCATCAAAGTTGCGGAAACGGATACACGTTACCTAGGCACCACTGCCTATCTGTCGCACTGGCTGGATGTTTCAAAATACGGGTGTCGGTTTGGGGGCCAAAACTCCACCCAGCCCTCCACCGCCGTCCTGTAGGCTTTCTCACGGGGTATTTTCTTAGGTCAGGTTTTCTGGAAAGAGACTCAGATGGAGACTTGCGTGCAGGACGCGTCCTCGGAAACACCACCTGCCGGGGAGTGAGACAAGCGAGGGGTTTGGGGAGGGGGGCATTGCAGAGACCACACCCGATGCAGCGCGGAGCATAATGTCTGGGACGGTCCCTCAGAGATGTTCCAAACTGAGACCAAGAGGCTGGGTGGGCTTTGGGGGCCCAGCGCTAACCAGTCTTTGGATACGAGTTGCCAAGGAGGGGGTGTAACCTTGGGTGAGGTGGCTCTCCTAAGTGCCCAGAGAGGGAAGCAGTTGTGAGCAGTTAGCAAGCTTCACTCCAGGGTGGGCTGGGGCTGATGGGGGCAGGGATCGAGCCCCTGCAGCCTGAAGGGGCGCCCAGGTAGCACCCCGCAGCATCCACTGCTCCCCATATATCCCCAGACCTCCTTCAGATGCGAACGACGGATGGACGCACGTTCCTGTTGAAGACACATCGGAAAAGTCAACGGAAACCTTTTCCGCTGCAGATGCTCAGATGTTGCGGTCCTCAAACTCCTTCTAGAATGGAACCCTGCGAGGTGGACGGTTGCTTTGTCTATTCTGGGCAGACGCAAGGAAGTTCTCTCTGAACTTCAGCCAGCGATCTAGGGAACTGACGATGTAGAACAGTTCCACGGGCCATCTCCTTCCTTGCCCGTCATCTATCATCCCGACCCTCCACCTCCTTTCTGAGTGATGACTGCACCCTAAACACATAAAATTAATCGCCGCTCGAGGCCAGCCAGGTGTCTCGCCTCCAGAAATTATCTCGCTGCTGCAAAAGAACAGCTCGGATCTGATAACGCCTCATCACTTCATATAAAGAGCACCGCGAAGTCGTACGGGAGCCCCCTGACAGGTTTGCAAAGTTCCGGGAAGCCCAGAGCCGCCTCTGGCTTCATGCAAAGATCAGGTGATAGCCGTTGCAGGTAGAGGCCCTGTTTCAGGTAAAGAAGGAACACCTTGACTCAAAGCCGTGCTGATTAAATCACCGGCTTCCAACAAAAGAGAATGCTGGTAAGGGCAGAATCAGGTGTGCACGCAGCATAGCTCTCTGTTCCTTCTAGAAACTTGAGGATGGCTTCGCAGAAGTCAGGCACGGGCTGGGAAGAAGCCCTCCAACTACACACTTAGCAGCAGATTATTACATAATCCAATGAAGCTCTGATTTTGAAATTCCATATGACAAGCCCCGCTTAGCTGAACTGTGGCTGATAGCAGCCGTCTCTTGTATCCCGTATGTATATTTTATTTTAACTATGCGGCCCTCTGGCAACGTCCTGTACATTTCAATCAATCAGAAGCTCCATTTGCCAGCTCCGCGTGGAGTTCAGCGCTTCTGAGGATTTGGCAGAGAGAAAACAATCACGGAGATAGATCTAAAAATGATTGTCTTAATCTAATCACGTGGCATTTCCAATATCTAAATCCGGGAAGGAAGCACATTCTTGCAGTACACAGAATGCAAGATCCACAAATGCCAGGCGGGTTTTTACCAACGAGCTTGGCCTCCGTTTTAGATTAGCGGCAAATCCTCATAACTTGGCTCTAATTGAGAGCTTAGCTGTTGCTATTAAGTTCCTTTTCAGGAACAATACTGCCGACACCGTTCCCCTTGCTGAGAACATTCTCCCTCTCTATCGGAAACTATCCAAATGGATGAGAATTAAGACAAACACTTTATAAAATAACACTCCCCAAAGACAGGTTGGCATGTTTGATTAAGAGAAGCCTCAGATAGAGTCTGTGAATAAAATAAAGCCATCCGAAGTGTCTCGGGGCTTTGCCTTGCATAAGTCTGCGTTGTAATTCTACTCCTCCCCTTCTCTCTCTCTTTCTCTGTCTCTCACGGAGCCCAATAAATACATTCTTGCCACACTTGATGCAGAAGAGAAGGAAACTGAGTCCCCGGGAAGTGACCTGGGTGCCTCTTCAATCTCCATCATCTTGTCTGTTTCTCAAAGTCCCTCAGAAAAGCCAGACCTGCACACACAGCGGGGTCTGGGAGGGCAGGCAGCTTTGGCTGCATCTGACCTTGGTCCTTCTGATGCAGAGTTCCCCGGGGTGGTGGTGGGGGCGGGGTCGGGGCGGGGGGGAAACATGTCGGTCCAGCCTCAGAGCCAACAGACACCCAGCCTCCAGGCTGGTTAGTACGCAAAACAGCAAACAGTGCCCAGGAGCCCAGGATAAACAGGTACCCTCTAAATCGGCCAGTGGGGCAGGCTGGGAAATGGTTGCAACCGAGGCATAAGAAGCCAAGGGGGGGGGGGGGGGGAGATCTGATAAAATAACCAGGAAGGAAGAAAGTTCATATTGCAGATACTCATAATTGAAAAGGTCCGACAACTTGCCTTGTCGTCCTGAACCTGTACAGACGGCTCCCGGTGACAGCTGCATAATAAATTGTGCCTAGTGAGGTCAGCAGCCCAGATTTATTGGACTGTATATAAATGTGTGACTCTGGTACTGGCCTTACTAAGGGCGGTGACGACGACACCTTTATCGGCTGGGGGCGGGAGGGGGACACGAAATCAAATCAAATCCATCCGAAATTCAAACGTACCCTAAATCCACACATCAACATTCAGGGTGAAGAATCAATATCAGTTTTCCCGACGTGCCCGTGATACAGTTTGTCATCCGACAACCACCTCCAGCTCGCAAGAGCGTGAACATGAGCGTTCATGTTTGCTCTCCGCCCAGGATCAGTGAGTGTCAGTGCCCGAGGAGTCATTTCTGAGGGTTGGCGATCCCCTCCTGGAACCAAAGCTCCCCAAAGGGTGAGAAACGCAACCCCGTCCGCATGATTTGTTCGGTCACCTCAAATTTGAAGGCGAGTATTTTCTCCGTGTGAAATGAAGAGTCATCAAGGTGAATGATGGTCCCACGAGGTGTTCCAACACCTCGTTCTGTCTTAATTACAGAGCTATAGGGAGGGCGGCATCTTCAATATCCTTAAATGATTATCTTAAAAGCCCTGGGATGGTGAGTGTGGCCTTTCCGAGGCTTAGTCGTAAACATATTGTAGCTGAGAATGCTGTCTTGCTGTCCTA
>NW_024412421.1:8204362-8229783 GCF_014898765.1 Herpailurus yagouaroundi
ACCGAAAATGGCAAAACGGAGTTTTTGAGGATTAATTTTTAAAGTGCAAAACAAATTCCATTATATGAAATCCTCCCATAATTTTAATTTCACAACGTATTTGTCTGTTGTTTCTAAGTGGAATAAACAAGTCAATTTACAATCCAATTAGCTGTTTGAAATTTCAGCCATTGCAATTCATCAGGTCACCATCGGACACGCGAGGACATCTAGACTACACTCGCCACGTAGAACGGTACGGAACTACCGCTTTGTTGGGCACCTACTATGTGTAAGACGCTGTGCAAGGTTCTTTACTTATACGTGTTAACTTCACTGCAACCCTACAAGGTAGATATTGACATCCACGTTACTCAGGTAAGGGAAGTGACGTTCAGGAAGGTCAGGCGACCTGCCCAAAGTCACACAGCTATTACGTGGCCGAGGCAGAATTCAGACCTCCATCAATCTGGCTGCAACGCTTGGGGAAACCCCACTTCTTATTCTTTGGGTGGCCAGCACCCAGATTCCGGGTGGGTCAGTCAAGTTCATCCGTTCCCCTCGGGGTCGGTGCCCACATCAGAAGGATGCATGATTCATCGTCCTCCCTCCCACTCTTGTCCTCCTGTCAACCCCCAGCCACTCAGACTGAAATGAACATCTTCTCCATTACTGGCCTCCAAACGCATCCCAAGTCCTGCCCCCAATCCATTAGCGAGATGGAACTTTCTTTATGCACAAGAAAGAAATCAGCCTGCAGGTTTGGAGGTCTCTGACTCTGAAAGTCAAAATATCCCCAGCCCGAGGGTCTCAAGGCAACAGTCAGTCCTGTCCCTTTATACCTTAAGGGAATTTGGGCTGCAACTTTTTCCGTTTTGTGTTTGAATTCTACAGGGAAGGTGAGCAGACGATCAGACGTTCTTTCTTCCTTAAAATAGGTGCTGAAAGTAGGCTTTCTAGCTTCTTGCTCAGGGCGGTGCTGGGAAGCACAGATTAAGCACAGCGGGGCAGGTCCTGTGTGAAGTGTCAAGATTTCAAGGATGATTTTCAGTGTTTTTAAATTACTAGATCATAGTGTAGATTTAAAGCCTTAGCCGTAGCCTTCCTGCTCCTTTCACAGAGAAACTCAAATGTTTATCTACAATTTGCCCCGATTAGGCTTTTAAAAAAGCATTGTTGTTGGTTGTCCTCGGACAATAAAAGCGGGGCATTTTCGACCTTCATCCCGCAACCCGACTTCAATATCTGCTAATTCCTTTTTATAAAACAAATTGCATCAATGGCGGTCCCATTTAACCAACTCCAGCTTAAATTGTTTTTGTTCTCTTTCATAAGTTCCTTCTCCAGATTAAATGCTGCTGCGCTCCGAACGAACTGCTGTCGGCCGAAGTGGGAAAGCGTGATTTGATTAGTATAGATTCTGGAATCGGGTAAGTACTGTGTCAGTGTCCTCTCCAGAAGAGAGGTGACGTGTCATGGGATATTAAGAATGGCCATTTAATGTAAAAACTCAGATAATACATGAGTTAAATGGGGAAAATGAGAGAAAGCTTTTAAGCATTCTCCCAAGACGGATTGCAGAATAATATTATTGTACACGGGGGGGGGGGGGGTGACACCATTGGGAAGCCATCACAGAAGTAGGTTTAAAATCATTAGGGCAAAAAGCATTTCAGAGCTGCAGCAAGACGGCGGCAACACGTAATGAATTATCAATAGAGACCTAGTGATTCGGTTATATTACAATATGAACAGAAAACTTCCTGTTACATAATTTTAATCTGCCACTCTGATAAATGGCTGGAGGAGGGAGCCCCGTTTCTGTTGTGAGCAAAGGGGGGGGGGATGAATATGAAAGACACCAGAGAACGTTTTAAGTTAAGTATTCTGTGATCCAAGGATTCACCAAACACCCAAGCTCCAGGATTCACTCGAAAGACACCCATTTCTGAACGTGACACAAGGCTCTCCATAAGCCATCTCGCATTCCAGTGAAACCGTATTTACAAAAACCGGTGGCCGCCCCTCACGCCAGAGTTTGTGACTTCGATTTTTGAAATACTGCCTTAAAATATTGTTTATCTCGATTGCTGAGGGTTTCGGTGCCCCCCGAAACTTTGCTCCCAAGATGAACATCTCCCTGGTCTCACCCTAGTTTGGCCTTGCTGCCCATGGAACTGTAAGGTGGGCAATATGATCCTGAGTTTACAGCCTGGGAAGCTGGAGTCCGGAGAGATTTTGTAACTCAGGCACACAGTTTGTCAATGGTGGAGTCTAGGGTCACACCCAACCTGTTGGATTCAAAATCTGAGCAACCACGCTGTCTGCATATGTGCATGTGGGTGTGTGTGTGTGTGTGTGTGCGCGTATGCACGTGCGTGAGGGTGTGCGTGTGTCTGTGCGTGTACAGTTAAATCTTTCCTACCCAGTATTGCCACCCCAATTACAGAATTCTTCATCGAGTTGCAAAATACTGTTTGCCTCACTACCGAGTCCTGGGGCAAGGGAGCCATTTTATTATCTCACATTTAGAAGCTATTTGAGAAGCGCCTCGGTGGCTCAGTTAAGCGTCTGATTTCGGCTCAGGCTGATCTCAGGATTTGCGGGTTCGAGCCCCACATCGGGCTCACTGAGGTCAGCACAGGGCCTGCTTTGGGTCCTCTGTCCACGCCCCCCCCGCCCTTCCCCCGCTTGCAGTCTCTCTCTCTCAAAAATAGATAAAACATGAAAAATAAATTTAAAAAAATAAAAAATAAAAATAAAAGCTATTTGATGTTTACTAAGTGGAAATGTTCTCTTTTTTTGTCTAAATAATATTGTATGATTTATTTTAGGAGAAGTAAATAAAACACATGCGACAGATAAGGCATCTTATAACATCCTATAATTTTTAACCAGTCTTGTGCTTTATACAAGAATATAAGTTTTAGATAATTTTGGAGAAAATGCCACTGAGAATAGTCAGTATTATACGAAGCATCCCTTTTTATCAGTTTAATGCCCTTTCCTTCTTAAATTCAGAGCTCAGCAGTGAGTATATTTAAGAAGTTTTCTCCCCACCACTTACAACTCAACACACACATATGCACACACATACACGAGCAGATGTCCTTTTAATGAAATACGCAGTAAAACCTTGGGTTGCAAGCATAATTCATCCCGGAAACATGCTTGCAATCCAAAGCACACGCCTATCAAAGCGAATTTCGAGAACCATTGACTCACTTGTGATCATCCGACTTCCGGCGTTTTGTACTACTCGTGCAGCGAGATATCGCTCATCTACCAGGTTAAAGTTGATTAGAAATGTTTGCTCTTCTTGCAAAACACTCAAGAGCAAGTTACTCGCAATCCAAGGTTTTGTTGTAATCGAGATACGACCTTATATGATTTGGGGTGTACAACATAATGATTCGATATTTGTATATGCTGTGACGACCTTCGCGTGATGAAAGTTTCCAAGGTCTGCTCTCTCGACAACTTTCAAATATGCAATACAGTGTTATTAATTCTAGTCACCATGCTGTACGTGACACCCCCGTGACTTATTTATTTCAGAGCTGGAAGTTTGTACCTGTTGACTGTCTTCACCCATTTTGCCCACCCTGCCACCCCCACCCCCTGCCCCTGGCAACCGCCAATCTGTTTTATGTATCTGAGCTTGGGTTTTGTTTTTGTTTTGTTTTGTTCTCAGAGTTCATGGGTAAGTGAGATCATACAGTATTTATCTTTATCTGTCTGACTTTTTTCACCTACGATAATGCCTTCAAGGCCCATCCATGCTGTCCTAAATGGCAAGAGTTCATTCTTTTTTATGGGTGAGTAATATTCCCATAATAATCTTTATTCATTCCTCCATCAGTGCACACTTTGGTTATTTCCAAGTCTTGCCTCTTATAAATAATGCAGCAGTGAGCGTGGGGGTGCAGATATCATTTGGAGTTGGTGGCTCAGTCAGTTGAGCATCTCACTTCAGCTCAGGTCATGATCTCACGGTTCGTGAATTCAAACCCCGCATCGGGCTCTGTGCTGTCAGCAAGGAGCCAGCTTCGGATCCTCTATCCCACTCTCTCTCTCTGCCCCTTCCCGTGCTCACACGTTTTTCTCTCAAAAACATATAAATATGTATAAGAAAAAAAAAACACAGAAGAGGAGCTGTGCTCCATTGGGCTTTTGAGTTTTGTAGCACGGGGAAGATTTAGCTATTTAAATCAAGACAAGACAAAAGTTAGGGGAGGGGGTGGATTACCAGGCATCACATCCTTCTTGACACCTGACCTGGAGATCCCCCTCCGAAGAAGTTACCCCATGACTACACTCAATGCTGGAGGCATCAGAAAAACAGGCAAAAGAAAAACACGGGAGAAACTGGAGGGAAAAAAAAGAGCCAATACATTCTGGAATATAAGGCAGCTATGAAAATGATAGACTAGATGTACAGGTGTTGATGTAGGAAAGTCCACAAGATCGATCAATAATTCTCTTTTAAAAGTCAAGAGTCACAACAGTGTATATTTTGGATTTATTTATTTTAATATTTATTTATTTATTTGGAGAGAGAGAGCGCGCGCTAGCTGGGGAGGGGCAGAGAGAGAGAGGGAGACAGAATCCCAAGCAGGCTCCGTACTGTCAGCAGGGACCCTAATGCAGGGCTCAAACTCAAGGACCGTGAGATCACGACCTGAGCTGAAATCAAGAGTCAGATGCTTAACCAACTGAGCCACCCAGATGCCCCTGGAATTATTTTTAAAAAGGACACACACACAATTCTATGTATGCATATATATATATATATATATATATACACATATATATATATATGCTTGGCATTCTTGTATGTGCATTGAAAAGTCTTAGAGGCCTCTATATGAAGCTGATGAAACTTATTATCACTGGTGGGGACTGAGTTTCAGGTGCAAAGATATCTGAATGGTTCTTGTGCATCCTTCTGTATTTTCCAAATTTCTGCTGTGAGCAGGTGTCGTTTTATTACACGTTTTTAGATCTCTGGTGATTCTTACTTTCTTAAGTATGCTGTTCTAGATTATCTAAATATTTTATAATAAGCATGTTCCTTTATAATGCTATAGTCCGTAACAATCAATGACCCACACTGCCCAAAATTTAAAAAAAACCAGCTTTATTGAGATACATTTCACGTTAAAGTGTATAATTTGGGGGTCTTTAACATTTTCAGAGTTGTGCCATTATCGTGGAGCTCAGTTTAGAGCATTTTCATGCTCATCATTAAACACTCCCAACCAAAAAGAAACCTCACGCTCATCATGAAACACTCCCGAACATCCCCTGCCCCCACCCCAGTATCCCGCCCCGACCCCAATCGCAAGCAAACACTCCTTCACTTCTTGTCTCCATTACTTTTCCCTATTCTGACATCGCATTTATTTATTTATTTATTTATTTATTTATTTATTAAGCTTGATTTACTTTTGAGGCTCCAGGCTCCAGGCTCCAGGCTCCAAGCTGTCAGCACAGAAACCGTGAGATCGTGACCTAAGTCGAAATCAAGAGCTGGGCAGTTAACCGACTGAGCCACCCAGCTGCCCCCACGTTGGTCTCTTTCTAACTCCGATGTGTTTTAATTTTTTTAATTTTTTTTTTATTTAAAAAAAAATTTTTTTTAATGTTTATTTTATTTTTGAGACAGGGAGAGACAGCATGAACAGGGGAGGGTCAGAGAGAGAGGGAGACACAGAATCGGAAACAGGCTCCAGGCTCTGAGCTGTCAGCACAGAGCCTGACGCGGGGCTCGAACTCGCGGACCACGAGATCATGACCTGAGCCGAAGTCGGACGCTTAACCGACTGAGCCACCCAGGCGCCCCACCGATGTGTTTTTAAAAATTATATAAACAGGGGGGACCTGGGTGGCTCAGTCGGTTAAGCATCCGACTCTTGGTTTTGGCTCAGGTCATGATCCCACGGTTCGTGAGTTCAAGTCCCGCATCAGGCTCCATCCACACGGACAGCAAGGAGCCTGCCTGGGATTCTCTCTCCCC
Organism: Herpailurus yagouaroundi; assembly: GCF_014898765.1. NCBI lineage: Eukaryota > Metazoa > Chordata > Mammalia > Carnivora > Felidae > Herpailurus > Herpailurus yagouaroundi. The sequence goes on from NW_024412421.1 coordinate 8,210,361, forward strand.
CTCTCTCTCTTATCCTGAGTCTTGGAGATGACTAAATATATAAGTATTAAGTCACCTACATTATTTTTTGTTTTAAACGTCCCTTTACCTCTCTCTCCGAACATAGAGCCTAGATTTGTTCCGGGTAACTGCCTGGCTTACCTTACACTACAGCAGGTTACCTGGAAGCCTGAAACCCCCTTTTATACGCCCTGCTCTTCCTCGACTTCAGTCCAATTTTCTTAAAATTTAATGTGGATTGTAGGGTCATACCTATTGAAGGCAAACCATGATGCTGCCATCCACAAGTTCGGGGGGCATGAGTCTGGGCCTCAGTTTCCTCTTTTGTAAAATGGGAATACAAACAACACTTCCCTCCTAGGCTGCCGTGAGGATTAAATGAGATGAGGATTAAATGAGAGTGCTCCACTTTGGCATTCACGCTATTAGCCACATAGACGCAGTCTAGAAACACGGCCGGCAGAAAAGCCCATTTCTTCAGTGAAATTCTCTCCGCATTTAGGCCGTCTGGCCATGAAATCAGTTCCATGTGTGTTCCTCAGGAGCTCCCAGCCCAGGGAATTAAGATCTCAGCCTTGGGAAGCTGGGTAGGGCCACACCCTTAAGCCTAACTCCTCTGATTGAAGTAAAATTGCAAAATGAATGGTAATCACAATAGTAGATCATTATGCATTGTACCCAAGCTGGGCCGGCACGAAGGATATTGATGTAGCCACAAAAATGAGTCGAGGTCCAGAGGCCAAGCTCCTGAAAGAGCCAGGCTGGGGAGAGTGCGAATTGCGATCCCAATTGGAAACATCACCGCCTGCATAAGCATCCTGCAAGTTCCGACGTGGGGCTGCCATTGTGGTTCCGGAGCAAAGGGGAAAGCTGATCTGGGAGCATTCGCTGATGGAAAAAAAAAAAAAAAAAAAAATGGCCAGTGGGTCCTCTGTTGACTCATCTCTGCGATTTAACCGGCCCCCACTTTGTTCTGGGCAGTTCCGTGTATGGACGGTGATTGTCCGGCCAATACATATTCGTTGAATTGTAGGGAACAAATTGGACTTTTATTTACTCTTTGGTTTCCACCGGAAGTGCTAGGCCCCTGGTAAACACTCCTTTGATAAGGCGAGAGGGTCTGGAACATTTAACGAACCACGGGCTTGAAACTGGAAACGCCAGCTTGGGAAGTTGTGGACTTGCCGGTCGTTAATGGGCAAGAATTTGTTGACCGACAATCACCCCTGATTATGGGGCTTGACTGAAGATGAGGGGAAGCTGCATTCCGCTCAGTGATCCTCCTCGTCCTCCAGTGGGCCATCTGAACGCTGGATCTTTGACGTCTCTGGGAAGAAGAATCTTCTAGCAACCAGGACACCAGGACCCTCCTGGCTCCTATTTTCTCGGGGGAGACCCTGCTTCGCTTGCCATCGCGAACCCTGAGGATCCTGTGAGGAGCCCTAAGTTCACACGATTCCTATACTCTTCCATCCCTATTTCAAAACATAATTACCTTTTGTTATTGGCCTGAATTAAAATTTGCCCTCATTTACTTCGCTGGTTATCGTGCATCAGAAATCAAAACCACTTTCCTGCTGCTTGTAACAGGCAAGAGGAGGGAGGAAACTTCATGGTAAGATCAAGTTCCACCCGTTAACATTTGGTTATTTGCTGTAAGATAATCAGGCTGTTAATGTCACAGACTAGTGAAGGCATATGCCTAAAAATGCAAAAAGGAAGACAGCAGGATCACATAAATCCCCTTGTACTCCCTGGGCAGCCTATAGAAAGAGAAAGCAATCCTCTATCAGTCAGGCTAGGGCAGGCCAGGCTGCGGAAACAACCACCCACAAGATCTCAGCAAACGGGGATTTCACGCCAATGCTGCAAATCAGTGGCATGTCAGCAACGGGTTCTGCTCTAATCGCTCGGAGACCCATCTACCATGATCACCACAGTAGCGGAAAGGGGGCACAGAGAACAAGAATAGTACCGGCTCTCACACGGCCTCCCTAGCTCGACATCACCCAACTTCCTTCTTGTGCCAAACCCCCCTCCCTCCCCTTTCCTGTCCTCCCGGCTCTGTATTCCCTCACTCCATCTATACCTGGGTGTGCAGAGCACTTTTCAGCTCTACCCAGCCACGGGTTGAGGTGCGGAGGCGAGACGAGGATGTGTCTCACGCCAGCCTGAAGCGTCTCCTACTTCGGAACAAACAGGCCCTCCCACCCCTGTGACCTCTTGAAGGGTAAAACCCCAGACTTCAAAATACGTATCTGTATATCGTGCCCACGTGGGGAAGAGGTGAGGAGAGAATCTCAAGTAGACTCCACAACCCACGTGGATCCCAAGGCGGGGCTTGATCTCCCAACCATGAGATCGAGACCTGAGCTGAAATCGAAGAGTCAGACGCTTAACCAACTGAGCCACCCGGGCGCCCTGCAACGTGATTTTTTTTGAAGGACAGAGGACTTGAACAGCAGTTTCATAAAGTGTGTGGGAATTTATGAGTGCCCAGAAACACACAAAGACGTGCCCAACGTCGTTAGTCATCAGGAAAACGCAAATTAAAACAGAACTTGAAGAGCTACACTCTACACCCACCAGAATGGTGAAAACTAAAAAGACCGACAACATTAAATGTTGGTGAGGTTGCGAAGCCATTGGAACTCTCACATTTTTGACGGGAGTATAAAATGGTACTAACACTTTGGGGAAAGCGAGGCAGTTTTTTATTATATAACTGAACGTACAGCAACCTGATAACCCAGCATTCCAAGCGCTAGGTATTTATTTCCCCAAGAGAAATACAAGCGTGTGCCCACCAAAAGTCTTCTGCAAGAGCGTTGGCGGCCACCTAATTCATAATAGTAAAAAATCTGGAAATAGCCTGGGCATTCAGAAGTAGGAGAGTGGGGAGGAGCAAATTGAGGTAAAGGGAAGAAACTATTGATACATATAAAACTTAGGCGTTGGCGTGCTTAACATGTGTGTTTTACGGATGAAAATTTTGTCTTAGAAAAAGCCGTAGGCAAATATGAAACCCTAGTGAATGTTACGCAGGCTGATGCGTTCAGGGGTAAAGCGTAGCGATAGCTGCAACTTACTTTGAAATGCGCGCACGTAAAAACAAATGTTTGCGTGTAATTCCTTTAGTGCTGCGTACGGAAGCAAAAATCTCCATAGGTTGTGGAGCCCAATCCTGCCGGATTCAAGGCCGCGCGACCTCGGTCAAGTTTCTCACCTCGTCGAGTCCTGGGTTTTCTCGACTCTACCAACCTTCTGGCATGGTGGTGAGCACTAAAGGGGAGGAAGCTTGCAAAATCCCTCATCCCTAACAAATGCCGAGGACGTCTGAAGCTACTGTGATTTTAATCATTATTCCCTTGTTTGTCCTGTGTCGAATTTTCCGGGGACGAATCACTTAAGAACAACTCTGCCCCTGTCCTTCTCAAGTTCCAAACCCACAGGATGAACAGAGAGCCTGTGTTCACTTAGCACGATGCCCAGCATGCAGGAGGAACTCGGGAAGTGTGGGCAGGCCCAGAATTGATGGGGCTGCCTTGGTCATAACATCATGACGAACAACCTCCACCCACTAGAGAGGGGACTCGCAGGATCGTCTTCGCAGAAGCCAACCAAAAGCCGGCTCTTCTCGAGAACGCATTTCCCAGGTGCGAGGGCTCTGGATCTTTCAGGGAAAGGAAGGCCCAAGACACCTTCTTTCATTTTCTTCCTCGCTGGAGAAGCCAACCCCCCCGTTCTTTAGATTTCCGAGGAGGCCAGTAGTTCTCCCCCACCCTGGGGACGCTTGGCAATGTCAGAAGAGGTTTGTGGTTGTCATAACTGAGGAGGGCTGGCTTGCTCCCGGCAACGAGTGGCTCGAGGTCAAGGGTCCTGTTACGTATCCTACAAGGCACAGAACTGCTCCCAAGCCCACCAGCAACAAAATGGGTCCTGCCTCGAACGTCAATAGTGCCAAGGTTGGGAAACCCCGACGTACACTGAGAAGGCAAACAGGATGTCAACACGACTCATCTGATGGTCATTTCCCCAGGTCGACACAGCAGACCCTGAGCTCACCTGGGAAGGGAGACACACAGACCACCCCCCGCCCCTGCCCCGTGGCGGTTGCGATCGTGGTGAGGGCTGCCACGAGGGTATTCCCCCCTCAAGTCTCCTCCCTCCCCACCCCCGCATCCTCAAAACACAGTGCCCCTTTAGACGTTCGTGGCAAGTGGCCACGCAAAGCTCAGAGCTCCGTCCCTCTTCACTCTCTTCAAAGCTGAAACGAGGATGGCCTAGAATGTCTCATTGATTCACGTAATAGATTTATTTAATATACCCATTACCCTGCGGCCCCCAGGGAGACGGAGGCCAGGGGCCGCCTAGGACAGTGCATGAGGCTGTGAAAACCACAGCGACGTTAGATGCAATTGATTGGCTAAAATCTATCTCCGGCCCACATCAGAGGGAGCGTGTCATAACACTTCTGCCACAACATCTGATTTAAAAGGGGCCTCCAGCAATGGAGAGTGTGACCCTGGCCAGGCCACCGCACCGAAGCTTCCTGTGAGCTGTGTTTGGAGGGCCGGACAGAGCCTCTCTGGCCCGCCTCTCTGCCCCCGGCCCGAGCCACAGTGCCTACAATTCCCCCATCAGATTCCTCCTCGGCGGTCAAGCCTCATTCACTCTACTTGGTTCTCTTTGAGAGTATAAGCATCCTCAGGAAAGCCTTCACTCAACACATTCCCGAGAGTGTGTGAATAGTGGTAAAACACAGAGGCACACGTCCCCCAGGAGCCGTGTGATCTTGAATTCATGGCAGAACCTCTCTGTGCCTTGGTTTTCTCATCTGTAAAATGGGAACGACGGTGGGACCTACTCTCGCTTGCCAACGGCTCCTACACGAGGTAGAAAGCTGTCGCTGGTCTGAGGCGTCTACACAGCGGGGAGGGACCAGGGGTTCGGAGGGACGGTGTGATGCCAAGCCAATGGGAGGTGGAAACGGCCTCTGAGCCGGGCCTTCGGGGACCCGTGTGGGGGTGGAGGAGGAACCCAGGTACAAGGTCTGCCGGGCACTGGGCACCGCGTGGGCAGAGGCCAGAGTTGCTACCTTCCGCGTGCAGGGGGGGGTCACCGTCCAAGGACACCTGCAGAGGGTGAGTCGGGGCTGGAAACCAGCAACACATGGCTCACGGGGCCTGTAGCTAATGGGGCACTTTCTACTCCAGATGGTGGAACTTGGACCCGGGATAGTCAACTGAGGGTCGATTTGGGAGGGCCTGGAGCCACGGACTCGCATGAAATCACAGTGGCAGGGCCCCAGGGTCTGACAATCATGGGTTCAAATCCCTGCAGGGCCACTGGCTGGCTGCGTGACTTCGAGAAATCCATTGCACCTCTCTGGGCTTCAACTGCCTCCTCGCCCAATGGGGCATAATTGCTCCTGGCCCGTGGGACCCCTGGGGACTAAATGAGATCACACTTGCAGGGCTCTAGGTACGGTACAGGCGCAAACTCCGCGGAAGTTATCGCTTACCTTTGAAGATAGAACAAAGCCGGCATCCGTCGGTCGATCCGACGTGTGCTACGTTTTCCGTGCGTTCGCCGGACAAGTGGCCCAAAGGCGCCGAGGAAGGTACGGGTGCCTACTGGGGAGGGGCGCAGGGGGGAAGCTGGCAATGCCCAGGAGGCAGAGGTCTCTGGCTTCCTGAGTGTGCGGAAGCCCACTCTGCCCCCGTCAGCCAAGCGCCTTGGTCTCCCGGGAGGCGGATGCATGGCCTAGGTGGCCTCGGAACAGGCTGTCTGCTCCCGGTCTGAGTGCAGGTGTGGCAATGGCGGACCGTTGTCCCCTGCGGTCTCGGGGCCCCCCCCCCCCCCCCCGCCCCAGGGTCCAGCACTTACAAGGTGCTCCACGTATTTTTGTGAATGAGGAAAAGGTGAGGAAGATGAACCGGGCATAAGAATCCCCAATACCAGGGACGCCGGGGTGGCTCCGTCGGTCGAGCGTCCCGGCTTGGGCTCAGGTCACGATCTCCCCGTTCGTGGGTTCGAGCCCCGCATGAGGCTCGGTGTCGACAGCTCGGAGCCCGGAGCCTGCTGTGGCTTCTGGGTCTCCCTCTCTCTCTGCCCCTCCCTTGCTCACGCTCTGTTTCTCCAAAAAAAAGAAATAAAATAAAATAAGACGTTAAAAAAAAATCCTGCACGCCAGATTTTCACCGCAGTCACCCTATGCAGCCCCGGGGCTCATGCGACACCCGTGCATACATTCACGAACGTACCACGTCTCTCAGCCAGGCACGTGGAAACCTACAGAAATTCACCAGGACTCCCTCCTCTATCCATGAATACGACACCTCCCCATCGGCAGACAGACAGAGGCACATACATATTCACAACCACACACGCGTCCTCACCTGCCCCCGCACGTTCACAGATATACACGCATTCCTCCACGTTCACAGACGAGGCGCACCCCCCCCCCCCCGGATCCACACACTTGTCTCCCACGTTCACACACGCACCGTCACGGGCGTGTATACATTTCCGTGCACGTGCACAGATAGACTCACATCCTCCCCCATCCAAACAACCGCACACATTCACAGTCGGGCATGCAAACGTTCCCACACTCCCACACCCGCGCACACCCGCTATGGCCTGAGCTGCTGAACGAATTCAAAGCCCTCGGCGCGTCCCCGCCTTGCGGGGAGCACCTCGGAGTTTCCTCCAGCTCTGGGTCACATCCGTCGCGTCGCAGACCCACTGGCCTCATCCTCCTGCCCTGTTCCAGAAGCCGTTCCCATCCCCCGAGGGCCACAGAAGTCCAGAACGTCCTGGGTGTGGAGCGGCTTCCCTACCCCCTTGACAAGCTTTTGATCAATGGCCTTTGATCAAAACGTCCGCTCCTCCAAGGTTCTACTTCCGTGCGCACTGACACCCACGTGCCCACCTCTCGAGGGAGAGCACGGGACGCCCACTTCTGTCTCCACTCACCACGGGACTCCAAACTCCAGACGAGAAACCACCTTTTTGCACTCAATTATAGCAAGCTGCCTTAACCATAAATTAAGTTATAATGCCTTTGCCCACCAGATGAGCTGGCAAGGCACCTCTTGCCCTTGTCATAAATTAACTCCTTGATCAAATTTTAAATGAATTATAAAAGTTGAAAATTAAATCTGGCTAAATTAGGGGCTTCCCCTGCCACTTTAATGAAGCAGGAGCCTCCGGTGGCCTAGAGCAGGGCTGTGACGACGTCCAGCCCAAACTTCAGCTGCAGACTCCCGCCAGCCGCTGAGTGGGAGGAGGTGCTCGGAGCTTTCAACCTGACTGTGACCATGGCTTACGTCTCTCGGTGCGATGGGCATGTGTATTCTTTTTTAATTTTTTTTTTTAACGTTTATTTATTTTTGAGACAGAGAGAGACACAGCATGAACGGGGGAGGGGCAGAGAGAGAGGGAGACACAGAATGGGAAGCAGGCTCCAGGCTCTGAGCCATCAGCCCAGAGCCCGATGCGGGGCTTGAACTCACAGACCGCGAGATCGTGACCTGGCTGAAGTCAGACGCTTAACCGACTGAGCCACCCTATGTGCATTCTCAGGCGCCCCTATGTGCATTCTTAATGACTGATTTTTAACTCTTGACTATGGAAGAGTAGCGAGGATCTTAAGATGAGCCCCCACGTCCTGTCACTCAGCTTCAAGATGAAAAATGTGTTTAGAGCTAAACCCACATGTCCTATACCTGATAATCGACGATGCCGATGTGGCCCATGCCTGAGAGTGGATGACGTCAGTGCGCCCCAGCCATGATGATCAGCGATGCTGATGTGCCCGTACACGATCATGCATGACGTCTACTTGCCAGTTTTTCTGTGGCGTTCCCCCATCTCTGCATTTAGCGTCTCGGGGGAAGAAAAAGATAGCGATCACTGATCAACATTGTGCCTCAGTGTGGACTCTGTTGAGTCCAGAAATAATGATCATTGTTGGGGAAAAAGGAGACATTCAGAACTTCCGTTTATATGTCAAGAGTGGGCCCGGAGACGTGAACGTAAAGCTTTGTATACACATAGCCTAGAGAGAATGGGGTTCATGATGTCAAAGAGGTTCCCATCCGACAGGAAGCATGAATGTCTTTTCAGTTGCTTAGGACTGACACAGCACGGTGTGACTTCATGCCCAACCTGGAACAGCATGGTCCAAGGACACTGTCAAGGTAGACAAGCTAGCCTTTAGTCAGCCCAAAGCATGTGGGGTACCCCAAAATTACCACATGACATAGTGAAGGGAGAGAGAAATCGTGAGAAAGAGTGAGCCAGGAGAGGGTTAAGGTGAGGCAGCCACAGAGGGCATGCTTCATAATTTGAGGCCACTGCAGAGGCCAAGCCCTCAGCAGTGGGTTCAAACCCCGATGTTCCAAAGACCAGAAGGAATGGGTCCACACCTCCGGATGCCAATATAAGGTGTTAGGTTGCCACGGAATAGGCCGTCAGACTCCTCAATGGGGCCCCAGAGAATAACCCAAGGGTTGTTTCCCCCTTCTGTTCACTGCCATGGAGTCATGTAAGCTTCCATACCAGGCGCCATATTGGAAGTGACAAGGGAGACATTGTTGGAATGTGAAGAAACAGCTCTGTCAGGAACTTTGAATACATTTCATATTTACTCAGCAGAGATGATCTGAAACCCGGGGACACTGCAATCAATGAGAAAGGGACCCTTGAGAGAGATGAGGTCAGTTATGGAAACTATATAAAGTGACATTTCTTACCATATCTGAGTTTTAACGTGTAGGCTTTAATTATGCTGTTGAAGGTCGCAGAATAGCATAGGATTTTGCAGTTTGCTGATCTTAAACAAAGCTCAAGGTGCACATTTTCTAGTTTTCCCTTGACCTGGAGTAACGATGGTGATTTCACAGAGATCTACGGTATCCTGGGCGGAGAGAGCTGGCAAAGTTGATGACTCTTGCTACGTTTCTATGGGTGCAGGAACCATAAGAGATGGGCGTCACTGGTCTTAAAACCGCTGAGTTAAAGTCGGGAGGGTTTGGGTCCTGTTATGGGGGTACCCAGGGCCACGGGGGAGGAGAATGGCTGGGCTTTTCCCCCAAAGCATCATCCCTGCTTGCTCTCTTTCCTCCCTCCCCGTCCTGCATCAGGGATGTTGACAGAAAGAAAGATGGCGTCTGGGTCGAGAACAAGAGGCATCTCTCGCAAGCAAGCAAGACGATGCTGGCAGACAGGCTATTTTAAATTTGCTGGCTTTTAACAGAAATCTAGCTGACTCCGAAGCAGAGAGGCCCAAATACCGAACCCCAAACCCAGAGGCCCCGGTTTTAAAGGGGGGAGGCGTTAAGACCCCTGGTCGTCGCTTCCTCTTCGCGCTGCAAGGAGCTCATCACCACTCGGAGGCAAGGAACCAAGTACTCCAGGCCACCAATCCGAGGTGCCACAGGAGACAGACTCGGGGGAATTGTAACACCGAACGAGGCCTGTCTCCGAGAGCAGCCGCTCTAATTAGCCAGCGCTGGCTCGCCGAGGTGCCAGGGATGACGGGCCACTCAGCCCAAAGAGACAGAGAGTGGCAGTAGGGTTATTGAAATGTGTGCAAAGCCCCCTTCAAGCAGGCTTTCAAGATAATTAGGAAGCAGAAGGACAATACATTAGTGGCCCGAGTCCCCGTAGCATTGGCTTCTCCTGCATTAACACGGGCTTCCGCCTCTACTTGTATTCGCTCTCTCGTTTCTGGGCAAACAGTATGTAGTGTTTTTCAAACTTGTTGACTGTGGCCCATGGGGTGCGTGTGCATGGGCACATACCCAAAGACGCTGAAAGGAAAGTTCCGCAGTCAGACTCCCCTTTCTATGCACGACGCGTTCTGCTTTCTTTTCTATAATATTCTATTCCATTTTTTTAAAAATTTTTTTTAATGTTTATTTATTTTTGAGACAGAGAGAGACAGAGCATGAACGAGGGAGGGTCAGAGAGAGAGGGAGACACCGAATCCGAAGCAGGCTCCAGGCTCTGAGCTGTCAGCACAGAGCCCGATGTGGGGCTCAAACCCACGAACCATGAGATCGTGACCTGAGCCGAAGTCGGACGCCCAACCGACTGAGCCACCCAGGCGTCCCTATTCCATATTTTTTTTTAACGCCAGCCATGGGCCCACGAAATTGAATTCGCCACCCACGAAGGGGCTGCAGCTGAAAAATACCGATCTATAAGTGTACCCGTTTGCCGTGATATTTCATCTCTACCCAGCGGGTTTTCGGGTAGGCGATGTGTTTGGGGTTTTACACTCCGATTATCTTGAGCTTCTTATATCTGAGATCCAAGATACAGAGCAGCATATTGCAGGACTGGTGGGACTGAGTCATTGTTATTATTACTTTGAGTATTATTGCAGTTATAAATAGCCCCGTGATGTCTGGTTAAAAAAGGCAGCGGGGATACAAACACAATTTCCAGTCAACTAAATGGAATGGGTGGAATTTCTAAAGAGCAAGTTCTTTTTCTGGGTTCGTCAAGGAGCTCCGTCTTTCTGGAAACGGGGTCATTACAGAAAGACCGACGTAGCCTCATCCTCGCAAAGTAAGCTCAGAGCCACACGTCAGGACACCTGGGTCCTAGACTGACTGGCTAGTGTGTGATCCTGAGCAAGGCCTCATCCGCTGTGGTGGGTGCGGCGGGTTGCCTAATTCAGTGCTGGTTCCCTCCCTCCCTTTGCGCCCTCCCGTGATGCAGCTGAAAATCTGATTCTTCCTTCCTTCCCCAGTGTCCTTTGCAAGCCGGGAGCGGCCACGTGACACGGCTCTGACCAATAAAAGGTAAGCAGAGGCCTAATGAGGACTGGATGGTCCAGGGGAGGTGGGGGCAGGGGGGGGCTTTTGGTTGCCTGATAGAAGGTACAGGGGTGCCCGTCTCCAAGCTTTCTCTCCATTCTTCCTGCTTTGACTGGACACGATTTGGGCACCTGCAGCAACCTGCTCACAGCTACGTGATGACAAGCAGAAAGATAAAAGCCGGCCCAGGAGGGATCACAGAAAAGAGAAATAGAGCCGAGGTTTCGGGTGACTTCACTGAGCACATAAACAGCCTCAACCACCAGCCTCTGGATTTCTGGTTATTGGAGAAAAAGAAATGTCGGTTCAGTCATAGCCCGGGCGTTTGGATTTCTGTTTCTGCAGCCAGAAACCTTCCTAGTTAATACAGCCTCTCTGCGCAACGTCCGATAAGGACACACATAAGAAATGTCTCCAGCCCTACTTTCCGCGCAGCGATATCGTGAGGGTCAAAAACAGGAGTCCTCGCTGATCAAAAGTAATGATGGGTGTGACTGTACTTGAAAGGTTAAAATTTCCATGAGAGTGGAAAATAGTATTGTCAGCGTACGGGATTTCATTTTAGATTTTTCCCAGTTGTTAAGACTCCAGGTTTCTTTTCTTTTTTTAGATACGTTTTACACGCAGAGAAGCATTTCCTTGCTAAGTGCAGAAAACACAGCAAAGTTCCTGGGGATCAGAAGAAAAACCCAGCAATACATCCAACAGGATTTTGCAGAGGAACAAGAGTTAGTGGCCAAGGTGGCCAATAGGGCTGTTCTAGGACGTGTTGCACATTGATTAAAAAATGACATCGAAGCAAGGTCAGCCTTGCCTCCTCCTGTGCTTCCACAATAAGAGTCTGGCAAATCTATGTCCTTCAGCAATGTCCCACTTCTCCAGTGCCCGGGATACTAAGACCAGGCGCACTGTTTGCAAGTTATTCATTCAAGGAGTTGCCGCAAGACGTCGGATCTTTGGTAGCAACACGCTAACCTTGGGCAACGGCTCTCTGTCTTTTGAAAACAAAAATCTGGGGGCAGCTGGGTGGCGTCCAATTTCAGCTCAGGTCATGATCTCGGGGTCCGTAAGTTCAAACCCCGCACTGGGGTCTGTGCTGATGGCTCGGAGCCTGGAGCCTGCTTCGGATTCTGTGTCTCCCTCTCTCTCTGCCCCTCCCCTCCTCTCTCTCTCTCTCTCTCTCTCTCTGTCAAAAAATACACATTAAAAAAAGAAAGAAAACAAAAATCTGTATGTCTTCTGGGTCTTCCCCAGCCTTTGCCCCCACCCCGCCCCTACCTGGCCCCATTTCTCACTCCGTGTGGTTTGGGAGGAGCCCTCCTGTTCTAAGCGCCGGCGTGCCATGAGACCCAGGTACGAGCCAATCAGCACACCCCATCTTCTGACCATTTGGTTCAGAGATAGGCATATGACCCATCCTGAACCAATCAGAGACACTCCCCGACCGTTGGGAGAACAGTTGGGAGCCGGAAGCCGTTGCACCAATTAAGGAGCCCGCGGGCCTGAAGGGAGAGCCAACAAAGAGACAGAAGAGAGAGACCAGATCTTGTTAACATCATCTGATGAGAGGTTCAGCCCGGATCTAGGCCACCCCCCCCACCCCGCCCCCGGGCACTTCTTGGCTGCACGAGGCAATAAGTAGATTTCCCATTTTTGCTTAAGGTAGTTCCGAGGGGGCCTTTCTCCTTCATAGCTAAAGCCAGTGCAGCCACAATGATTTCATGGAAGGTGGTCCTTCTTACAGAACAGCCCCCCCCCCCCAGGCAGGGAGGGAGGTGCTGATGCACTGGGGTGATGTGTTTCACATTCAACTTACTGTGAAACCTCTCCACAGACTTAAAACCTCGAAGAAGAAGGAGAAGGGAAAAAGGGAGAGAGGAGCAAGTTCAAAGCGTAAGGAACGAACGCAAAGAAACCCAGCAGTCCGTGTGCCCATGTCCCCCTCCCCTCCCTGCAGGAGATACCGGAGATATATGGGAGACTTGACCCTAAAAAGCCACACTCTGGAGTCAGCCATTAATAAAGATGTCTTTGGGGGACCTAGAAACTCATAAAACAGGATCTGGCTGAGTCTCAAGGTGTTGGTGGCTGCGTGCCCAGAGCACCGTCAGGAAACCCTGAAGCTTCTGAAACTCCAGAAATACCGGTTCTGTCTCATTCCCTCTCGCTCTCTCGCAGAGGAACCTTGACCCACATAACTCGGTCTAATGGCATGCGTCGAGCTTGCTGGCAGAAGTTCCAGGCGCCGCACCTGCCGTATTTTTGCCACCGTGACAAATAGGGAAGCCACAGTCACTTCAGTCCAGGCCTGGTGCGGCCACCGTGCCAGAGCAGGCAGCTTCCTCCTTCTCAGAAGCCCTGGAGGAGTGTGTGCGGGCTCAGCTTCGCGCCTGGGTCAGGGCGGCCCCTGGGAGACCACCCTTCCGGCCTGTTCTCGGACACACTGGCTGTTTCCTGGAATTTTCCATCTGGTCTTCACTGATTCCCTGATTCTACGCGGCCCTGTACCTCCTGGCAGAGTGTGTCCTCTTTAAGATGCCACGGGTTCGGGGGGCGGGGGGCGCTCCTGGGTGGCTCAGTCGGTGAGGCATCCGATTTCGGCTCAGGTCATGATCTCGTGGTTCACGGGTTCGAGGCCCGCCTCGGGCTCTGTGCTGACGGCTCCGAGCCCGGAGCCTGCTTCGGATTCTGTGTCTCCCTCGCTCTCTGCCCCTCCCCCACTCACACTGTTTCTCTCTCTCAAAAATAAATAAACATTTAAAAAATTGAAAAAGAAAAAAGAAAAGAAAAAAAAAAAAAGACTCAGGTTCCAGCCTCGATCCCGAGATCTTGTGTAAACAGACTAACCTCTTAGAGCCTCTGCCTCTTTATCAGAGAAAAGAGGCCAATAATCCTTTCACTGAGATATTGTAAGAACCCTGTGTCCGGCGCATAGAACCACACGCTCGCTGCCACCAGGGTGATTATTGCCACTGTTAAGGTTCTAGCCCAAGTTCTGGATTCACTTCTTTGCCAACCCCACTGCAGGGCGGAGGTCAGAAAGGCCGGCCCGGCCTCTTCCCTTGGTGCCCCTTCCAGAGGGCAGCCTGAACGAAATCAAACGTGGGTTACAGCGGTTTGAAATATGCAAGAGGTTCTTCCCAACAGTCACCCCAAGATGAGAGGGGATGGCTTTTTTGTGCCCACCCCGCCATCACCCTTCGCGTGTAGCAACTGCACTTGGCAATGAGACGGTGGTGATCGGTTACAAGTTACCAGGGGGGACCGCAGCGTCTCCTCGGGCCAAGGGATGGGCCGTGATGGCATTTGAGTAGGTCTCGGGGCCCCCCAGGTGTGAAGTGCTCATTCCCTTCGCCAACCTAACGTCGGGCCACAGATGCCAAAAACGCTCCATCAAGAGCGCTGTTTCATAAATAATTGGTCAGATACAAGTTTGACTTAATCAAGAAAGGCTATGTAAAGCAGATTAATGACATTTTGATGAACTTTTCAACTCAATTTGAAAAGCCATGGTACGTTAAGCACAGTTTCCAATTACCCTCCAGGAAAAACTCTGGGGAAAGTCGAGACCTCCCTGAAGTACAGAATGTGCTCGTAAGAGAGATGGTGATCTAAACCACAGTCATCTCCTGAGATCCCTTCTACGTGGACGGTCAAGGGAAAAAGACCTAACTGAACCAAACACATGAAATGAGTTATCTTTCTTCAAGGGAACGATCCAATATGATGCAAATCGAGGATATAAGTTAGAACCGTTTGATTTGTGATTGTAATCGAATGCGGCCAAATCAGGAGAAAGGACCAGGGTAAATCCTTCCACCAGACGTGACTCAGTTTCCTCTCTTCCAATGGCACTGAAGGGTAAACCTGTTGCCTTCCGGGTCTCCCCCCTGAACTGGTAACAGGCACTGTGGGAGGAGTCAGGTGACCAGCCTCCCCAAGGGAAATCTAAAGTTCCCCAATGGCAGACATCTTTGTCTTATTCATTCATCGCTGAGAAGTCAAGGAAGGGGAGGGACAGGACCTGACTTAAACATTCAAACGGTCTGTGTGGATGGTAAATAAATGTGATTTTTGGTTTCTAGAAAAACAGTAAAGGTATAATCAGGTCCATTGTATTTCCTCTCTCATTGTGGCCCTAGGTGAAATGGTAAACAGAGGTTTTCATTATGTTTGCGGGTCCATGCGACTCCTGCGGCCACACTAATTTCTGAGCACCCTTTGGCATTCGTGTCTGTCCAAACTCACATGCAGCGCGAACAGAGCCCTAGGTTGCAGCATTTGGATGATGGCGTCAGCAACAGTGTGGCCTGTATCCTTGCTGAGGCTGGGTGCACGATCTAGTGTTACGTACGGTCTTCTACAGAATCATCTAGAGTCGCTCTCCTCCTAGCCCACAGCCTGAAACCAGCTTCGGTGGACGGAAGCAGGACCGTAGGAGGGACACGCTATAATTTTTACTCTGACGAATTTTCTGAAGCATATGTCCCTTTCACAAAATTGTTATTACTTTTTAATTTTATTTTTTTAATGTTTTTACTTATCTTTGAGACAGAGAGAGACAGAGCATGAGCAGGGGAGAAGCAGAGAGAGAGAGGGAGGCACAGGATCGGAAGCAGGCTGCGGGCTCTGAGCCGTCCGCGCAGGGCCCGTCGCGGGGCTCGAACTCACGGACCACGAGATCGTGACCCGAGCCGAAGTCGGACGCCCAACCGACCGAGCCACCCAGGCGCCCCTCACAAAATTATTTTAAAGAAAAGTTACATTAAACATTTGCTGGCAAATATCTCCCTTGCTGCCTCCAAGCCTTTGGGCCTAGAATCCCTTCTTTCTCCCACATACTGTCCCCTGTACTTCATCTGTTAAAGCAGAAGTAAGAAATAAAACAAAACAAAATAAATAAATAAATAAATACAATACAATACGATAAAAGAATTTAAAAAAGGAGACGTCTGTCGGGGCGAGGCCAGGACTCACGTGAGTGAAGCAGGCTGGGTGGGTGTAAGATGGGACCCAACTCCTTATCTGAGACTCCCAAACGCGAAAGCCTTTGGACGCGGCACGTTTTCTGTAAATCCTCTGTGGCAGAATCTGTTCTGACCAACTCTTATTTGCCAGCAAACTCTGACCGGACCAGATGAGAGGCCACCTAAAGCCTTCATTTATCCCACTCGGCGTGAATGTTCATACGCTTTACTCCAGAAGTAAGAGTTGACTCATTACGGGGGGTGCTGCCCCAGACGGCGTTGGGGTTGTAAGGTCATAGAAGGTAGGCACCATATCGTCTCTCCAAAATCTCGAAAGGTGTGAATTTGGATATGCATCTTCCTGCTAAATTTTTGGACGCGGACTCGTGGGCCTGCCCCATAGGACGCGGTAAGGACTCTGGAAAAGTGAAGCTGGGGGCTTCTAGACAAAGCACCCACCAGCCAGCTGGCACGGTTTGGGAAGGGCCAGCTCAGTATTGCCAAAGCTTTCCATTTTTCAAAAGAAGCGGAATATTGAGGTGCTTTCTCTCCCCATTTTAAAAACACTGTGCAGGGGCGCCCGGCTGACCCGTCAGTGGAGCACGATCGCGCAGTTCGTGAGTTCGAACCCTGCAGTGGTGGGCTCGCTGCCCTCAGCACAGAGCCCGCTTTGGATCTTCGGTCCCCTCCCTCTCTGCACCTCCCCTGCTTGCGCACGCTCTCCCTCAAAAATAAATAAAGCATTAATAAATAAATAAAAATAAAAGCACGGTTGCGGAGCAAACAAAATCAGTCTGCCTGCCTGAAGCTTGCTTGTTCAAATCATTCGTTCAGCCTCCAATGCTCCTATCTCCAGCAGGTGTTCCCAGAGGCCCCATTTGTTGTGGGCTAACTTGTGTCCCCTCCGGAATTATATACTGAAGCCCTAAGCCCCAGTGTGGCCGTATTTGGAGATACGGGCGTTTGGGAGGTCATACGGGTGGGGCTGTCATCTGACTGGTATCCTCAAAAAAAAAAGACGAGACATCAGAGCGCTGTGTGTGTGTGTGTGTCTGTCTCTCTCTCCCCTCTCTGTGCTCCCACTCACGTGCACATGCACATAAAGAAAAGGTCACGGGCGGGGGTGGGGGGGGACACGGTGAGATGATGGCCGTCTGCAAGCCAGGAAGAGACGCTTCACCAGAAACCAGGCAACTCGATGGCACCTTGATCTTGGATTTCTAGCCCCCAGAACTACGCGGAAATAAATCCATTGTTCAAGCAACCTAGTCTGTGGCATTTCGTCATGGCGCCTAAGCTGACCACTACACCATTGCTCATTAACCTTCTCCTACCTCCGTCCTATGTTCCCAGCAATGGCTTGTTTTAGTCCACATTTGCAACATTTTTTTCTCTTTTGCGTTGTCCCATCTATTGCCAGTGGATTACACACGTAAACCCCGTAGCACAGTGCCTGGGTCATGATAAAGCATCTACAATTAGTGTTTACTATTACTGTTATTATCATGTATCGTTGCTTTACGTTATTCTGGGGAGCACAGACACATCTCACGCTTGTGTGATTTGATCCCTTCGGTAACAAACCTCGCAAGCCTTCCAGCTCAGGGAGGGGTGTGCGATAGTGTGAGAAGACGTCTCTTGCCTGAGAGTGTCTTGGAGGGGTTGACCCAGATCCAGAACCCTGGGCAAGTTCTCTGTCTCTGAGTTCTTCCGTCTCCCTGACGATAAATCATCCCGTTCCTTCTCTGCCTCCCCCTCCCCACAACTATCCTTCCCACCGTACGTGTGTGCACACGGCCCCCAGCACCCAAATACACAAATACAAACACGCACGCGCACCTGAGCACACACCCAGCGAGGACACGCGAGATTTAACTAACCGAAGAACGTGGAACTAACCAAAGACTCCCACAGACAAGTGGGGAGTGAAGGGGCAAGGAAAGAAATTGGGCTCAAAGTGACTTTGGGGGAAGGAAGGTGACCTCGAATGAGCTGGTGGGAGTGGCAGTGCCCTGCAGGGCAGATCAAGGCAAAGCGCAGCCACGATCCCCCCAGGGGGGGCTGGAACATTCTGACGGGCGTGTAGCAGAGTGATGGCAGGGTGACCCAGAGTTCTCGGGTTCAAATCTCAACTCCTTGACCTTGGAGAGATTGCTGAACCAATCCGGGCCTCAGTTTCCTCAGCCGTAAAGTGAAAATTAGAGCCTGCCTTCTTTACAGTGTGAGTATGAGGTACTCATGAATTGATGCTCAGTAAATACGGAGTAAATAATGGGCAAACGGTCCGAAAACACCAGCTGTTCCTGTTGAGGAGCCACGCGATCTGTTACTTCTTGTGAAGCAATAGCTGACTTTCAGCTCGTAAGGTACCCTCTCAGTGTATTTGTCTTCCGGGTGGCCATGGGATTCAGCTCTATATGCAAGTATAGTATCACAATATCAGGGAGCATCACTATTATTTTTTTTTAATTTTTTTTAACATTTATTCATTTTTGAGAGTGAGAGAGACAGAGCACGAGTGGGGAAGGGGCAGAGAGCGAGAGGGAGACACAGAATCCAAAGCAGGCTCCAGGCTCTGAGCTGTCAGCACAGAGCCCGACGCGGGGCTCGAACTCACGGACCGCGAGATCGTGACCTGAGCCGAAGTCGGACGCTCAACCGACTGAGCCACGCAGGCACCCCAAGGAGCATTACTATTAAATCCATATTCTTCCAGGGGTACCTGCGTGGCTCACTCGGTTGAGCGTCTGACTCTTGGTTTCGACTCAGGTCATGATCTCGCAATTTGTGGGATCGAGCCCTGTATCGGGCTCTGCATTGATAGCTCAGAGCCTGCTTGGGATCCTCTCTCTCCCTCTCTCTCTGCCTCTCTCTCTCTCTCTCTCTCCCAAAATAAATTAATAAACTTTAAAATCTGTATTCTTCTTTAAAATATTAGTATAAATACAAGTTTATCATGTAACTGTGCCAAGGAGGAAAGAGCAGTTTATTAGGGGCCTGGTGGCCCCAAATCCTACTGCTGGTCCGGCCACCCAGCCCACAGGGGGACAGGGGACAGAAAGCACATTCTTCCCGCAAGAAAAGTCGTCCTGGAGAAAGTTTCCCGCCAGAGTTAGTTAATGCGCCCACAGCACTTACCTCCTTTCCTCATTTTTTCTCATCTGTCAAATGGGGATCAGAATTGTAGCTACTTTATAGGGTATTTGTAAAAATTCAACAAGTTGATACATGCGAAGGGCTAAGAACAGAATAAAAATGCCTGGTGCATGTGGGTACCCCCAGAAATGCTAGCTAAGCCTTATGTTATCTTGTTTGGGGCTAAGGAGAGGTTACCAAAAAAAAAAACAAAAAACAAAAAACAAAAAACAAAAAACCACCACCAACAACAAAAGAATCCGCTCTCTCTGGGATCTTTGAAAATTCCACAGCTCCCATTGTGGGGACCCTGACAGCTGATTCCTCCTGATTGTGGGGCATCTCGAGAATCGGTTATTTTCATTTTTTAAAAATGTTCCTTTACCGCCCTTCGGCCAACCTGACCAACCCCACCGCAATCCAGCCGGGTGATTATCCCGGGATAAAAGCTTTTATCATGAAAAGTTTTGTTTGAGAAAGCGGGAA
>NW_024412421.1:8229883-8236429 GCF_014898765.1 Herpailurus yagouaroundi
CCCCCCCCCCCCCCCCCCCCCCGCACGCCAGGATTCTGTCCACACTCCTACAAAGGCCAAGATTATCTCTCTCTGTTAAGGGTTTAAAATCCTACAAGCCGGCCATGCAAGTGACCAGTATCAGATTATGATAACAAGATCATGTCCAGTTATAAAAACAAGTGTCCAAACTTTTCTCATGTCACTTTCGCCCGGGGGTCCCTCCTGAGGGGGGTGCTCGGCTCATTTTGAAGGCAGCTCTTTGAACTGAATTCATGGGGTATTTGCATAAGAAGATTTGAGGCTGCAGAATGGGTGCCTATTGCATGGGCCCATTAATATGCCTGCTAATTCAGCACATTGTAAGCCTATTGACGGCCCACAAAGGGCTCAAATTCAAGGACAGTTATCCTATGGCCATTGTGAGTGCTTCAAATCAAGGAATATGTTCGCTCGAGGAATACAGTTGTTACAATTAGATATTTTTCATGAAACATCATAAAGAACTAATGACAACTCGGAACACAATGCTGCAACAACCACCAAAAAACATTCAGAACTCCATGGGTAAGCTTGTCTCTCTCTCTCTCTCTCTCTCTCTCTCTCTCTCATAATCTCCCACATACTTACTTTCCCAGATGCAGCAGGCTGGAGGTGGATGGAGATCTCTCGATGTGAAAGCACACTTATCTGCTCCCTAAATTTAAATAAAAAGCGAAATGAAATAAACCGATCCCGGCAGAAGAGGAGAAACCCACATCGCCGGCATAAATAGTGGTTAATTTAATCCCGTTTATGAAAAACATCACACGGTCGCCTCCAAGGGCTGCGCGAGGCAATATTTTAGAGCCAGGAGGAATTATTTGAGGGGAGAAAGCCTCTCTCTTTGTCAGAAGTTGAGAAAAGAGGTTTATGCAGATCCAGGAGAATTTAAAACAAGTGGGGGCAAAATGGTGCTAAGTGTGGCCTTGTGTACGCGGCTGGGGGGCAGGGGCATTTTAGGGAGAAAGTCGCAGCTCTCAGAAGGGTCCTTGTAAAAAGGTCTGGTCGGGAAGGCAGGCGGTTCAGCTGGGCCGGGGAGGCCAGCAGGAACTTTCTAAGAAACGGGGGGCTAAAATGGTCTTTCCAGCGGAGTGTTTGTGAACGAATGGCGCGCCCAGGGACGCCTGGGATTGGGGACATTGTCTCGGCATTGTGTTCAGCCCCCACTCTGCCGGCCATTGTCACAGGGGCCCATCAAGCCCCTGGCCTGAGCACCGGTTGTATTTTTCTTAGTCTACATCCCTCAGAAAAGACATCAAAGACCAGGGAGATGTGCTTTTTGCTTTGTTTGGTGTCTGATTCTCAACATGTGGCTTCCCGGGCCAAACTTCGGCACCTTTTAACCTATTCTGTTCAGCTTAGGCCTGAGCTGTATTTGAGCATTAGGGAAACTATAGTAACCAATAATCTGCCTGTTGCTGAAAAGAAACTATGTATCTTGTCACACAAGAGCTGTCGGACGATCACCGTCCTAGACCAGACCCTTTCGGGGCTCCCGGCTTTCTTTCCTGGGGCTCAGCCTGTCCCTCTGAAAAGGCGTCCGAACCCTTTGCCTTCCTGGCACAGAGGACCCGTGTTCATGTTCATTTATATTTAACAAATAAGGCATTGTCCCTTGCAACGTATCAGCATTTGATTATCTATTACAAATGTTCCCATCAAGTCAGAAATGAGGCCTGGCCACAAAAGAGAGGAAAAGAAAAAAAAAAGAAAAGAAAAGAAAAACCTTTGGTGCGACCCAGGGATGGGGCAGAGAGTGGGGTTTGCTTGGTGGAATATTTGGGTTCTTTGCCACATCACATTCGCATTAGACCTGTTGCATATGGAGCCACCAAAAGGAAAAAAAGAAAAGAAAAAAAAGTGCCAGGGGCATCCCGGGGTAGGACGGCTGAAGATGCAGTTATATGGGCAAATGCGGGCTCAGCAGAGCCACGCGGGGTATCTTTTGAAGGTATAAGCTCCAGGGACTGACTCCAAGGGCTCAAGTCCCTCCTCCATTTCTTACTAGCTGTGCAACCCTGAGCAAGCCTCTTGAGGTCTCTGAACTCCGAACTTCGTGTTGCCCATATTTTTTTTTATTTTATTTTTTTAATGTTTATTATTTGAGAAAGAGACACAGAGCCAGCAGGGGAGGGGCAGAGAGAGAGGGAGACACAGAATCCGAAGGAGGCTCCAGGCTCTGAGCTGCCAGCACAGAGCCCGACGCGGGGCTTGATCCCACGGACCGCGAGATCGTGACCTGAGCCGAAGTCGGACGCTCAACCGACTGAGCCACCCAGGCGCCCTGTCATGTTGCCCATCTTAAAATGGGGATATTCACCCACCCTAGATGGGACGGCTGTAGAAAGGTTAGCTGAGCTAATCGATGTGACAGCACAGGGCCCAGCACACAGGGAGTGCTCAAAAGGGCAGGGTTATTTCACAGAGCAAATACTGCACTACGGGGCCTAGGCAGGTTGGGGGGGGGCAGGTGACTCCACACCGGGGATCCAAATGGGTAACTGTGTCCGTTTTTAGTGTCGTACATCTTTCTTGGTACCCGATGGATGAAATACACATGAGAGAAAACGTGAAAGAAAACCAAACAACAGAAATGCAAAAATCATCGGCAGAACAATTCTGTTGTTTCAATAGACAGCTCTTTAGTATTATGACGAAGAGTAACCCCACGCAGAAATAAAGAATAAGGGTGAAAATAAGTAGAAGAGTAAACAATGTAGAAAACAGAGAGAAGGAGCCACCCAGGCGCCCCAGAGCGAGTGCAAGTTTGCAGCAGGTCCTGCGGGACCCTGAGCCTGCAGGGGAATGGGGGCGGGGAATGCGGCAGACAGGGGACACGTTGAAGGACCCCTAGCTCCCAGGGTGGGGCAAGTGCAGGTTTTGTGCTCTGGGAGCGTCACCGGCCTCCCTGTCCTGTCCCGGTCCTGCTCCTGAGATCCCCACTGTGAGAAGTGGGACCTATTCTTTGGCGGAGATTTTTCATTTCGCGAGCGAACCAGCGTTTCATTGGGCAACTTGACCTCCCACCCTGCGGACTGTTGGTGAGCTCACTTTTTCACTTTCCCAAGAGATTTTGGACATCTTTCCATGCAGAAAATATATAAGCCCTGCCCCATCCTTGTGCTCTTTTCCTTCCTTAAAACAAAACAAAACAAAACAAAACAAAACAAAACAAAACAAAACGACATAAAAACAAGTCACCTTTTTTGTTTGGCTCGCACTTATGTAATACAAACCATTGGTGACTGTGGTTATCATTTTGTGACAAATCCTGCCCCCCCCCCCCGTTTTTTGTTTTTTTTTTAATTTTTTTTTCCAACGTTTATTTATTTTTGGGACAGAGAGAGAGCATGAACGGGCGAGGGGCAGAGACAGAAGGAGACACAGAATCGGAAACAGGCTCCAGGCTCTGAGCCATCAGCCCAGAGCCCGACAAGGGGCTCGAACTCCCGGACCGCGAGATCGTGACCTGGCTGAAGTCGGATGCTTAACCGACTGCGCCACCCAGGCGCCCCATAAGCTTCTATGGAACTCATGACAGCTCACATTTTACTGGATGTCTTTTAAGAGCCTGTGTTAAGAAACTTACTCTGTATTAACTCAGTTTTTATTTTTATTTTATTAAATTTTTTTTAATGTTTTATTTATTTTTGAGGCAGAGAGAGACAGAGCACCAGCAGGGGAGGGGCAGAGAGAGAGGAAGACACAGAATCCGAAGCAGGCTCCAGGCTGTGAGCTGTCAGCACAGAGCCCAACGCGGGGCTGGAACTCACAAACCACAGGATCATGACCTGAGCCAAAGTCAGATGCTTAACCGACTGAGCCACCCAGGCGCCCCGACTCAGTTAGTTTGTATAACAACTAGATGAGGCTGCTAGGCGTCCATATCACCCCCACTTTACAGAAAAGGAAACTGAGGCCAAGAGTGAGGTTAGGTAATTTGCCCCATCCTGGACTTGCTGAGAGTACAGATAGGAGCTCCGTGCGCTTCCTAAAGCCTATGACCTCACAGATGCGTTAAAGACGTGAACTTGCTCTGTTGTGCGTGCGCGCACGCACACATCTTGCAAAACCGCCATCAGCCTCTGTATATTGTCTGGAAACAGACAAGAGCATCTGATGACGGCAAAACGGTCCGTCGCACGGACGTACCGGAGTGTACTTAGGTTGTCTCCAGCGTTCTGTTCCATCGGGCGAACTTGCTGCCTGTCTGTCTGGGAGGGTTTAGTTACCCTGTCAGCTCAGCGCCTGTGGAGAAGCGGCCCAAACAAACAAATCAAACACTTGTGCTGGCAGAGGCAGCTGTTGATTATGTTTCTTCCCGAGGTGGACACTGAGGCTCAGAGTTGGCGCGACAGGTTCAAGGTCGTGAGGGAGTTAGCGAGGCTGGCTGGGTGGGAGAATACCCAAGAAGCATTCCTGGCTCTCCAGGGAGGCCTGGCAGAAATGGTGTTGGAGCGCCCCCTCACTGAGCCCGCTACGCAGGCCGAACTTAGGGCTGGGACTTGAGCAGCAAACGCCCACTCCTGGTGGTGCCAGAGGTAAGGCTGTTCACGATCACCCAACTCGGCGAACAGTCATATCTGTTTCAGCCAACTCTGGGCTTGGGATTCCAAACCCATCAGGTTCTCCTTCTTACCCACCTCCCTGAGCTCTGGAAGGAGGTCCCACGGCTCTTCTCCAACCCCAATGGGCAGACAGGAACCAGAGCTCCAACACCACCCATGTGCCCCTCTGCCGTGAGTCCTGCACTCCCCTGACCCCCAACTCAAGCTATCTGGTGAGCCCATCTGGGCAGCTTTCTGACGGCTCAACAGCATTCTGAGCCTTTTCCTGCTGCCCGGGGTTGGGAAAGACAGCCGTCTCATCCTGGTAGCTACTCGTCCCCTGGCCTTGCTCTCTCCACCTCAATCTTTGATTAAAGGCCAACTCACAGTCTCCCTGGAAATCATCCAGTCCAACCCGATGTGCTGCGGAAGGGGAGTCTGACTTGTCCGAGGTCCAGAGGGAGTAAGTGACTTGTCCAAGGTTACAGAGCATAGAAGGGGTCAAACTAGGACAAGGAAGGGCCCAGGGCTCTCTTGACACGCAAAGCCATGTCTTTAACAGGTATTTAACGAGCATCCACTGTTACTCCAGGCAATGCGCGAAGCCCCCGGTATACCAAACCAGATGAGTCACGGGATCTATCGCCAAAGACCTTCAGAGCCTCATTGAGAGGATGGACATATAAACAGTAAGAATAGAGAACTTTAACCGGTCGGTGCATTAGTCAGCTTGGTGTGCCATAACAAACACCATAGACGGGGCGCTTAAACAACACAGATGTATTTTCTTGCACTTCCGGACGCTGAGAAGTTCAAGATCAAGGCGCCAGCCAATCGAATTTCTGGTGAAGACCCTCTTCCGGGTTTGTAGATGGCCGCCATCATGCTGTGTCCTCACGTGGCTTCTTCTCCATGTGGGCAAGTGGTCCACACGAAGGCCCCAATTTTACCGGATTTGTGTCTCATCCTTATGACCTCCTGTAACCTTCATTATCTCCTGAAAACCTTAGCTCCAAATGCCATCGCATTGGGGGTGGAGCTCCGACATGAGAATTTGGGGAGGGCACCGTGGAGCTCATAGCCGTTAGTAACAAATATGGTAACAATAATAATAGCCCGCGTTTACTGAGAACCTCTTATGTACCGGGCGCCGTGCTAAATACTTTATAGACATTTTATCATTTAATCCGTACAACAACCAGGACTATAATCCATGCCCATTTCACTGATGCGTTCACTGAGGTCCCTCGACAGGTTAGGTAACTTGCATACAGGCCTCACAGAGCGACCCCAGAGCGCACCCCCTCCACCAGTTCTGGGGGCGGGGGCGGGGGGACGGTGGGCCAAGCTTCAAGGAGGAGGTGATACCTGAGAGAAATTTTGAAGGAGCGAGTGTCATCCCACGCTCCGTCCCTCTGAATCCAGGGACCGGGTCGCTTTCCCAGTCCACCTTTTCCTTTAAAAAGTTGGTTACCTGTGGCCAGGCCAGAGGGAAACGCTGCATTTGCAACAAAGTCCCTGGGCTCCAAACTTCAGTTCGCCTGCATTAAGTGCTTTCCCGGTGACCCAACACCGCCTGGCAACTGGCCGCCTTCTGCTTTTGACAGCTTGGCATATTTGGTCATTTACTGGGTGCATGTGAAGATCAAATGGGTTAAGATTCTTCTCTTTAAACAGCAGGGAAAAGAACATCAAAAAGGTGTACATTTCATTTCCACAGTTTTGATTAAGTCAAGCATGAAATGAAATGTAATACCCTCAAGTGGCTGGGGTTTACACCATTCAGGTCGTTACTTCTGCTTCAAGAGGCCCAGTCAGCCCTGGGCCAGGCGAACAAGCTAACAGCGTTTTAGGGTGGCCAGATGGACGGGGTTTACCGTGGTTGAAAAGGCAGCTTAGTGCTTGCCTCTTCAAGCCAACTGTGTGAAATCCTGGTGTGGCCCCGTGGGGGGGGGGGGGGGGGGGGGGGGGGGGGGGG
>NW_024412421.1:8236529-8299309 GCF_014898765.1 Herpailurus yagouaroundi
CCCCACCCCCCACCCACCTCCTTCTTTCTCCGCCATTCTGGAAGGAGCAGCCAGTTCCCGGATGCCATGGCGAGTCCAGAGTTGCTCAGCCTGAGATGTTTCCTGCCGCGACAGGGCACGAAGGACATCCCCCTGTGGTGTGTCTGCTGGGGCAGGGTGGCCCCAAGGAGGAGATAGCCTTCAAGGAAGCAGTACGAGCCTGGGCCTCTGGATGCTGTCTCGGGAACTCATTACTAAGTAAAAATCATTGTGTGGGAAACGGATGGGGGCACCCCCTTGGTGCCTGGTACCGTGCCTGGCCCTGAAGGGGTGAACCCAGTCACCTGACTCTGTTTGGTCTAGCCAGATCCCGAGAGGGAAGCTCGGAGCGCCGAGTAAAGGTTTTAAAGGCTGCCTCTGGGGTTTACCAGCTGACTCAACTCGGCCTGAACATCACATCGAATTGGTATCGGGCAACCTTTTTGTGCGAGTAGAAGCCATTTTATTTTTTATGTTTATTTTTTTTAAGTTCTTTTTTTTTTTAATTTATTTTTGGGACAGAGAGAGACAGAGCATGAATGGGGGAGGGTCGGAGAGAAGGAGACACAGAATCTGAAACAGGCTCCAGGCTCTGAGCCATCAGCCCAGAGCCCGACGCGGGGCTCGAACTCACGGACCGCGAGATCATGACCTGAGCTGAAGTCGGACGCTCAACCGACTGAGCCACCCAGGCGCCCAGAAGCCACTTTAATCAGCGGCTTGAGAGCCACGGACTTGTTTCCTCTGGGGAAGACAAATGTAGAGCCCTGGCTTCAAGTTATACAGAAGAAAAACTTCAAGGCTGAACTTACCAAGGGTTTAATGAAATATCTAAAGAGGGAGGATTGTGTCCATGCCTCTGAAGTCTAACCCTTGTCTGATGGGAGTAACCAATGAAGACTAAATCGGAAGATTTATTATGCTTTATTTATGATTTTCTCATGCATACTGAAATGATGACAATATTCTAAAAAGGCTCTCAGAAAAGATTTTTGGAGTGAGGAAGATTACATCTAATGTGAGATGGATGTGGTGCATCTTATATATTGGATAGAATGGGGGGGGGCGGGGAGGTTTCCCAAATTCAAAGCTTTGGGGCCTGCTGAAATTTGGAAACACCTGTGCCTGGCAGCCGGGTCGATGTTTCTGAGCTGGGCGCTACGGTCAACAGGCCTGAAATCAAGGTGGGTTGAATCTTGGGTTGGAGGAGACCCATTTTCCAGAGGTGCTTTCTGGAAGATTCTGCTCCAGGCTCAGCTGAAAGCTTCAGGCTCTCAACAGCTGGAGGAGACTAGCAGGGCTTTGGGAAGAACTTACTAGAATCCTTAATGCGGCTGACAATCCGCTGCTATTGAACTGCATTAAGTAGATATTATGGAAGGACAAAGAGGTAAATAGCTCGACATCACCCTCATTCGCATGCGGGGGGGCCCCCCAGCCGGGACCATTTTATGGCCACCGCCATTGTTACCGTGCTCCCCAGGTTAGCTTTAACTTGCAAATGATCCCCTGAAAAGGAAAAGAGATGTGGTTTTCTTTTCTTCTCTCTTTCCCTCTCTCTCTCTCTCTCTCTCTCTCTCCCTCCCTCCCTTCCTCCCTCTCTTTCTCTCTCTGTCTGTCTCTGTCTCCCTCCCTTCTCAAAATGGCCCTCACAGAAAGAAAATCATTTTAGGCCATAAGAAAATGAAAGGCATTGTTGCCATGGCTTGGGACCGTAGCAAATGAAATACATCACGGGCTCGGGAGCAGAAAGCTACACTCGAGCTGTTTTATTTTGGTGCTTTGGAATGTGGTCCACATGAGAACATAAACAATGCCAAATCTGTATGAATTAATAGGCCGGGCTTGACATATTTCCCTTTGTTTGAGGCCAAACAGGCGGGGGGTTGGGGTGGGGGAGGAGAAGGAGACGGAGAAGGGAGAGGAGAATCTTATTTGATTAAAAAAAAAATCCAATAATCCAGCTGAATAGGAGTGAGCGCGTGGCACCCCTTCTTGAGATGGGCCTCCGGAATCAATGGCGAGCCAGCGGCCAGCCCGTGGAGCCTCATCACTTGCTCTGATCAAAATGCTTTTTTGAGGGAGGAAAAAAAAAAAAAAAAGTCTCCATAGGATTGTTTGCAAACTGCAAAGTGCTTCAGCGAGTGACAAGAAAATGCTGGAAGCCGGAAACCTATTCCCAGGCAGAGGCCTTCCCTGTCACCTTGGTGGGTGAATAATTGTGCCTTTTGCATACGCCTTGTCATCAGCAGCAGGAATGAGGGGGCCCCAAGGACCGCCCTGGCAGGCGCGGGTGTTGCACCAGCAGAGTAAATTAAAACACGGATTACAGCAAGTATGATTGGGGCTGACAACCAGGGCGGGTGTAGCCACAGAACGAGCCGTGTTGCCCATATGGTCCTCGGGAAACCCACGCAGCGCGGCTTGCTCCCCAGCCTGCTCCAGCTGCCCGTCTGAAGGGGGCATTTAGGAGGCCTCGAGCCATTTTCTGGAACTGGGGAAATTCGTTTCCCTTCTTTGCGAGTTCAGAAACGCCAGCAGCCGCCAGCAGGTACTTGGAAGTTTATGTGGCAACACCCGTCCTCCCCACCCCTACCTGGTACTCAGTGGAAGGTGGGCGGGGTGGGTGGGCTCTGTGATGGGCAGGGCCACGCCTTTTGGGTTCCCTTGCTTGAATTCAGAAAAAAAAAAAAAACTTTCCGGGCCGTGGGAACCCCTGCCAGTGTGGTTGCCATGATCGTGGGTGCCGGAAGCCAGGACCGCCTGGATAATAACACTTAGCAATACTGGCAAATACTTGCTAAACATGTACCATGTCTTTTTTTTTTTTTTTTTTTAATGTTTCTTTATTTTCGAGACAGAGAGACAGAGTGAGAGCAGGGGAGGGGCAGAGAGAGAGGGAGACACAGAATCCGAAACAGGCTCCAGGCTCTGAGCTGTCAGCACAGAGCCCGACGCGGGGCTCGAACTCACTGACCTTGAGATCCTGACCGGAGCGGAAGTCGGACGCTCAACCGACTGAGCCATCCAGGCGCCCAAACACGTACCCTGTTCTAAAAGTTGCAGCTTTATTTCCAGGTCCTGTGTGAACAGCTTGGGCAGACAGCACCTTGTCGAAGCTGCCCAGGAGGGACCAAGTAGGGCTGAAATAAATCTCCACATTCTCTTCACCAAGCCATTGCCCCCCTGCGGGGGAGCGTCCCCAGGAGGAAGGGGCGTCTTACCCATTTTCCACCAATGCACCGTATGGGCATACAGCGGCCCCGTATACTGCCCAACTTGGCTACGACTGTATGGACAGGTCTGATCATCAGTCCCATTTTACTGATGAAGGAAACTGAGGCTCAGAGAAGTTCAGCGATTTGCCTAAGGCACATAGCTAAGGAGCTGAGAGAGCTAGGACTCCAACTGTGCCTTCTGAGTACAGAGCTTGTCCTTCTTCACCACTGAGGGGGAGGAAGGACAGGGTGAGAACTGAGAAGCCGCCCCTGTTCAGAAGCTCTGTCAGCACAGGAGCCTGGGAACACAAAAGGCTGTGGTGATGGTTCCTGGAATTGGGACACGTGGGAGAGGAGGAGAGGTTGGGGACACAAGTGGGCGAAGCAAGGTGAGCCCCTGCAGAGACAGTGAGTGAGTGGAGGGTGACATCCCGCACAGCCCTGTCTGATTTCTGCACGGCCCACACCAGAGCCCCGGGGCGCTCGCGCACACACGCGTGTGCACCCACACACACACACTCCCCAATAGAGCCCTTCTGAAACCAGCACCAGTGGATCGCACACTCACCTGCCCTCCTGGGCAGGAAGGCTTGTCATTTACATCCTCAATGACAGGGATCATCTCAGGGCAGACTTATCCCTTTCACCGCTCCTGCCAAACTTAGTACATGAAATAAACCTGAGCCTATCAACGTCTTGTGTAGAGAAAATGCCATACGACCAGATCTCTCCTTACCCGTCTCGGGTAAACTTCGACCCCGAGAAGTCGCTAATTATGTATTGTTGGCCCGGTTCCTGGGATCGAACCCTGCTGACAGTACGGAGCCTGCTTGGGATTCTCTCCCTCTCTCCCCAACCCGCTCGTTCGCTCTCTCTCAAAATAAATAAACGTTAAAAATAAATAAGTCAATATCTGCAAATGTCAGAGTCTGGGAGCAAGAGCCACCTCTTTTCGCCACTTGGACGTCTACTAAGGGTCTCAGAGTGCTCACAGATGAACTTCTGATGTCCGCTCTGATCTCAACTTCTCACCGAAACCTGCTGCGGCACCTTCCTCATCTCTGTAAGCGACAAGCCTGTCTTTCCGGTGGCTCAGGGCTGACTTCCTGGACCCCTCCATCAGTGACCATGGCAGTTCTGCCTTCAAAGCATAGGCTGGCCGTCCCCACCGGTCCAAATCCCCCTCGTGGTCTGGATTGTTGTAATAGCCTCCCAATGGCCTCCTGGTTTCTACCCGCTGCTACATCACGACCCTGGAAGAGATCCCTCTGCTCGGAACCCTGCCATGACTTCTCTTGTCACTCAGAATAAATGCCAGAGTCCTCACCAGGACTTACAAGACCCCCCTGGCCACCGCTGTTCTTTCCTCTCCCGTCACCGCCCTCCCAGATCACTGTGCCACAGCCACAGTGGGCTCCTCGAAGTGGCTCACATACACCGCCCTTACTGGTCCCTCTGCAAAGGCGGTTTTTCCCCCCAGATATCTACATGCTTCAGGCTACCATTTCCTGCCTCCGGGGCTCTTGGCCAATGCCACCTCAGCACAGAGGACTTCCCTGGCCTCCCTAAAAGCAATAGCCATGCCCCTCCCACATCCATGTCACTTTCTGTCCCCACCCCTTAGCCTGCTTTGTTTTTCTTCCTAACACTTCACACCCGAACTCGGTTTTTTTTCTGGTAGCTGGAGACGCCCTGGGGTGCCCAGATGCTTTGTGCCTTTTACAACCCCACGCCTGAATCACGGGACTGGGTTCAAACACGGAGATTCTTGGAAAGAATGAGAAAACGGGCTCCTGAGCCTTTCTTTCTAGAAGCCCTTTCATTCTGTGCTGGGAGAGGAAAGGAGGCCTTGAGAGAAGAGGCAGGATCAAAAATAGCCCCCTGAGATCACCTCGCAGAGCGCCTGGCACCTAGTAAGTGACCAATAAAGGTTTACTGTAGTACTGTGGTTATTTTCATTCCCTGATTCTTAGATCCCACATACATCAATTACAAACTTTGGTAAAAACTTAAACTTTAGGTATCTAAATTAAACAATACGGTCATTTACTAAATATAACCTTTTTTTTTTTTTTTTTTTTTTTTTTTTTGCTACTAACAACAGTGCTTAAAATGGATATAACTTTCAAAACATTGTTCAAGGGCACCTGGGTGGCTCAGTCGGTTGAGCATCCGACCTCGACTCAGGTCACGATCTCGCAGTTCGTGAGTTTGAGCCCCGCGTCGGGCTGTGCGCTGACAGCCCAGAGCCTGGAGCCTGCTTCAGAATCTGTGTCTCTCCCTCTCTGCCCCTTACCTGCTCATGCTCTGTCTCTCAATAATAAATAAACGTTAAAAAATTTTTGAAAACATTGTTCAGGGGCGCCTGGATGGATCAGTCCCTTAGGCATCTGACTTTTGGTTTTGGCTCACGGTTTGTGAGTTCAAGTCCCGCATCGGGCTCTGCGCTGACGGTACAAAGCCTGGGACACACACACACTCTCTCTCTCTCTCAAAATAAATAAATAAACTTAAAAAAAAATAATAAAAGCATTGGTCAAACTGACAAGGGTAGAAAACCCAGTGCAATACCCAATCCTATCCTGGGTCTTGCCTTTCGGGGCGGCGGGGGGATGGTGGGGAATTGCTTGTAAAGAACATTACTGGATCCACTGGCAAAATGGAAACACAGATGACGAACGAGATAAAAGTTACCATATCAAGTTTCACTTTACTGATGTTGAAAACTATATTGTGGCTACGTAACCAGAGCATCCCTGCTGGTAGGAAGTCGCCACCAAAGTATCTGTGGGCATGTAACTTGAGCTACGGAGGCCG
The DNA here is from genome assembly GCF_014898765.1 of Herpailurus yagouaroundi. Lineage (NCBI taxonomy): Eukaryota > Metazoa > Chordata > Mammalia > Carnivora > Felidae > Herpailurus > Herpailurus yagouaroundi. Next base: position 8,242,583 of record NW_024412421.1, read on the forward strand.
AAAGAAGCACATTTGGGGTGTTTCTGTGCATGAGATGTACACAAACAATAAAGCAGTGGGATTGAACGTTAACAGTGGGTGGCCGTAGGCAAAAGGAAAGAGTGTTCTTTATACTGTTTTTTAGTTCTGGAGAATTCCTGTGAATGTGACCTTATTTCCAAACAAAAAGCTAAAAGAAACACAAAACTTGGTGCTGAGGATTGTGACTTGCGTGTTAATTTTTAAAAACAGGAGTGTAGGGTCCCTGACCACACTGGCCGAAGAGACAGGAAATTCGCTTATCAACCTTATACCAACAGAAGAAGATAACGTTCTAGCCCGTAATGAGCAAGGTGGCTGCTTTTTTTTGCTCGGTTGGCGGTGGGGCGGGTTTTGTGGTTTTGTGGGATTTTTAGGAGTGTTTGCAAGGCTCTTCAGACTCTGAAAAATGAGATTTCATCTTAAAGTATCAGAAAACTTTGGAAGGTTATTAAATGAAGCATGCATTTAGAAGCTTCTAGAGGAGGGAGCTTCTTTGAAGTAGTGTAGCATTTCAGAGCTTCGCATGTTAATTGTATGCAAAGAAATAAAACAGTTAAGCAAACTTCAATCTAAGGAGATTTGCATAAAGGATTAGGACCCATTGGTCCTCGAAATGGGTGCGCCTTGCTCTCAGATCCCCCAAATTTCTTTGTCCTCTCATTGAAGTCCGATTTAATCCCGCTTTCTTCATTTACACCTTCTCCCCAAACCTCCCAGGCCTGAGTTTCGAGAGCCCGGGATCATTCTCCTCCCCAGTTGAGGGGGGTTTTTCCTTCATTAATTTCTCTAAGAAGATTACCGAACCCTTGTTTGTTGTTGTTGAAGCAACTAATTTCCCTAAAGCTCTTTGTTTTTCCAACTGGTTTACACTTTAATGCCCTTGGATTGAATTTCAACAACAAGGGATCCACTGGACCCACCAACTGTCTTTAGGAAGAAAACAAAAATCGGGAACTTGCTGTAAACTATTTTAACCGCAGGCCTGCTTTAAAAATACGCGTTCCGCCATTTCGACAGTTTTCAAAGAGATGTGTCCTCATTAGCATATCATTCAGGCCTTGTTTCCTTCCTAAAGTCAAGGTGACCTTCACTGAAACCGCATTTCTCTCATTCCTCTGGCTAAGTGATGTGAAAGGCAGCATCCCACAACATCCTGTCAGTGCAGCGGGATTTTAAACGTTTGGCTTGTGTTTTCTTTTTCTCTCTTGGTTTCTTTGTGCCTCTCTAATACTTCTTGCCTTCGAGAGTCTAAGCAGAGAACTTTCAAGATTGTTACTGTCATTTTGCAAAGTGATCAAAAAATGTTGATGTCATCTTGTTTGGAAATCCCTTTTGACCAGGAGAATTCTATGGAAGCTGAGTGGCAACCCCCTTCACTCGGATTCACAGCCATTTAAACATTTGTGCCAGTTAATTACCATAATTGGTTTGTTTAATTAGCATGAGGAACACTGGCGCTTTCACACAGGGACGCCTTTACTTACTCGGGGATGCCGCCACAGTCACGCAGCCCAGGGACACCAGCCCGGCTATTGAGGCCCGGGCTCGGCTGCAGGTCTCTGGGGGAGTTTCTCCTGCCTTAAGCACCTTGAAGATTGACCCCTGAACTTTCTAAGCCTAAAATGCTATTGATATTCTGTACTTGGTCAGAAGAAAGGAGGTGGGGGCGGGGCCGGCAGCGATGCCCTGGGGGAGGGGGAAGTCAGTGGCCGCAGCTAATTGCAGGGCTGGGGGCTCACCAAACTCGCAGGCGGGGTTACGGGGAGCCCCTGCTGAAGGCAGGATCTGGGGGACCCCGTGCTGTTTTGCTGAAGGACCGTTAGCCCACCCATAAGGCCCAAACGAATGGCCAAACTATAAAGCGCGGGAACAATCACCGAGTGCAGGCTCATCTACGAAAGGGAGCATCCATCACACGTTGGGAAAGATCCCAAATGCGAAATTCAGATCATCCAGGTGTAAGTCCCCGCATCAAGCCCTGCCCTGAGTGAGAATGGCTGGGAAAGTTGGTTCCCGAGAATTCCGTTGAAATCATCCAGTTTCGTGTTAATTTCAAGATTTAATCGGAGGACTCCGCTGGTGAAGGCCCGGGATGCTTTCAAACTGTTGCGAGTCCTCGGTCTCGCATTGTTATGGATTTTGGAGCGGGTTCCTCTTTAAAATAGCAGAAATGTGTTAAAGAGAGAGGATTATTTAAAACTATCCCAACAAAAGGAATCCCGCATTCCAAAGGGCAGCTCTCCTAGAGTCACAGTGAAGGACTTTTGGCTTCCCCTAAAATTATTCCAAGGGAGAAGGCCAGAGTGCTCAGAATTCCGAAGGGCCGAAGTGTAAATCAAAGACAAAGCACCTTCTTAGGTCTCGACCAGGCAAAACCTGCAGATACATATATTTAAAAAGCACCTGGAGGTAAATATCTCTAAGGACCTCTAGAAGAAAAGCCTCAATCGGAAATCTATTCGTCGTGATTTTGGTTAATAAATGAAATGAGAACATCCTATTAAGGAATAATTTTTGTGTCTTTGGGTGGGACGGTAATCACTTTACTTTTACTTTAAATTTCTGTTGTTGTTTTCCATTTATTTATTTTTTTTAATGTCTTGTTTTATTTCTGAGAGACAGCGCGCAAGCCCCGGGTAAGGGCAGAGAGGGAGAGGGAGGCACAGGATCCGAAGCAGTCGCCGGGCTCTGAGCTGTCAGCACAGAGCCCAACGCGGGGCTCGAACTCAGGAACCGTAAGATCATGACCTGAGCCGAAGTGGGACCCTCAACCGATTGAGCCCCCCAGGCACCCCTGCTGTTGGTTATTGTTTTTTTTAAAAGGAATCCGCCATCGTAATTTTGGCTATGATGCAACTTAGCTAAAGGTTCATGGCTGACCAACAGCCTTTTGTACACAGTCATAGAATTTAATGAAAGCGAGTGCACGCCATCTTTCAAAAACTGCACCAGTGCCCAGCTATTGCTCTGACGTTTATCCAGGCGTGTCTTCTTGTCCAAGTGTTTTAATAATCTAATTTTAAAATAGGATCCTTCTTTGAGACTATCTGAGTTTGACCCCCACGCTTCCTGCAGCCTATGGTAATGTGGGGCTAATATCATTAGGAGGTAAGCTAGCATCTGCCTGGTTTTATGAGGAAGTGGGAGGGGGGCGGGGCATCATTATTGGACAGTTATTATAACTTTAGAAAGAGTCCCCGCGAACTGGAGGTGTCATGAATAATTAAGAGACGCGTTTCGCCCCCGCCCCCACTTTAATTAGAACTCGGTGCGTTTGAAAATGTACTTGTGGAGGGCTGCGTGTGACAACCAGATATCTCTTACTTGGGCGGCCGAAGATCGGTGGGCATTCGGCTGTTATTATATCTCAGCGATAAATTGCCAGTTCCTGAAAGGCGCTGCCGAGAAAGGCAACCTCCACCTTGGTGCCCCTTCTGCCCGCCCCGCCTCCCTTGTCAACACCAGGCCCTCAGCATCTCCCACCCCTTCCATCTGGGCCAACATCAAGATGCGGTCGCTTCTCACATCATCATTGTTATCAACCGGCGCAAAGTCAATGTGCAAAGCGACCACTGATAGAGCACTGCTTGACATCGCAAGTTGAACCTGAATAAGCAAATAGGCCAGTCGAATCTTCGGGGTCAAGCTTTATAGTCATTTTTATGACCCAGGAAATCATTTTCGGTGACAGTGATGACAAACGCTGAACACGGGGCCTGTGGAAGTACATCCATGAATGTTGCATTACAAACCCTCAGGGTCATTGTCTGCCCAGGGCACTCCCACCAAGACACCTGCAGCCGGGCTGGAGCCTACCCCACTGGAAGAGAAAAGGTAAGAGGGATCAGCATGTTGACTCTAAGTTTCCAACAGTCTGGTGTAAGAGAGGGAGAGAGCCCTGCCTAACGGGGTAGTTAATGAGGTGGTAACACCTTCGAATTTTCCCGATACTGCTGTTGGCACAGAATAGCTGGTGACCAAAGTTCTCAAACTTGGCCACCTCCTGGAATTATCCCTAGAAAGAATCATTAGACGGGGCGCCTGGGCGGCTTAGTCTGTTAAACGTCTGACTCTTGATTTTGGCTCAGGTCACGATCTCACGCCCGGTTCGTGGGTTCAAGCCCCGCATCAGGCTCCATGCTGACTTGGGATACTCTCTCTCTTCCTCTGCCTTTCCCCCCCTCCGCTCATATTCTCTCTCTCTCTCTCTCTCTCTCTCTCAAAATAAATAAATGAACTTAAAAAAAACGACCCATTTAAAAAAATGAAAAGAACCGTTATAAATTAAAACGATTTTTAATTGAAATCATCCTAATTCAACTTTGAAATGTACCTTCATGCCAAGCTGCCACCCCTGACCCATTACGTCAGAATTCCTGGAGGCAGGATCCAAGCACCGGAGTTTTGACAGTCTCTCCCAGCGGCTCCACACGCAGTCGCCACGTTGGAGAGCACGTGGTTTAGGAAACATTTTGAAACAGGCTGCTGAAGGCAATCGTCTTATTTCAGAACCTCGGGTTTTGAAGGCGACCTTGTAGTTCTCCAGAAACAAACAAAATAATAACGAGCGGTTACAGATATGGACACGCAATGGCCTAATTACGCAAATATTGTTGGTACCCCGACGCCTCTGCTCGAGAGCCTCCTGTTTTCCCCAACACGGTATGTTTGTGTTGCTCTTGATGGAAACCCTCCTCCCTCCCGCCCGCCATCTATTGAACAAGCTGGAGCAGGGGCCGTCCTTTATCTCATATTTAAAACACAAGCAACGACTGAAATTCATTTTCAATTTATTTTCCAATCATATGAAAGGAAGAGACAGAAAGATTATTCTATTGAATCTTCTTCTGACTGGTAAAAGGTTGGTAAGGTTTGTTCGGGAGGCAGGCAGAGAGCTCCCGGGATAGTCTATAGGGAGCAGAGTTAATCGAATAAACTAATCTGGGCTGTGGAGATTAACTCTCAGTGGCTGCCGGAAACGAGGAGAGGCAGAATGCAAAAAGCAGAGATCTCAAGGTGCTGGAGGCGGTTCAGAATGTCCCCTCCCTCGTCCCCGTGCTGGACTCGCGTCACCCTGTTCCTAGATTTGGGGAACGCGGTGGCAGTGTGGTTTCTGCCCGCTTGCCTGCTGGGGGGAGTTCAGCACCCCCCCGGGTGTGGAGCTTTGAGGCCAGGGCCCATGTGGGATGCTTTCTGGGCTTTTCTGAAGGGGCGGGACAGCTGTCCTGGGGAGCTGGACCTTGGCCAGCTGCAGAGAACCCAGGCTGTGTGTGTGCCATGGGCCTACACTACGTGGAGGTGAGGATTGGGTTCAGAGCTGGGCATCCTGCCCCTCCCCCCCCCCCCCCCCCCGGGAGGGCCGTCTTCCTGTTTGCACAGTTCTTGGGCAAGCCATCTGAGTGCTGGTCTCCTGGGATCTGCCTGCTCCTATAACCCCCAGCCGGAGCGAGGAGGTGAGCCCCTCACCCTGACAGGAGAGCCAGTGGAAAGTGACAGCAAGGTCCCTGGAGGGGCTCTCTGGTGAGTCGAGACCTCCCGCCTCCCCGTTAAGTGCTGAGGCAGTCAAGAGCTAATTCGTTTATGCCACAAATAAAATTGGGGTAAGTGCAAAGGTGGGAACACCTAACATCCCTAAGACTGCCTGCTTCTCCCCACCCGGGTGCCAGGTGGGCTGGCTTTAAAGCCCGGCTTTGCCACCGATCGGCTGTGTGATGCTGGACGGGTCACAGAAGCCTGTGGCGAGCACTGACCACGGGGACTCGTTGTGACCCCCCCGTCAATACAGGCTTAGAAGGCAGGCTGGCTCGCGGCACGTCTGCTGTCACGACTGTCACTGCCACCCATTCGCTGGTTTTCTTTTTTTTAATTTTTTTTTTTTAACGTTTATTTTTTGGGGACAGAGAGAGACAGAGCATGAATGGGGGAGGGGCAGAGAGAGAGGGAGACACAGAATCAGAAACAGGCTCCAGGCTCTGAGCCATCAGCCCAGAGCCCAACGCGGGGCTCGAATTCCCGGACCGCGAGATCGTGACCTGGCTGAAGTCGGACGCTTAACCGACTGCGCCACCCAGGCGCCCCTGGTTTTCTATTCTTCAGCCACACTGGCTTGCTTTCTGCTCTTCCCGCCTCAGAGTCTTCGCACATGCCGTTCCCTCTCCCGTGCCTTGCGTCTTCCCCCAGTTAGATGAGAGACCCGGAAGGTCCCTGGGCTTCCCCATCATCAGCCCTGATTAATGCTGAAATGTGGACAGATTCTTGCCTGCCCTCAGAGGAAAAGCAGCTCTCTCCCCTCCCAGAGCCCCGAAGCCACCTTCAATGGACTTGGCTAAATCTGCGCCAGAAGATCATGGCAGGCTGACAGCAGGGGGCCTCCAGAGAGTAACCTGGGAAGTGGTAACATTTCATCATCTCTGGAGAAGCGGGGCTCTGGGGGGGGGGGGGGGGGGTGGGGGGTGGGGAAGGGCTACAGAATGAAAGGCAGCAAAAGCATTTACAAGCGATCCAACCCAGGGCGCGTACCTTGGCTCTTGTGAGCACGAATCTCTGAGCCCTCAGGATGTCCCTGTGCCTACCAGACATTGCTCTGTGTGCTCTCTCCGTAGAGGATTCCCGTTCATCCTCAGGGGAGTTTTACAAGGTAGTTGTTATTGTGTTCTTTTCAGAGATAAACTGAAAGGGCGCCGAGAGGCTAAGCGACTTGCCCAAAGCCACACAGCAGAGCTGAAACCTGGACCAGGTCTTTCTGATGGTGGAGGCCGGGATCTCAAACACCACTCTGCACTGATATTCAGGGTAGGCTGTGGTCCCGATTGAATGCCCCCCCCTCCCATAACTGAGCTGGGCGTGGAAATGCTAAGTCTTGTCTTCTGACCATGAAGACCCTGAACCATGGAGTTATCCGTGTTTCAGGGGAAAGCTAAGACCCAACAGTGTGTTCAAGTTTTCACCGCAGCCTCTCTTTCAAATCCCAACTGTGAGGGTGCTTCTTCCGGGCAATGGTCTGGGGCTCCCCCAGGGCAAGGCTTGTCTCTCAGGGACTCCTCTGTGTTTCCGCTGTACCCGATGGTGGAAGGTAAACTCCCCACAACCTGACAGTGGGAGCTGTTCGGGTTCAAGCCAGCACCTCCCTGTCTTTTGCTGCTACAGTGCCGGGTTCATGGGGAGTGTTTCGCACACGTCCGTGGACCAGGACAGACAGCAGACTGTCGCTGGGGGCCTCTCCATAGCAAGCCGCCGCCGTAAAAGGAACATCCTCCACAGCCTCAAGACCTTCATTCCCTGCTGACGGCACTGAACTTTGCTCTCCAGCCTGGACTCTACCCAAGAGCAGAAACCCTGATCTAGCAAACAGGCATAAGCCCCGGCCTGATTTCCCCCTTACTCCCTTTGGGATAAATACATCCCGGCAAATGCAGACACGCCCCCTTCCCTCCTCTTCTTGCCAATGTTGATTTAAGTCCCAGGCGCCAGGGACCCCAGAAGGGAGGAGGGGGGGTTATCAAGGGCATCCAGGGGACGCCTCTGGTCGAGCCTTAGCAGCAGCTGTCCATTCTGGGTTCTGCCGTTGGCCATGGCTAACCGGCGGTCACGGCCGGTGGTCTCCACGCGGAGAGATGCGGCGACCCCTTCGATGGTAGTCGAGACTCTGTGCTCCCAAAGAACAGGTGCCCAAGAGCGGGCAGGAGATAGGACGGAGGAATCTGTCTTTCACACTGTAGATCTTTCTCTTCCACGTCTTCAAGAATAGGAACGTGTATTTTTTTTTTTTTTAGTTTATTTATTTATTTCTTGGGGGGAGGAGCAGAGAGAGAAGGAGAGAGAGATAATCCCAAGCAGGCTCCGTGCTGTGAGCACAAAGCCCGATGTGGGGCTCGAACCCGGGAACCGTGAGATCGTGACCTGAGCCGAAATCAAGAGTCAGCCGCTTAACTGACTGAGCCCCACCCCAAAGCGCCCCAGGAACATTTTTCTTTTTTTTTGGATATAACTTGGACTCTACACACAAAGCAACCGTTTCATAGGATACTCTACCGAATGACCAGTGATGTTCGCCGACACGAAGTCTATTTGGAAACTTCTCTAAGTTTCTACACTGTAGTTACCTGCTCTTCGCCAGCTTCTTTGGAATAAGGCTCTGTTCCCACTGCTCCTGCCCTTCCCACTGCTAAAGACTGACAGGGGTCGGCCCGGTGCTGGGGCACTAAATGTGCAGAGCCATAGGGTTCTCAACCAGCCTATGAGGAATGCTCGATCGTTATTCCTCCGTGCACAGAGAAGGAAACTGACTATCACTGACGGAGGCTAAGGGTCACGGCCGAGGCCCATAGATGGTAAGTGGCATCACAGGAGTTAACTGTTACTTCTCAACAGCGGAGAGGATTTAGCAGTTCAGGGGCAACGTGACCAACCCTGCCCCTGATCATGCCCCCAAAGCAGCTCTTCTGGGTGAAAGAGCCCCTTGAGGGGCACCCTCAGCTCCTCTCAACCTCACACTAAAACCCTGGTGTCTGGGGCACCTGGGTGGCTCGGTCGGTTAAGCACTGGACTCTTGATTTCAGCTCAGGTCATGATCTCATGGTTCGTGAGTTTGAGCCCCGCATCGGGCTCTGCACTGAGAGGACGGAGCTTGCTTGAGATCCTCTCTCTCATTCTCTCTCTCTCTCTCTCTCTCTCTGCCCCTCTCCTGCTCGATCTCTCTAAATGAATGAATGAATGAATAAATAAACATTAAAAACAACAACAACAACAACACTGGTTCCCTTTACTGGTCATTCCTTTGATTACCAGTCTCCATTCCCATTTCCACGCTGCCCAACCAGCTGACCAGTGGCCTGCCTGGCTTGGGTCGGATCCCCAGGTCCTGGGACAGCAGGTGTGCACTGAATATCTCCCAAATAGATGCATCATGCCGTCCCTTCCATTCTACATGTTTCTGCCTGATTTGTTCTCCCCAAGACAGTTGTGTGTGTGTCCCCTTTGCTCAGACCCCTCTGGTGGCTCCGCAATGACCCACTAGTGAAAGCTGTGCCTTTCTGTCTGGCATTTCACGCCCCTGGAGTCCCTGTGGTACCTCAGTGTTCACCCTGCTCTCGTTCAAATCCAGCTTCCCCTGGGGGCCACTTCTTTAAGTAGGTCCATACGGTTCCTCCTTCCCCGTCTTGGCCACGCTTTTCTTTGGGGCTGGAAGTTTTGCCCTGCCTACCTCTCACTCCCTGCAGAACAGCCCCTACAATCCTCCAGTGCTGTCCCCTTAAGGCCACGTCTTCCGATCTCCCCATCCAAGCCTCCAACTCGCTGGTGTCCTCCCCTATGGTTCAGTCATTGAGGGGTCAGCTCTGGGGTCAGAGAGTCCTGTGCACAAATTCTGGCTCCTGTCACTTCTGGCTTTGTGACATTGGTCAAGCCGTTGAAGAAATTCCAGAGCAGGAAAACGGAGACAATCTGCATAGGTGAACTTGGCACTTGAAGAGAGATGGTGCTCTTTTTTTTTTTTTTGATTTTTTTAAAACATTTATTTATTTTTGAGAGACAGAGGGACACAGAGCATGAGCAGGGGAGGGGCAGAGAGAGAGGGAGACACAGAAGGCGAAGCAGGGTCCAAGCTCTGAGCCATCAGCACAGAGCCCGACGCGGGGCTCGAACTCACGAACCGTGAGATCATGGTGTCTTCCGCAGAGAAGTGTCTATTCAAGTCCTTTGCCTGTTTTTTTGACTGAGTGGCTTGTGATCTTGCTGCTGTTGAGTTGTAGGAGTTCTTCACATATTCTGGATATTCATCCCTTATTGGGTACATGACTTACCAATTTTCCCATGCAGTCAGTTATCTTTTTTCCTTTCTGGACAGTCTCATTTGGTGCACAAAAGTTCTTAATTTGGGTCCAACTTACCTATTTTGTATTTTGTGGTTTGTGCTTTTGGTGTGGTATCCATGAAATCATTGCCAAATCCAATGTCATGGTGATTTTCCCTGATGTTCCCCTCCTACGAGTTTCATAGTTTCAGCAATCCAACTTAAATCTTTCTTTTATTTTGAGTTTATTTTTGTATATGGTTCAGGGGAAGGGTCCAACCTGATTGTTTCGCAGGTGAATATCCAGTTTTCCCAGCACCGTTTGTTGGAAAGACTGCCCTTTCCTCATTGAATGGTCTTGGCCCCCTCGTCAAAAATCAACTGACCATATGTCTTCGTTTGGGTTGCTGTACCCAAATGCCATAGATTGGGTGGCTTGACCACAAACGAATATTTTTCATAGTTCAGGAGGTTGGAAGTCCAAGATCAAGGTGCCAGGGTGGTTGAGTTCTGGATGAGGGCTCTCTCCCTGGTGGGCAGAAGGATACTTTCTTGCTGTGTCCTCACATGGCAAAGAAAGACATTGTCTCTCTCATGTCCCTTCTTATAAAAGTACTAATGACACCATGTGGACCCCACCTTCATGAACTGATCACCACCCAGAGGCCTTACCTCCAGGTACCATCACACTGGGGACTCTCCAAACTTTCAGTCCATAGCACCATAAACGTGAGTGTTTATTTCTATTATATTCCATTGGTCTGCATGCCTGTCCTGATATTAGAGCTTTGTAGCAAGTTTCAAAGTCGGGCAGTGTGAGGCCTCCAACTTTATTCTTCTTTTTCAAGATGGTCTGGACCCTCCGGGGCCCCTTGCAATCCTGCATGTATTTGAAGACGAGCTTTTCCATCTATACAAAAAAAAAAAAAAAAGGCTGTTGGAATTTTGATCGGACTCTGCGGAATCTGTAGATCATTCTGGGAAGTACTGATATCGTAACAAACATTACATCTTCCTATCCATGGACAAGGGATATCTTTCTATTTAGATCGTCATTAAATTCTTTTGACTTTTTAATTTTTTTGTAGCTTTCAGCATACACGTCGTCTGTCCACCTGCTTGGTTAGATTTCTTTCCTTTTTTTTTTTTTTAATTTTTTTTTCAATGCTTATTTATTTTTGAGAGACAGAGAGAGACAGAGCATGAGCAGGGGAGGGGCAGAGAGAGAGGGAGACACAGAATCCGAAGCAGGCTCCAGGCTCTGAGCCGTCCGTAGCGCCTGGCAGGGACCCCCACACTGAGCCACTGGTTAGTACGTCTTTTTGGATGCATGTATGCACAGCTTCCTTCTTGGAAAATACAGTTTTTAATTTTAATGTACTTTATGCCCCCCCCCCCTTTTCCATATCTGTCAGTCAGCTCCCAGAGGGAAGGACTATTTATCACTGACCCTTCTGCAAGACTGGGCTTGTGGAGGGAGGGAGCTGATATTGCCTACAGGGCCTCACCTACTGGGGTGGAACTGGGGACGCCCCCCAAAGGAAAACAATGATGCCTGATTTCAGCCAGACAGTTCCTGCAGAGAAATGACCCCTGGGGACCAGTGGTAGTGTGGCCAGACTGGTGGATGAGACAGCTGGAGGAAGGAGGTGGTTTGCTTTTGAGGAGACCAGGACGGGCCCCCCCCCCACACCACGATGCACATATAAACACCCCTTGCCACCACCTTCGTTCACATCTATTACAGGCTCCCGTCATGACTTGTGTCTGGGGCCCCCCAGTCCCTCTTACTCGGGGACGCGTGGCCTTCTGCCGCAAGGTTTCTGGTCAGGAATTCACAACAATGAGGACTCCAAGTTCACCAGCCTGATTGGCAATGCTCTCTGAGAAACCCAACAGATGGGCTCTAATTGCAGACCTGTTGTGGGGACATTGTTAACAAACACACAAGTAGCAGTATACAGGGCTTTCTGGAACCGAATGTGACTTGGCAGCTGGGGACGGCAGTCTAATTACCAACATCTGAGTTTCTTGTTTAATGAAGGGGAATGTGGAAAACGGCCGTGCTTGAAGCAGCCGGGATGGAGGAAAATGCCAGGCAGGGCTGTGACAACAGGGCCCGCACACCCTCTTGGTGGCCAGGCGCCTCCGTGTCAGGCGGGCGCGCCCGCTGCCTCCTCCCAGGAATCCGGGCATCACTTTTGGGAGACGGGATGGCGTCCCCGAGATCCTTAAGTATCAACCTCGGACCATTAGAAAATAGTGCAGGTCCCGGGCGGGGGCGGGGGGGGGGGCCCGGGGGGCTCAGTCCCTTAAGCGTCTGACTCTTGATTTCCGCTCAGGTCATGACCTCACAGTTGGGGACAACTGGAGCCTGCTTGCGATTCTCTCTTCCTCTTTCTCTTCCCCTTCCCCTCTTGGTTTCTGTCTCCCCCTTTCCCTCTCGCTCTCAAAATAAATAAATAAACTTAAAAAGAAAATAGCGCAGGCCTCTGGTATTCATTAGGTTTTTCTTCTTAAATCATCCAACTGGCACTCCAGGAAAATAAACCACGCTTAACCTGTGGCCTCTTGTATCCTTTTGCACGATGAAATACACCTTGAAACACACATACCCCGGCCCCAGAGTTCACAGCGTGCAACCGCATTTGCTCAGGCTCACTGCAGCCTCACTTGGTCAAAGTCCTGCTTTAAGCACCTGACCTGATCAGCCCATTTAATCCTTTTCCTAAGCTATTTTAAATTTTTAAAAAAATTTTCCTAGCTTTATGAGTTATGATGGATAGGTAATAATTGTATATATTTAGGTCGTATGGCGTGATTTTTTTTTTTTTCGTTGTTGAGAGAGAGAGAGAGAATGAGTGGGGGATAGCGGGCAGAGGGAGAGAGAATCCCAAGCGGGCTCTGTGCTCGTTGCGGAGCCTGAAGCAGGGCTCGATCCCACCGCCCTGGGATCGTGACCTGAGCCAAAATCAAGAGTTGGGTGCTCAACCGACTGAGCCATCCAAGTGCCCCCATATGCTGGGAAGTTTTTAAAGGTTTACGACGTGATGGTTGAATGCACGTATATATTGTGAAATGATCCTCACAATCGAGTTAAGTAACACATGCATCACCTCACATGGCTCACATCTGCGTGTGTGAGTGCGGTGAGAACACCTAAGATCTACTCTATTAACAAGTTTCAAGAACACGACATAGTATCGTCAGCTATAGTCGACATGCTGCGCATCAGATCCCCAGAACTCCCTTGTCTTATAAACAAAATTTGTATCCTTTGACTGACATCTCCCCGCTTCCCCCTCACCTCGCTGAATTCTTTAAGTGACCTTAAGCGATAGATCTCCTTTTGATTTCCACTGTAGAGATGGGAAAACTGAGGCACGGACAGGTTAAGGAACCTCTCAGGGAGAAGCTGGCCCCAGGTTGCATTCTGGCCACAGGCTGGCCTGTGTGACGTTAGTAATAACTGGCACTCCGGGGTTGGGGGGGGGGGGTGATTTGCTGAGTCCTAGAAACTGTGTTTTCCAGGCTTGTCCTCACTTATTCAAGCCTCAGAGCGACCGTGTGAGGTAGACGCTATCGTTGTCTCTAGGACTGAAAACCGACGTTGAGAAGACTGAGTAATTTGCTCAAGTCACAGAACTCCGGGTGCACTGAGCTGGGACTCAGACTCAGCCTGTCTTCTCTGGGCCGCACTGACCCTCCGCTCCGTGAGAGGCCCCGACACGCAGCCGCCCTGCAGGGATTCTGTTTTGTTTTTCACATCATGGACCGTCTATCTGGTCACGGTGGCCTTTTAAGAGGGTCCACGGAAGAAGCTTTGCTTGGGTTTCAAGACCAGGGAAAAGCGAATCATCTCTGGAGAGATTCGATTGCTTTTCCTTTATGGACACGGGGAAACTTAGCAAACCAACCTCTCACACCAGGATACAGATTCTAATTTCTTTCTTTGTTATTACCTTTTGTGGCCGATTGTATTTTCCCAGATTGAAGACCGCCATATTTCTGGTCTCACATGTGCCTTCAGAGCTTGGCCACACCCTCCCCTTGAACCAGGATGGGCTTTTTGTAGGTGCCTCGACTGACCGGGGCGGGGGGGGGGGGGGGGGGGCGGAAGCGACGTCACATGACTTGCAAGGCGAAATCATACAAGACGAAATGGGTTGGTGTTGTTTCTAGCCAAGATGGGGTAAGCACACCTTCCCTTGTCTCTGTCAATGAATGCCGCCACAAAATGCAGACGCACTTGGAGCAGATATGTGAGGGCTCTAGAGGGTAAGACTAGCAGGCAGATTCATGAAGACCAGAATTTGAAGTATCCCTGAACTGGGAGTGAGCATTATCATTTTTCTTTCCCACTTGGCTCTGGATATAGGTGCAGTCATGGAAATATATAGCAGATTGGGGTAATGAAAGCCCCAGATGCTAGGATAGAGAACAGAAAAGAGATTCCTCAGTGTATTAAAAAGGGGCGCCTGGGGGCTCAGCCGGTTAAGCATCCGACTTTGGCTCAAGCCGTGAACTTGAGGTACATGGATTCGAGCCCTGCATCGGGTTCTGTGCTGACAGCTCAGAGCCTGGAGCCTGCTTTGGATTCTCTGTCTCCCTCTTTGCTTGTACTCTGTCTCTCTCTCAAAAATAAATAAATATTAAAAAAAAATTTTTTTTTTAAAAAAAAGGACCAGGGAGATAGGAAAGAGAGTAGAGTTTAGGAAAGCAACTCCATAAAGTGATTTATGAGTTCCTGGGCTTCCTTCTGGGCTATGCACAGGTGGAGCTGAGCCCAATTAGCATATCAAAGACTTTGAAACGGAAGTGACACATGGACCGCGGCCCCAAGTGCCAGACTGGCCCCTGGGTGGTGTGCACGCAGAGCCAGAGTCGAAGAGTGCTACGAAGACTCTCAAAACTGAACTTTAAAAACCTACCCCCCCGGGAAGACAGGTTGGCACTTGCGGCCCTAACTAGACACGTCAGTTGTGTGCTAAAACAAAATGGCAGCCTTCTCCATAGGGTTTATGTAAACCCTAGAGTTTCATAATAGAACAGTCAAAATGTCCATGAGAGTGTCCACAGTCACATGCAATGTTAAGAACTAGAAAAGTCTCAACTTTTATGAGGAAAAGACAATCAACAGACGCCAACACTGAGATAACAAAGCTGTTGGAATTACCTGACAGAGAAGCCATTATACAAAAACTCCAATAAGCCATCGTGAACACACGCTTGAGGTAAATGAAATAATAAAAAGCTCAGCCCCGTCCCACCCCGCAAAAAGGTACACAGAGTAAAATGAAGATTTTAGAATTGAAGAATATAGTAACTGGTGGACACTCAGATGGGCTCCATGGCAGAGCGAGATGATAGGCGACAGAGAAATAAGCAAGGATGAGACAAAAACCTACAGGTTCAAGACGCTCAGTGATCCTCAAACAGGTAAACCTAAAGGAATCATAAGCGAAAGGTGAAACACTAGATCGAAGAAAAAAAATCTTCAAATGAACCAGATTCAGATTCAGATTCAGGTGTCCCCTGTCACCTACAGAGGACAACAATTACAATAATTGTGAATTTTCCAGCAGAAACCAAGGAGGCCAAAAAGAAGTGGAATAGCATTTTTATTTTTTTAATTTTTAAAAAGTGTTTATTTATTTATTTTGAGAGAGAGAGAGAGAGAGAGCCATCCAACATGTGGAGGGGCAGAAAGAGAAGAGAGAGAGAGAGAGAGAGAGAATCCCAAGCAGGCTCTGAGCTTGATCAGTGCAGGGCCAGACATGGGGCTCGATCCCATGAACTGTGAGATCATGACCTGAGCTGAAATCAAGAGTTGGAGGCTTAACTGACTCAGTCACCCAAGCGCCCGTAGGATGGGCATTTTTAAAGTGCTAAAAGAAAAATACCAACCCAGAATGCCATAACCAGCGAAAATATCCCTCGGAAATGCAACGGAAATAAACATATTTTCAGAGGAAGGAAATCATGAAGAAATGTATACTACTCTTCGCCTCTTAAACTCCCTAACATGTGTTTGATGCTTCAGAGCAAAAATGATAACATTGTCCGATGGGGTTTTTAGTGTATATAGATATAACATATACAACAATTATATCATAAAGGAAGGTGAGTAAAAGGACCTATATGGTGGTAAGGTTTCTCCTTTCCACTTGAAGTGCTGAGCTATTGATTCTAAGTAGACTAGAAAAGTTAAGTATGCATATTGTAATCTCTACAGCAACAAATAAAAACCTAAACAAAGAACTATGGTTAAAAAAAACACACAATAGAAGAATTAACATCAAATACTGAAAATGTCCAAACAGCCCAAAAGAGGGCAAGAAAATGGAAACAAAAGAACAAAAACAGAGTTAACAACAAAGAATAAATGATAGACTTAAATTCAAACATCAATAATTACATTATGCAAATGGTCTAACATCATCAACTAAAAGACAGAGGATGTCAGAACAGATAAAAAAGACTTGGCCTACCTATATGCAGTCTACAAGAAATTTATTTCAAATATAATTATAAATTTTGTCTTAATTGACAAAAAGGGAAGAACACCTGGGTGGCTCAGTTAAGCGTCCTACTTTGGCTCAGGTCATGATCTCACAGTTCATGGGTTCAAGCCCTGCGTTGGGCTCTGTGCTGACAGCTCAGAGCCTGGCGCCTGCTTCGGACTCTCTGTCTCCCTCTCTCTCTGCCCCTCCGCATCTCACGCTCTGTCTCCCTCTCGCTCTCAAAAAATGAAAAAACATTTAAAAAAAATTCAAAGATAATCAAACAGGAAGGTTAAAAGTATAAAGATAGGGGAGGATGTCATGCAAACACAAATTAAAAAAACAGCTATATTAATATCAGCAAAGTATATTTCAGACAAAAAAAAATTGACTAGAGATAAAGATGGATGTTAATTAACGGTAGAAGGGTCAATTCACCAAGTAGAGATATGATCCTAAGTGAGTTTGCACCAAACAACGCAGCTTCAAAAAGACATGAAGAATAAATTGCAGGCATATCTCCTTTTATTGTGCTTTGCTTGATTGCACTTTCCAGATGGAAAATGCATCTGGAAAATGCGTTTGGTTTTTACAAGTTGAACGTGTGTGGCAACCTTGCATCAAGCAAGCTTGTTGGCACCACTTTTCCAAGAGCGTTTGCTCACTTTGTGTCTCTGTGTCAGATTTTAGTAATTCTCAGGATATTCCAAACTTTCTCATTGTTCTTATATCTGGTATAGTGATCTGTGATCACGACTTGCCAAAAGCTCAGATGATGGTTAGTATTTTTTAGCAATACGGTATTTTTTTATTAAAAAATTTTTAACAATTATGTATTCTTGAGAGACAGAGAGAGACAGAGCACAAGTGGGGAGGGGCAGAGAGAGAGGGAGACACAGAATCCGAAGCAGGTTCCAGGCTCTGAGCTGTCAGCACAGAGCCCGACGTGGGGCTCCAACTCATGAACCACAAGATCATGACCTGAGCCAAAGTCGAACACCTAACCATCTGAGCCACCCCAGGTGCTCCACAATGCAGTATTTTTTAATAAAGGTACAAACATTGTTTTTTTTAGACATAATGCTATTGTATGTTTAATAGACTACAGTACAGCGTAAACATAACTTTTATAAGCTCTGGGGAAACAAAGAATTCATTTGGCTTGCTCTATTGTAATATTTACTTTATCATGATATCTCTGGAATGCCTGTTTTAGCACTGAAAGGAGAAAAAGAAAAATGCACAACTATAGTTGGAAACTTTAACACTCCTCCCTCACTAATACATAGTAGACACAAAACCTGCAAAGGTATAAACACCTAAAAAAATTCAACCAACTGGATCTAAATGACACAGTTTACTCTTTCACCGATAGTATGTTCTTCTCAAGGGCACATGGAACATCCATCCAAATAAACCATATAGTGGGTCATCAAGCAAATTTTAACAGATATAAAAGAATTAAAATCATACAAAATATGTTTTCAGGTCACAATCGTATTCAACTAAAAAATGAATAGCAAAAACAACAGAAAAATCTCTAAACCCTTGGAAATGAGACAACACAGTCCTCGAGAATCCATAGTTCAAAGAAGGAGTGTCAAAGAAAATTAGAAAATATGTTGAACTGAATAGAAAACACCGTATAACAAAATATGTGGGATGCAGATAAAGCAGTGCCTAGAGGAAAATTCATAGCATTAAAATGCTTACATTAAGAAAAGGAGAAATGTCTCAAATCAAAGCCTACGCTTCTATCTTAAGAAACTAGAAAAAGAGCAAAATAAAACCAAAGCAAGTATTAAAAGCAGATAAGAATGGTAAAAGCAGAGCTCAGTGAAATAGAAAACAGAAAATGGTAGAGAAAATCAATAAAACCAGAAGCTGTTTCTTTGAAAAGATAAACTGTTAAAACTATATCAAGGTCGGCAAAAAAAAAATATTAGAGGTGAAAAATCATAGACATTACATTGATAAGAAGGGAATACTGTGAAAAAAATCTAAGCACTTAAATGAAATTACTTAAGTAAAAATGGACTCATTCCTCATAAACCATAAACTACCAAAACTCACGCACAATAGTCCTATAACTTAATCAGTCTTAAACTGGCAAATAAATTAAATTCATAGTTTAAAACCTACCAGAGAAGAAATTCCCAGTCCCATAGAGTGTCACTGGCAAATTTTATGAAACACTTAAAGACGACGTAGCACTATTATCTACAACCTGTTCCAAATAATAGAGGAGACAATAATTCCTAACTTAATGCTGAGACCAGCATTACCTTGTTTCTAAAACTAAACAAAAAGTATAAGAAAAGAAATTCAGACCAATATTCCTCATGACGAGACACAAAAGTCCTCAAATAAATATCAGCAAATTGAATCCAAGAATATATCAAAAGAACAGTATGTCATAAGCACGTGAGGTTTATTTGGAGAATGCAAGGCTGATTTGATATTCAAAAATGAGTCGGTGGGTTTCATCATAAATAGAGTCTACAGAAAAAAAATCACATGTTTATATAAATTGGTGCGGACAAATACGTTGACAAAATTCAGAGTACATTCAACATAAAAACTTGCAACAAACTAGAAATAGACATTTTCTCAATGAAACTACAGGAACCTACAGAAAATCTGCATCTTAGATAACATTTAATGGTGAAGAGCTGATATTTTCCCCTCCAACATTAGGAACAAAGTAGGACGCCCGATCTAACCATTCCCATTCAACATCACACTGGAAGTCCTAGCTGATACAAAAAAGGAGGAAAAAGAACTAGAAGGCATCTGTATTGGGAAGAAAAAAACAAAACTGTCCCTGTTCTCAGACTACATTATTTTCTATATAGGAAGCCCCAAGGAACTTCTAGATTCTTCTAGAACTAATCTTCTAGAACGAATTCTTCTAGAATTCTTCTAGATTCATCTAGAACTAATAAGTCTGCTTAGTGAAGTCATAGGATACCAGCTGAACCCAAAAATCAATTCTATTCTGGTAGACTAGCAGTGGACAATTGGAAACTGAAATAAAAAAACTTACAATACGTGCCTCCCTCCACCCCAAATGAAGTATCTAAGTATCAACCCAACACATCATACACAGGTTCTATGTGCCAAAAAGTACAATGCTGCTGAAGGAAATGTAAAAGGACCTCAATAAATAGACATGTGATAGTCAGGGCCTGGAAGACTTAACAGAGTAAAGATGCCAATTTTCTCTAAATTGCTCTTTAGAAGTCATGACAGGATTTTCATCATTGTTGATATAGACAAGCTGATTTTAAAATTTGCATGCAAAGCTGAGGAGCTAGAATCGCTAAAACAATGTGGAAATAAAAGAATACTGTCTAAGGAATCGAATTATTTGATTTGAAATCTTGCTGTGAAGTTACTATAATTAAGACAGTTTGGCCCAGATAGCCAAAGCGACGTTGAAAAAGAAAACCAAAGCAGGAGGCATCACGATCTCGGACTTTCGCCTCTACTGCAAAGCTGTAATCATCATGGCAGTATGGTACTGGCACAAAAACAGACTGGTGAATAGAATAGAGAACCCAGAATTGGACAGAATCCAGAATTGGACCCACAGGTGTATGGCCAACTAATCTTTGACAAGGCAGGAAAGAGCATCCAATGGAAAAAAGACTGTCTCTTTAGCAAATGGTGCTGGGAAAACTGGACAGCGACATGCAGAAGAATGAACCTGGACCGCTTTCTTACCCCAGACACAAAAAGAAACTCCCAATGGATGAATGACCTAAAGGTAAGACGGGAAGCCCTCAAAACCCTAGAGGAGAAAACAGGCAACGACCTCTTTGGCCTCAGCGGCAGCAGATTCATGCTTGACGTGTCTCCGAAGGCAAGGGAAATAAAAGCCAGCTTCCTCCTGGCCATCTCTGAAGTCATGAGCCCCCATGAAGCCACCCCGGGGGATAGGGAGAGATGCTTAAGGAGTCCTACCCATTCTAGTTCCCACGTGTTCTGTCTCTTTAGCTCGGCACCCGCTATGGGAATGAGCTAGCCTTCAGATGACTCCAGGCTCAGCTGTCCGTCTGCAACCGTATGAAGAGCCTGAGTGGGGACCACTTGGCTGAGTCCCATTAATCTTTGGAAGCGATAATGAAATGGTCATTGGTGTTTTAAGTGGGGGGGGGGGAGGTGTTACACGCATCACAGATAAGTGGAAAATCATTATTTTTCAAATCATTTTAAGCTAGCTCAAATCCTTTTAGGTACCAGGTAGAGTGGAACCAATGAAGTGACACAGGAAATAGACAATGATTGAGATAATAAGCTATGATGTTGTAAAGGCCGAGCCTCACCTGGCTCATGGGTGGATGGTGATGTTAGAACCTATGCTTGGTCCCAGCCATAGTCCTATGCCAAGCTACCGCACCCAGGGATGGAGCTTCCCCCTCCTAATTCCTAGCCTTACTAAGGGGCACGTTAAATCCTTACTGAAAGAAAGAAAGAAAGAAAGAAAGAAAGAAAGAAAGAAAGGAAGAAAGAAGGAAAAAGACACACACACTCCATATATTTACATATAGTTAATGTATGTAACCAGCCACGCAAGAGCTAAGACCCCAGGCAGGGTCAGTGAGAACACACACAGCTCAGCAATAAGAACTTGCTGCCTCCAGGGCTCAGGGACGTCGTGTAGAAGCCACAACCTTGGACAAGGCAAGGAAGCCTGGGAAGCGGTTTATAGAGGTCGGTGCCCTGCGAGACACAACAGAACAGGGGGAGAAGTGTGGGGTGGGAGATCGAATCTTCCAAGCAGACAGAGCGAATGACCGGGCTGGAGGGTCGTCGCAGTATCTGCCGCATGGAATCCTCGGTAAAGGGCTATCTGAGTTAACAGAAGAACACTTGGAACTTACTTATAAAGGACAGCTGCTATTCCTAGGAAGGAATTATAACACCCCATCGACCGAAATGGGAGGCAAAGCGAGGCTTCCAGAAGCTGACCGATTTGTCATACAGCTAGGAATGTCTTTATACCAGGAGAAACCAGACACGATGGGAGAGAGTACAAAATTGGAAGAGTACAAAGTGAAACACGGATGGTTTAACGGAAGAGGACAGAGGTTGCAAGATTGATGGGAGGAGGAGGGAGGGCCAGGTCTGGGGACATGTCTCACGGCAAGAGCAGCCTGGTCTGGAGATGACCGCTGGGGGTCACTTTTTCCTCTCTCACCACCGTTGGGCTTACGACAACAGCCTCTGAGCATCACTGATATTTTAGAGGCAGGGCGGGGGCGGGGGGGATCTAATTTGGTGACCTCACGTCACACACGAGGAGCAGTTGGAAAGATGCCTCTCCTTCAGCCCAACCCTTTCCAAGCTTCCCTGGGAAGAGGTCACTTTGGGATCTGGGATGTCTTCCTGGGCATAGTTCTCCTACAGATCTAGCTTGAGTAGAAGAGGTGAAATTCTCCATAAGCACCAAAGGGTGACGATCAAAGGACACGGGCTCCAGAGTCAGACTGCCTCAGTCCAGATCTTAACTCCTGTAGCAACCAGACGCTGCAACCGTGGGCAAGTCCCACTCTCTCGGCCTCCAGTTCTAGATCTGAGAAATGGGAATAAAGTAGTTAAATGAGCTAGCGCGGGCAAAGTGCTTGGAATAGCCTCTGGTCAGGAGAAACGGCTCCATGAATGAAGGAGGTCGTTAATAGTAGGAAGGGGAAGAGACTCTGAGCAGCTGCACGTTGATGGGGGCGGGTGTATCAGTTACCGCCCCTAATATGCCACGTAACAAACACAGAACCCGGCGACTCAAATACGGAAAGCTTTTAGTTCGCTCATGGACCTGGTGGTCGGATGGGTGGTTCCGCTGGGCTGGGCTCCCTCAGGCGTCTTGCTCAGGTGACGAGTCACCTGCAGGCTGATTTTGCAGCTCTTGGCTCCCATTTTGGGAGTTGGCGGGCTCTGGGTCAATCTAGGATGGCTTCCCCTCCGCTCCATGTAGCCAATAGGCTAGCCCAGGCTTGTTTCCTGCCGCTATGGCACCAGCGGGGTTCTGGAGCAGTCTTGGGAGGCCTAGCCTTGGAGCTGGCCACTTCTGCCACGTTCTCTGGGCCAAAATGTGTCACAGCTTGAGCCCAGATTCCACACGCTGAGATCCTAACTCCTCGTACTCAGAATGGGACCATATTTGGAGAAAGTGTCTTTATTAAGCAGGTGATTTAGGTAACATGAGGTCATGTGGCTTATGTCCTCATAAGAAGAAGAGATCCAGGAGTGGGAGCACCTGGGTGGCTTATGTGGTTAAGCGTCTGATCCTTGAGTTCAGCTCAGGTCACGATCTCACGGTGCGTGGGATCAAGCCCCGAGTCAGGCTCTGTGCTAACAGCTCGGAGCCTGCTTGGGATCCTCTCTCTCCCTCTCTCTCTCTCTCTCTGCCCCTACCCCACTTGCTCTCTCTCTCTTCAAATAAATAAACTTAAAACAAACAAACAAACAAAAGAAGAAGAATAGGAGATTAGGACACAGACATGTCCAACACGGAAAAGAAAACCATCTGTGAGCCAAGAAGAGAAGCTTCAGAGGAAGCCAACCCTGCTGAGACCTTGATCTTGGACTTCTGGCCTCCAGAACCGTGAGACCGTAAATTTCTGTGGTTGAAGCCACGCGGGCTGTGGTCCTCTGCTATGGCAGCCTGAACAGACTAGCACAGATTCTGGTAGAATCTTCTACCTCTGGAGGTGAGAAATTACGGTAACGTCGCAAGCAACGTGTTTCCGGGGAGGTGTGAAAAATGGGGGTATTTTTGCCATCACCTTCCTGCGCCTAGGGACAGCGGTGGGTAGCTGAGCCTATAATCAACGTGGCAGAGTGATGGGTTGGAAACCGGGGGGCTTGACTATCCTTCCAGCTCCGCCTTCTCTGGGCCTCAGTTTCCTCAACTGTGGATCGGGTCTTGCAAGGATGCCCCCGCCCGCCGACCCAGGTCTGACAGCCGAGCCTCCAATCCCAAACTGGGATCCTGCCCACCTCTCTGCCTGCCCAGCTCCAAAGTGGGAGTGAGGAGAAGATGTTCCTTCACCTGCCCCAGGGGCACCCCTCGACTTCAGCCCCACCAATAACTGCCTTCTGCTTTACAGACAGAGTGCACCTGCCAGGGAATGTTTACCTACAAGTGCCTAACAGGGAGAAGCTCTGCTCAAAAGCCCCGCGTAAAGGAAAAAGCAACAATGGTATCTTTCTTGTTATCTCCCGGACTAGTCCCCTTCCCCTTGGGAGGGCAATTTAATGAGTATGGATTTGGGGGAGCTTTGTTTGTGGCCTTTGGAGAATTTGGCTGACAGGAACGATAAGAAGGGGAAACTCAGACAAGCAAGAATTAATGAAATCCCAGCAAAAAAAAAAATAGCTATTAAAGAAGGAGGGGTGCCTGCGGAGGGGGCGTACTTGGCAAATCTGGAAACACATCCATCAGGTGACCTGGAGGAACAGCGCGCCTGGGGGGGGGGTGGCGGGGAGCGTTCCCCCAGCAAACCTGGCAGAATCCTTAATCCTGTGACATCGTGGATGGAGGAGACGAACCAGCCAGAACCTTTGAAAGAGCAACAAATGGAAATCAATCCTTCCATAATAATAATAATAATCTGAGCTCTTGATGTCTGCCAAGCACCGACCTACGTTTTTTAAAGTGTGTGAACTCACTGCGCTCTCACAGAAGTCCTAGGAGGTAAATACTGAAATGCTTTTATCACTCGTCTTACAGACAAGGCAAGAGGGAGTACAGGGGAGATTGATTGTCGCGCCCAAACTCTCACAGCTAATAAGTGATAGAGCTGCCCTTGAACTCGGGCAGGCTGTGTCCAAAGGCCAGATTTTA
The DNA here is from genome assembly GCF_014898765.1 of Herpailurus yagouaroundi. NCBI lineage: Eukaryota > Metazoa > Chordata > Mammalia > Carnivora > Felidae > Herpailurus > Herpailurus yagouaroundi. The sequence goes on from NW_024412421.1 coordinate 8,266,746, forward strand.
ACTGCTTTTGCTGTAGAGTCTCCCCATTTTCTGGAGGCTGCTACGCGAGAGACGGAAAAATGGCTCATTTTACAGACGGGGAAACTGAGCCCCCGAGAGGGCTCCCAGTGACACCAAGGGTCTGCGGTGTGCTTGAAACGCGACGTGCTTTTGCACCTGCGTGCCTCATCCTCTTTGTCCACCTGGCGAGCTCCTACCTACTTGCCAAGGTTCTCGAATGCTGCCTCCTTTGGGAACTTTCCACGCTCACCTCGGGCTGATCAGAATCTCACGGGCAGGGTAGCATGTGTCCTCATTACGGTGTTTTGCATAGGCAGTATTTTCTTTCTTTCTTTCTTTCTTTCTTTCTTTCTTTCTTTCTTTCTTTCTTTTTCTTTTTCTCCTTCCTTCCTTCCTTCCTTCCTTTCTTTTCCAGAATCAAAAAAAACCAAAATTACATAAGTAAAGGTTTTGAAGTATTCATGTTCCCATGAACTAGAATTTATGTTTGTTAACATTCTGCCATAGTCACTATATCTTCTTAAATAAAAGAACTCCAACAAAGCAAATAAAATGGAGGTATTATTTTTTTTTTCTTTTATTAAAGAGAGAGGATATTACAGGTGAAGTTGAGCCACCACACCTGCCACCTACGTTCCTTCCTTCTCCACTGGCACGAATCTGTTGAGCGTCTTAAGGATTTCTTTTTAAATTCAGATACATCTCGGGCCGCCTGGATGGCTCAGTCAGTGAAGTGCCTGACTCGCGGTGTCGGCTCGGGTCGTGATCTCACGGTCTGTGAGCTCGAGCCCCCTGTCGGGCTCTGCACTGGCAGCACAGAGCCTTCTTGGGATTCTCTCTCTCTCTCTCTCTCTCTGACCCTCCCCCACTCACGAGCTCGCTCTCGCTCCAAAAAAATAAATAACTAACATTAAAAAAAAATTGTTTTTAAATCCACATACCTCTATTTACCAACTGCGTGTGCGTGAACTGTAACTGACATTCGGAAAAGAACCCATAAAGCAGGCATGTGCAGGTGGACCAGGAATGGATAACCACCACTAACGACAAAAATCAGTACCGCGAGTGCCTCAGAGGCTCACTGCACTTCCTTCCTGATTGAAACCCTTCCCTTGCACCACCTGTAGATTCTTAGTATAATTTAGTTTTTCCTGCTTTTTGAGCTTTGCCTAAATGGCATTGTTCAGTAACTATTCTCTTGTGTCTTGCTGCTTGGGCTTAACCCGTGACGGTAAAGCATTGTTGCCTGCATCGTCCGGTATTGAACGATACACCTTAATTTCTGTCCCCGTTTCTCAGGTGATGGGAATTTGGTGTGTCCCCAGTTCGAGGCCACTGTAAGCACCACGGAGCTACAGACGTTCTTGCTCGTGTCTCCTCGGGCACACGGCACGTTTTTCTAGGACACGTGCCTCGTTGGAAGAATTGCTAGGTCAGAGGGCAGGGGTAACTCTAGTTGCCGTGCACGACACTGAATTGTTTTCTAAGAGCTGGAACTCCTAACCATGGTGTCAAGCTGCCTTACCAACCGCATGCGTTGAAGGAATCGATGGTTTTGGGGGAAAAAACGACATAACGAATCCAAGGAAGGGATCGCCTTAACTAGAATCCAAGCATCTGTCTGCTGAAGTCTGCGTCTCCCTGTGGCACGTGCGGGCTCAGGACCCTGGAAATGGCTGGAATCAGCTGCTCCGGAGGGTTGTAAGGCGCCCATCGCACTCTTCCAACTCTCCGCCTGGACGGCGTCTGCTGACAAAGCAGAAGGATAGGTGTTACCAGTGACGTGGGCTTTATCTCCTCTGCACTGGGTGGCCCTGCCTCGGTTTCCCTTTTGCTTTGCCGGGACTCCCGAGGACCTAGAATGATGGTCGTGAGCCAGACCCCAATGTCCTCTTGGGGACTGCTCTGGTACACACCCATTCCACCTTCATCCACAATATCAAGTGGACCCCATCAGGGTCCCCCTGAATGACCGAGAAGCCCCTTCATTATTCCGCTCAATATGTCAGCCAGGGCTGTTTACAGATCCAAGGAGTCTCTTGCCAAATGTACAGCCTGCTCCCCAGGCTTTCATGTTATAATGAAATGAAGAAGCAAGACATCTTAATATCCTATTCAGTGAGAGAGTGAGATTCCCCCCCCCCGCCCCACCCCTCCTTCTCTCTTAATAGATAAATTAATATCATCAAACATGCCGAAAAGATCCTTTATGAAAACAAGTCTCTTGCCAAAAAAAAAAAAAAGTTTATTATAAACCTAAAGAAATTTGTTTCAACTTGGTTAAAAGCCCTATTCTCAGCCACGAATTCGGTTCCCACTTTTTTTTTTCCCTCCTCTTCAATTAATTTCACACTAATCCATTTCTTTATCAGACGGTGGAGTGGATGCAGTAGACTGAGTGATGAAGATAAGGGCCAGTGGAGGTGTTTGGCTCTGTAATTTCATCCTTGAATTTTGTGATTACTAACAGGACAACTTTTTTAATTTGCTCTTTTGTCTGGATTCCCTGGCTGGCAATCTGCTCGGTGAGCCCGGCTTTTTAATCAATCACCTAGATAATCAAATGTCACTGGCTATCTGCTCCGTGTAATTACTTTTGCAATTAAAAATCAACCTCAAGTTGCCTCATCTAATTAGAGGGATGGGCAGATTTTCATCTAGATTGATTTTTTAATAAATATTGACTTAAAATGCCATAATCTCATCATATTCTTTCATTTTCTTTGTACCAAAAATCAAACAAATGGAAGAATTAGCAAGCAGAAGGAATCGTGGGACTTCAAAAGCTTCTGGTTCAGACACACAAAACTATGCTGTACAGAAGCCCAGCTTAGCCAGCCTAATAACAACACTCAATGGTTTCCACCTTTTATTGGAAAAAGGAACAAAGCAATTCAATGATTATATTTCACACTAACATTGTTGCAAGTGCAGAGTGTTAAGAGCTTCTAATTTCATTTATTGCGCTGCCAGGGACAATCGTTTCTGTTAATGCTCTTATTTCTTTCAAAGCAATCTCACGTTTGCTATTAGAATTTTTAGCATTAAGGGGGGAAAAAATGTAGTATGTTTCCTACTGGAGCCGCCGCCCCTGTGAGTTTTCTTAAATACACCAATGCCACTCCTAGGCAGATAATTTTCTTGTTTTTGCTGTCTTGTATCTTTTACGTCTTGTAATTAAAACATTGTCAATAACACAGTTCGTTGCTTTTTGGTTGTAGTGGCTGATGTTGAACACGGAGAATCCACAATCTGGTAAGGGATTACCTCCAGGAAAATAACACACTTTGCTCAGAGAACAATCGTCCCAAGATGAAATGTAATGGTATCTTGTGTGCCTGTTTAAAAAAAAAAAAAATCATGTCGGTGACCCCGACAGAATTCCATTTAAACCTCAGCTGATTGGGGAGATGATGAAGAAGTAATAATCCTTCTAGCATCCTTGCTTTATTCCGGCACAAAGAAGGTATTTCTGTCTCCTTGTGCGTTCACACTATAAGGCAGGAATAGCGAAATGCCCGCATCTGATTGCACAATTCAAAAAAAAAAAAAAAAAGCCATAAAAAATAAAATAAAAAAAAAAAAAAAAAGCCATAACTAAGGCAAGTCAAACTTTTGGCTCTCGTTGGTGGCAAGACAAACAGGGGAGTAAGGACAGACCCAAACAAAAGAACCAAGAACTATGAGAAAGACAACAGTGATGTCACTCCAGGCCTCCCTCTGCCAGGGAGAGAAGTTCCCGCCTGTGTGAATATGTCATCTGTAATGTCTGCCATACTCCTCACTTAGCATCCCGACCAACAGTTCCGGAAAGGGTACTCCTGGGCCTATCAGTCCCAAAAAGCATCGCTCCAAAAATGAGGGCTCTGTGGTCGAGTCAGTTTCAAAAAAAAACCCCACACCATTCTCTACCTCCTAGCTGGAAAGAAAAAAATACGTTGCAATCCTAGAAAGTCTCTGAGAAGTCCTGCAAACAAAGAAGCCTGTTTGGCTCAGAAATTATCAAATTTATTTCTCCTTCGACTGTCCGTTCTATTTATCTATCTAGCTATCCGTTTATCTATATCAATCAATCAATCAATTATTTATTTATTTAGGGGTACCACGTAGAAACAGTCTTTAAGTACACATTTTGGGAAACGCTGCTTTTTGCACAGCACGCGCACAAAATCTCCTTTCCGGCACCACCTGCCTCTCTGGGGGACGAAACTTGTCTTCCGGATGCCTCACTGACTGTGCTTCCTGAGTGCAAAGTGATGTCTGAGTTTGCTCATGGCCATTTCCAGGGACCTACCGAAAACGAGGCAGGCAGCGGGCGACCCTGAGCTTTGTTTGCAGCCGGTTCTGGCCAGAGGGGAAGTTCTGCCAAGAGTGTGCTTCCGCATCATCAAGCCTCACGCAGGTGGCAAGGGTTGTCCGGGTGCCCGCTTCTGTGGGGAAGCTCCACCAAGGGTTCGAGAAAGTAATCGGGAGAGAGAAAGGGAAGGGGCGCGAGTGACACTAGTTGTTTATCGCACACTTCCCGCGTGGCAGGCGCCGGGTTACAGATTCTGCCATCAAGTGACTTCGCATTTAGCCACTACAGGAGCCCTGTGAAGTGGGCACCACTTGGGTAATTATTCTCCCCCTAATAACAGACGAGGCACCTGAGGGTTCCCAAAATGACGTGCTCTTGAAAGGCGAGGGAGCTGGGAATTGGCAGAGTGGAGTCCCAGACCCATGTCTGAAGGCCACGCGACACTTGGGGCTCTGAACTTCATCTCCTAGGAGGAAGCCTGGGGACAGGAGACGGGGCCGCAGGCCAGGAGATTGTTGCCGCGGCAGAAGAGACATCATTGCGAGGCTGGGGATCACAGTTCACCCGTGTCCCAAACCACTCCCAAACTCGGCGTGGCCTAAGCAATCGGCTCTCCAGTCTGCAGGTTGACTGCGGGACTCTTCTGGTCTCCCCTGGACTAACTCACGAGGATGCGGGCAGCCGTGGGCTGGGTAGGGGACTCTGCCAACGTTGGCCGGCTCTCTCCCTCGTTTCAGGGCTCGCTGGCTGCCATAGCTCCAGGATGGCCTTGGCTTGCACAACCGGGCAATGTGGCTCCGCTCGGCGAGCCGTAGCTTCCAACACGCGGGCCTGGGGGGGGCGGGGGTTGGCGTGGAGAAGGCAGAGGATGAGGAAACGCACAAGCACGTTTCACGCCTCTGCTCGCTTTGTGTTTGCGGACACCTTCTCGACCAAAGCAAGCCACGCAACCAAGCTCAGGGTCAAGGGGCTCCCACGGAAATAACGGAACGAAGGGCATAGATCCAGGGAGGCCGAAGGCTCGCGGAGGAGGCGTGGCCTGATTGCCAAACCGAGGCTGCCAATTGACCAGAACTCATTTCATCCGACCGTCGGCTGCACGGGATGTCTCATCTGTGCCACACCGAGGCCCGAGCCCCGACTTTCTCCCTGGGCTGCCGTGGGGCGGGTTGCCTCGTACCACTGAATGATGCACTCCCCCTTCCGGAAAGATCAGCCAGTGCCTGGAGGCTGGCCTTCAACAGGCCCACTCAGGAGCCCGAGTGAAGCTCTACAGACATACGAAGCCTAGGGTACAAACTCAGACGGCATCAGAAACACTGAATAAATGAAACCGAATTCCCTGAGCGCAGGCACACTGTTGTTCATACGTAAAATACAGAGAAATAGTCTTTTAAGTCAACGTGGAAATACGCCCTCTACTATTTTCCTTAAAACGTGGTCCCTCTGGGGTCTGAATGTTGCTTTCCACTTCCGTGAGTATCGTGGTTGTCGTGGTGTATTTCCTCCACCCTAGGAAAGAAGAAATACAGACACGAGGACAAATGGCCGTTATTAGTCGGTGTTGGTGTTGGGCACCGATAGAGGGTGGCGGAGACTGTGACACGTGGACAAGCACTCGGTTCGTGTGGACGATTCATCTGCTTCGTGGGAGCCACCTCTGGCTGGGGGCGGGGGGGGGGGGGCCGGGGGAGCCCTCTGTCATGGCTTTATTTTCTTTTTTTTTTTTTTTTTTATTTTTATTTTTTTTCAACGTTTATTTATTTTGGGGACAGAGAGAGACAGAGCATGAACGGGGGAGGGGCAGAGAGAGAGGGAGACACAGAATCCGAAACAGGCTCCAGGCTCTGAGCCATCAGCCCAGAGCCTGACGCGGCGCTCGAACTCACGGACCGCGAGATGGTGACCTGGCTGAAGTCGGACGCTTAAGTGACTGCGCCACCCAGGTGCCCCTCATGGCTTCATTTTCAAAAGAAGCTACAAGTCTGGATTTTGATACGAACTCTTGGAGGGTGGCCCTCAGTTAATGAAAGGAACATGTAAACCAAAGGAAATGCATTTGTGGCCAGATCTAGCCCATGGGGCGCTGGTTTTCAGTCTCTGGTCTGAAGGACTCCATTGCACTGATAGGGAAACTGAGGTTCAGAGATGGGAAAGGCCTTGCCTGAGGTCACAAATAGTCCATTTCAGAGATTTATTCACTTAAAAAAATGTTTAAATGTTTATTTATTTTTGAGAGAGAGAGAGAGAGAGAGAGAGAGAGAGCTGGGGAGGGGCAGAGAGAGAGGGAGACACAAAATCCAAAGCAGGCTCCAGGCTCTGAGGTATCAGCACAGAGCCCGCCGCAGGGCTTGAACTCATGAACCATGAGATCATGACCTGAGCGGAAGTTGGACACTTCACCGAATGAGCCACCCAGGGCCCCCGTCAGAGATTTCACTAGCATCAAACTCCTTAGATTGTCTCATGGCCTGGCCTTTGATACTTTCCCAGCCTTAGTTTCCGGAAGTTCTGTCTTTCTCAGTTATGCAAGTATCCCTCACCATTAAAAAGAGAAGCTAAATGCTATTCCCCCCTTCAGCAATCCCAAGCCTTGCTCAACTCCCCAAGGATAACCCAGGCAGCAACCCCAGATGCACCAAACTCCGAAGCCAGCGCGGTGCTGGGACAGGAACCCACGGCTTCGGGCCTCCGGCACAGCCCTCCTCCTCCGCCCCTGCTTTGAAGTAAGACTCCTTGCAAAATCAGCAGCCTCTTCAGCAGCCCGAGACACCAACACAGCCGTGACTTTGCTCATCGGGGCCTTTCCCACGTGAGCCTCGGTAAACACGTCCCTGAGAGCACCTGAACTCAATATCAGCCCGGGCCCGGGGATTAGCAGGCAGAAGGGGCCGCAGAAATGGGATCCTTTATACGTTTTCATATCTCTCCTCTCCAGGAAAACAAACAGCCTCCGCTGAGTCTCAATTGTCCTCTCCGGCCGGGTCTGTGATCATCCTAAGAAGGCAGCCAGCCCATCAGCCACGGAGGCTGTTGTGTTCTAATAATGCAAGATGCTCCTGGAAACCTCCCCGTACGTGGTAAGTTAGGTGTGGGGTCCGCTTCGACAAAACGTTCCCTTTCCGCATTCAATTACGGCTCTTTGATAATGATCATTATTATAACGATAATTATTTTTATTGTTCTCACTTCGGTATTATATATCATAAGGCAATCCCCCAGGTTGAATTTATGACCAAATAAATCAGCCGACAAAGGAGAACAGCCTTGCCTTGTTCGGTATAATATTTTAGTTGTATTTGCATTTGGAGGAGGATTTGTGGCGAGCTGAAGGATTAAATCCCATGAAATCATTATACAAATTTCAAAATGTCAAGTGCTCTGACGGAGATTATGATTTTATCTTCTTATTTTGACAGGAAACCGCGTGTGGCCACCTCTGTCTTAGAACAAGCGAGGAAGGGAGGCCAGGGGAGACCAAATAAAGATAGAGGCACTTGCAAGTTTCCTGATCAGCTGTCTTTTTATTCTGCTCGCTTGTACGACAGAGCGTAATAGACATTTTCCTTTGCACAAAATAATAAAAGCAGTACTTATCGCGCGGTGCCTCCAGCCAGTGGCAAAAGGAAATTAGAAAAGTCCAATGAAGCTGAGAAGTAATTAATCATCATACAGTGGGGCCTGTCAAATCAGAAGGGTCCTTCCAGCTGATAATGCTCCCCAACTCAATTTAGACTGATAGAAATTAGAATTTTTTTTCTCCTCTGGCAAAAACAAAAAGACTGTGGAGTTAGCACAAACGTGGCCAGCTGTTGGCTTCCTTGACTGCCTGACCCATTTCCAGCGATGTCTGCATCAAGTTTAACTCAAGCCAAAATTGGGGCAACGCCGTTTACTCCTCAAGGCAAAGGGGAATCAAAACTATACTGTTTTAAGCTGCACCCCCCCCCCCCCCCCCATCCCGCCCACCGCCGCCTTCTTTTTCCCCTCCGCCCTCGCCGTCTAGCCCCGGCTAGGTAAGAAAAATTAAAGTTTGGGTCTATTGATCAAGTCAGCTGATCTCCCTCCCCACAGAGCTGTGGGGAGGGAAGCCTTAACCACCGTCTATAATGAGGCCAGACTCTTTGGAGATCGAGGAGAACAAATAAAATGGGTCCAGTAGAAAGCGCTGAGGGCTCCAGGCAGACCAAAGAGGATAGCAACCTGCTTTCAGAGGTTCTTGAGTTCTGGGGGGGGTGGGGAAGATGGCAGTCGCTCGAAGGAAGACATCTGCCTCTTGGAACAACGTAAGCAGTTTACCCCACAGTCCGCTGCTTCCCCCGCTCACCACCGGCACTAATCCTGGTCTCACCGTGATCCAAAGGGCCAGGTAGTATTTTTACTGCCTCCTCCAGGTACTCCTGAAGGTGAGGGTCTCTAAGAGGCCAGGGCGGGGATCTTGAATTCAAACGTCTGCGGACCCTGGGAGGGAAAGGACGTAGGCAAAGCTGGCAGAGGCTGAGCAGTAGGGAATGGTGGGGACTGTGGCCAGTTGGAGCTGGTCTGTCTTTCCCGAAGCAAATAGCCTTTACTTGCCTCTAAGGAATCATTGTCGAGGGACCGTTCGTACACTACGTTGACGGGTCTTCTGATCGGCCACGATAAGCTTCAAGTCTAGAATTTATCATAACGTCTTCTAGTTTTTGAATATAGGCAACTCATGAAATGAAGACAAAAAAATACTTGAGGGCATCCACCATCGCCTACCATTTGTGGCTTTGGTCTACAGTAAAGTGACGGCCTCAGCAGACACCGTGTTTCAGACGAGGCTTTGGGTCCTGCGGGGCCGGGGTTTGAATCCTGGCCCCACCCTCAGCAGCGGTGAGCTGCAAATCGAACAGCTTCGCTGTTACTACCTCAATTTCCTCATCGGTCAAAAGCGGGCCACAATCAGTACCTACCTTATAAGCTGGTGAAAAACGCAGTGCCCAGCCCAGCGCTGGCACACGTCAGCGTCCAACTCAGGGCAGCTGTTCATTGGCTCATCACCCTGAGCCAACCACTCACCCTGGCTCCATTTCAACACGGTCTCCAGATATCCCGCTACGGATACCCCGTCCCCTTAGCACTCACACGGACTTTTTGTTACCTCCTCACTTGGAACTTGCTATCCCGATACTAGTGATTTCCTTCCATTTGAGAGGCAAAGCAGGAACCCACCAAGTTGTCAGCATCATGGGATTTCAGATTCAGCAGTTGCTCAGAGCAAGCCTATTCTTATGTAGGAACCATAAGGGTCACCACCCCCCCTCCCCTCCCCCAGTCAACATGGCCGCGCTCTCGCTCTCGGTTGCATTGTCTTGCTTACCATCTGAGGCCTGGGGGCGCAGGTTAACTTAGAGGGCAGTATGGTGACTCAGAGGAAGATAATTTCCCATACGTGGTATTCACCTAGTGAGCCTTGGGTGCCAAAGGTCTCAGAGATACCCGCTCCTTTGGCTTCCTTCACGACTGATGGCGGAAAAACCACCACATTGGTGACAACCACCACGGCCGACAATCACGGCCATGTCTTTCACATCGTGATAGCAACACCGCATGGTTAAATGTTTCCATCCCCTTCTTACCGATGAAGAAACTGAGGTTCAGAGAGGTGAAGTAACTCGCCAAAGGCCACACGGCTAGCCTGCGTCAGAACTAGGTTCGGCCGCATTCCCAACTCATGCTACCTCCGCCATTTTACTTTGGGGAGAACACCCTGGTGGGTTGTCTTTCTCCACTCTCTCGACTTCTTTCTTTAACGGTCCTGCTCATCCACTCACTCACTCACCCAATATTTACAGAGTGCCTGCTCTGTGCCAGGCTTCTCCTTACGAAGTCCCAGTATGGTTTCCAGCCATAGTGACCAATGGACTGTGGGGCCTCGGGGAAGAGCGGACGGGAGCCAGGCCTTAGGGTCCCCTCCGAGGCAATTCATAGCAGCTGGCACTGGGGCTCCGCTGCTGTCACGGAGACTCGCCAATGCAGACGCCCAGCGCACAGAGCACATACAGATACAAACATCTGACAAGAGTCCTGAGGAGTGGCCCCCAGCTCCGCTCCATGTGCTGGATCGGAGCTCGGCCGCCTCTCCAGTTGCCTTGTCAACCCCATAGGGAAGAGGTCAGCAAACTTATTTTGTAAAAGGCAGACAGTAAGTGTCTTTGGTTCTGCCACTTACCTGGGCTCTGTTACAACTCCTCAACTCCCAAGCAAGATCAGGAATCAAATGGTGGGCGTGGCCAGGTCCTCCGGGGGCTGGATTTGGGGTGGAGTTTGCCGACCCAGCCCCAGGGCATTGCCTTTGCCTGCTGAGTCTCCACCTAGACCAGGTTCCAGCCAGCCCAAAGTGGAACGCCTGATGTGTTAAAGCCCGGAACTCGAAAGTGGCACACATCGCTTGGCTGATGTTTGATTGGCAAAAAGGAAGCGGGTAGCCAACAGTCCGCTGCAAGGGAGTCTGGGTAATACAGTCTAGTTGGGCCGAAGGATCAAGGGAGAGCATGGACTTCGTGTGGACAGGGTGCAGATCTCGCCGCAAACCTTAGCCAGAGCCAGGGAGTCTGCAGGGACAACGATGCTCTTTCCTCAGTGACAGATGCCCTCTGCCACCCTTCTGGTCCCACGTTCGCCTGGGGCTCATGAAGCCCATTTGGAGACTGCAGGTGAGTGTCGTGCAGCGATGCAGCTCTCATTTAAGACATCCTTATGATGCTGGGACGCCTGGGTGGCTCAGTCGGATGAGCGTGCAACTTCAGCTCAGGTCATGGTCTCAGGGTTCGTGGGTTCGGGCCCCGCTACTGGCTCTGCGCTGACAGCTCGGAGCCTGGTGCCTGCTTGGGATTCTGGGTCTCCCCCGCGCTCTGCCCCTCCCTGCTCACACTCTGCCTGTCTCTCTCTTTCAAAAATAAACACTAAAAAAAGAAAAAGAAAAAAAGAAAGAAATCCTTATGATTCTGATCACCTGAGCTGTGAATTACCTTCCAAACGAGTCTCATTTCACTATAGGTCCTTTCAAAAAGCCAGCTAGGCTTGAGCATGTAGGGGAAAAAAAAACGATATTCACAGTTTCTGCTTGTAGGCGAGGAGTGATGGGTGCGCGCTGCTTTTTTCACTCAGTCTGTTCTCCAGGGCTGCTCCTGCCCTAGCAGAACGAGCTCCAAAGAGTCCTGAGAAGACGCTCTCCATTGGGTGCCCTGGCATCTGGGGCCAGCTACCCCTCCGGGCACCGGATGTCTGAGAAGTACGCACAGAACTTTCCTCTAATAGCACCATAGATGAGATATGGGAGGCAGAGTCCCTCAGCCTCCATCCAAACTGCCCTGGGGCTGATGGAGAATCTGGAGGCCCAGGGTGTGCAGAAAAGAGGGAGGAGGACCTCCAGGCTCTATTTCCCGCCGGCCCTGCCCCTCTGGTCCAGGAGACGCTTGGTGAGGCAGCACAGCCGGCCTTTGGGAGTCCAGAGCAATAGCACGCACTGAATTTTCCCTCCATCCATCCTTGAGGGGACGAGGGCGCGGGCACGACCTCTGGGAAATCCTGCCCATGAAGGGACCCGCGTACCTGTCACCGGGGTGTTTGTCCAAGACCACAGGGTGGAGAACCACGTTCAGAGGCACTGCTAGCTCTCTGAAAACAACCTCAAAACTCCCTGCACGTCAATAATAATGATAACGATAATAATAATCATAGTCCCGGCCAAGGCTTTATGGGTGCCACAGGCCATGTGCCATTCAAACTCAGTTAATCGCCACGTCAGCTCCACGGGGTGGTGCCGTTACGGCCCCCACGTTACTGACGAGCAAACTGAGGCACAGAGAGGTTATGTGAACGGCCTGAGGTCACACAGCTGGGACCCGCCCCCCACCAGAAGTCAAGCCCAGGCAATTTGGTTTTGAGCCCAGGTTCTCACCACGCTTTACCATGTCTTGCTGCCCGAACTTAAGAAGCCTCTGTCAAAAATACGGCCCATCTCTTTGGGTTTGGAGGGAGAGACCAGCCTGCCTGAGAGTAACCCGCACTCCCACTGCCGTCGAAATCTCCATTTTCTCCTGGCTTGTTTACAGACTGGGTGTTAGAGCCTAATAAATGGGAGGATTTTGAAAAGGTCCTCAGGATAGCAGAGCCAAGCTAAGCAAACGGCTCGTGTACACAGCCCGGGCTAGATGAAAGGCCCCGGCCGTCCAGGACCACTCAGGCCCCTTATCTGCCGCTGGCTGGCCCTCTGTGGGTTCGAGAAAGCCCAAGTGGGTGGCGCTGGCGGAAAGTTCAAAGTCATTTTTGAACGGATAGCGCAATCAAAAGTTGGCCTATCTGTTGAAATATTTAGGAGAACAAGATATCACGTTGACCCGCCTACACCTGGGACCTTTCTGAATGCTGTTAAACTGGGTTTCAAGCTTGTTTGTAGTCTTAATCTTTAATGGGCTTCTGCGTTTTTCAAAGGGTAGAGTTTGGCACAACAAACCCAGCCTCCCCCCCCCCGCCCCCCCCCCCTCCAACCCCACCGAGAAAAAAAGATATTTCTTCCCCGTCAAGAGAGGTATGTTTGGTGACCTTCGCCATTCCCATGCCTTCTGGAAATCAAAAGGGAAAAAGACGGATGGTCCTATCTCAGCCTCAGAGTGGTCGCGGTTTCCTTTCTTCAACCCAAAGCGCTAAGATAGGGAGCCGACGCCTGCACCTGACTCCCCCCACCCCCGGAGACAGGCCTTTGAAGAAGACAGGGAACCCAGAAATGAAGCTTCAAGTTTATGGTGAACTTGTTTTTGTCCTGGGGGCCCTGGGGGCTTTGAAACCAAACGGGATTAGTTTACAGAGTGCAGGGCTAACTCTTTAGAAGAAAACTCATCTAGTAGTTGGAAAAAAAGCAGAGGGTTTAGGTAAAAACGGATTATCTTGACTCTCTTCCCTCTAGACCAGGCTGTCCCTGAGTCTTACTGGGACTATATAATGGAGATCATACTGTTAGCATGAGCTCTAAAGATGCAGAGTCTATGTGAGATGTCCACATGGTGCTTAGCATGTAGGAGTAAAACGCGAGTAGCAAGAACAAACAGAAAATGTGGCTTCTTTTGCCTTTCTCCTCCTCCTCCTCCTCCTCCTCCTCCTCCTCCTCCTCCTCCTCTTCTTCCTCCTCCTCTTCATCATCAATCATCAGGATGACTTATATGGGTCTACCAAAATGTACCTTCTTCTAGCTTGATGGTGGGAGGGGGTGCTTTGTAAGGTCTGCCCCTAGTTGGTTCAGTGGAGACCCCTGCCGCCTGGGTGGGACTTCCTCCGTCGCAGGGATGAACCGATGGCCAGCGGTCCTCTCCCCAATCCATGAACCGAAAAAGAGAGCCCAGTCGATGACCTTCACATTCCTGTGGGGAGTCTAGACCCAGAGCAGGTGCAAAAGCAATGAGGAAAAGTGGCAGGCGTTGTTCAAGATGGGAGCTCCCACCTAGCTGCCATAGTCTTTCCAGGTGGTGGTGATTCCAACAAGTCAGCTACGGGTCACAGGCTATTGCCCACGACGGTCACCTCCACTGCTTACGTTTCTCTGGACCTATCTTGTTAGAGCTAGTATGTTTCCGGATCCTGATCCCTCATCTATAAAATGGGGGTCATCACAAGATTAATCATCATACTAATACCTAACCCTTGACAGAAGAGTTAATAGGTGCTACGCACGGTGATAAGCAATATTGCTTTTTTTCAAGTTTATTTATTTACGGTCTCTACACCCGACGCGGCGCTCGAACTCACGACCCGGATCAAGAGTTGCACACTCTTCCAAAGGAAGCTGTACGATTTCATCCCAACTTCGTTAGTTAGCACGCCGCTGCAACTTAGAACCGTTGTGTGTTGCCTTTACGTTCCCATCAGTGACCTCGACTTGGAAACAAGTGACGTCAACTCAGAGCAGGCCTTCTCTCTGAGGAAGGGATGGATGGATATAATGCAAGAGAGAGACACGGAGGAGGTCTACCTACTGTATTGTAAAAATCCATTTCTTAAGCTGGGCGGTGGGTATATGAGCGTCTGTCATGTGGCTTTTCAAAATATTTTGGGGGGAGTCTTCAATATTTCATAATTCATTGGTAAAAAGAAACGTGTTGAAATGAAACAAGCAAATGAAATGAAAGTCAGCCTCTTGGAAGGCAGAACCTTCTGGAGAGGAACCCGCTGGAGCTGCAGTGGTCACCTGGGACCCGTGGGACCCCTGGGACACCAATGGGTCAGGAGGGCCGGCTCACCTCGAGGTACAAAAGCACGATGCTCGTGGCCACGTGCCCTGGCATGAATTCCAGGCACAGGCAGGGTCAAGATGGGGAGCAGGAAGCCCCTGGATCCACAGAGGTCCCCTCGTGAGTCGAAGGGAAATGATGGACTTACATATTTAATGGGAAGGAAACTGTAGAAGAGTAATAAAAGTATGGTCATGTAGGCAGGTATATTTGGTGTGTGTGTGTTTAAATCGACACTCTGGAGCTCCTGCTCTGGTACAATTCTTTTGTTAGATCAGGTAATATTTTTGAAAAACAGCATTACAAAAGGTTAAATGTAGAACAGATGTAAGTTATAAAATACAAGCTGATCAAAGCTGAGATTTTGAGACAGATATGTTAGCAAATGATGATAAATCCGTCCCAGTAGGACTGTAAGAAGCAGACAAATGTAACTATGGGAGAGCGAGAGTCAAGGGTTGAAACGGGGGGGAAGGGGGAAAGAGTGAAAACAAATGTTGGAACTAATTCCGGGGGGCTCGCGCAGAACATCAATGAATGTGCGCCGAGAGAGGAGACCAACACAACGGACACAATGTCCTCCGTTTTCTTTCAAAGAATAATCAGATTCCTGGGTTTTGAATAATCCAATTATGGATTCCGATCCCAGAGCCTCGGCCGCCTTCCCTTATACCGGGTTCTGACCGTTGCATTCCAACCTGCCGGCTTCTGGTTTAAGGCTTTTAAAACTCGGCTGTCGAATTGGGGCTCCTACCCTTCTCATTAAAGAGCCAGATCATTTATAGTCACATCATTAAACCGCTTCCTTAGCCACCGCGATAAACTTATCATTCGGGGTGGAGGCCGGAGGCGGGGGGCGGGGAGGGGGGGGTGAGATTTCAACAAAACATTACCCCTGCTTTCTGGGAAGGCAGCAGAGAAACAGAATTAAATAAATCAAGCCTCTCTGTGTCCATAAATGAAGCCCGCGAGAAGTCAACTATTTACTGAGGCTTGAGTGAAACAGAAAACATTTAAAGATCAGGAAAGAAAAAAAAAAAAGGAGGTAATTGTTCAGGCTGTCAGCAGGGGACCGCTGTGATAATTTGATCTGAACTCCGCTAACAAATGACCGAGCCGTTCTTCCAACTTTAGTATCTGTTTATGCTCCTACAAATTGAAACCCCGCCGCTCAGCTGCACAGAACAGGGCCCCGTACAATAGCACATCAGCCCGTCGATTAGTTCAAGGTGAGGATCCATCCCAGGCCTCCCGGCCCTCCCGAATATTTTGTCTTTCCCTGCTGGGGTAAAAGGGGGCAGACATATGTAACTAATGAAGAAACGGGCTTCTATGGACCGGAGGTTGAATGGAAAGAATGCAGAACAAAACTATAAAATAATAATGGACAAAGCGGCAGCGAGGACGGGGGTGGGGGGGAGGGAGGACTCTATCCCTCCTCTGCTTACCCAGGCACCGCTGCGGCACCGGCATTCCCGCCCCCCCAAAAGTTTTCAGAATGCAAGGGGGTCTGTTATGTGTGTGCTCCCCTAGCCCACGGCTCCGGGCCAGCCATGCCACTGTGCCGAACTGACGTGAGATCAAAAGCCTGATAAATGAGAGGAAAGGGAATGTTTGACCCACTAAACCATATTCTACAAGAATCCCAGGCTTTTAAAGTAATAAGCAAGGCCATAAATTACAATGTCTGGGGTATATTCTGATATATTCTGGTGCACATGAATGCTATTCGTATATAATATTTTTAGAGAGATCTATGAGCCCTCGAATGCATAAGAGTCTAGTTCTCTATTAGAATTCTGCGTCTAGGGTCCCCATTTGGAGAGAAACAACTTATCTTCCTGGGGTTTCAGGAGCTAAAAGGGATAATTAGGTGAAAAAAATATGCTTTAACGAAATGGGAGCAAATTCAAAATGACACCAGACATCCATACACCGCTTTATTGGATCAATAATGAGTCACATTTAGAAAGGGAACTTTGGGATCGAGTGAAAAAAAGAAGATGAATAAATGAGCGTCAGCACTATAGCATAGGGTGAAAACCAGGCTCTGTCGATTGGAGGCCTCTCTCCACCACTTTGAGCTGGGTGATCTCGGTCTGCTCACTGGGCCTCCTCAAGGCTTGGTTGTCTCTCAGCAGTAATAGTGGCTCCTGAGTCCCAGAGCGATTGAGAAGGCAAAAGTAGGTGGGGTGTGTGGGGCATGGCGACCCAACACGTGATAGGCGTTCAATAAACATTAGGTAACGTTTCGTTGACGTGGTTATTATAACAGTGGCCGAGAGTGTATAGATGGAAGGATGGACAGAACGTTTTGGTTAATCCATCAAAACAAACAAACAAACAACTCTGCTGAGAAATCAGAAAGCTCGTGGAGACAATTCTAAAGGAAGCCACTGCAAACGTTGCCTACCAATTGGATTGTTGCATCGGCCTTTCTTTTGTGCTTCTGCTGTTTTCTGAATTTGGAAACCATTCGTCCCAACCTACTCTGAGGCAACGCTGACAAACTTTCCAGCAGAGGGCACTGGCCCCATTGAAAGTCGGGGAGACCATTTTGAAAATGGCTGCCTTAACTGCCCCAGAGAAAACACTCCTGCTAGCCACTAAGACAAAAACATTTCTTTCTGTCCCGGCAAATTTGCCTTCAGACCGAAAGCATCTCAAGATGGCCAACGGTCTTGCCTGCTAGGGTGTTGCCAGATAAAACAACTGCTTCCTAGCACCAAAATAACTGCAAAAGCCATGTGATGAAGAAAGCAATGCTGAAGGAAAAGCCTCCTTAACCTCAAGCCTTTCGTCCTTCAGCTAGTCGGGTCATTCTCAACCAAGGGTGATTTTGCTTCCCAGGGGATATTGGCAGGATCTAGAGGCATTTGTCATTGTCATACTGGGGAAAGAGAGGGGTTGCTACTGGCATCCGATAGGTAGAGAGTAGGGATGCTGTCGACGTTCTACAGGATGTTTTGGGACAGGCCTCCATAACACAGAACGGTCGGGCCCCGAATATCAATAGTGCCAAAGTTGAGAAACTCTAGACGAGACACAGGCCCGACACTGGTCTTCCCCCTGGCTCAGCTTGGCTGGGGTATGCGTTAATGCTGGAGTTGCCATGCTATGGAGTGTGAGTCTCAGCAAATTAAAACAAAAAGTAATCATGCGCAGAAGCGGCTCTTGGCCGACCAAGCTTCACTCAGGGAGGAGACAGCACAGGTGCTGAGGTCATGACTTTGGTTTTCCAGTCCCAAACTCCAGAGAGCCCGGCACAATCGGGAGATTGTCCAGCTCTTTTTATTTTCCCAAAGTGGAGAAGTTGATGGCCAGAGACTGAATACTTACGGCTGCACTCAGAACCCCCAGGGGATGCTGAATACTCTAGAAATTAACCAGAGATGGTAGGTAGATACATTGCGTGGGAGGAGAGTCCAGAATGGCGTCAGTCCAGGTCCGCCCTTAAATCCCAGCTTAGTCTCTTTTTAGCGTTTATTTGTTTTTGAGACAGAGAGAGACAGAGCATGAACAGGGGAGGGGCAGAGAGAGAGGGAGACACAGAATCTGAAACAGGCTCCAGGCTCTGAGCTGGCAGCACAGAGCCCGACGCGGGACTTGAACTCACGGGCCGTGAGATCATGACCTGAGCCGAAGTTGGACGCTTAACCGACCAAGCCACCCAGGCGCCCCCCAGCTTAGTCTCTTAATAATTGTGTCACCTTGGGCAAGTCAGTTAATCTCTCTGGGTCTCAGTTTCTTATCTGCAAAACAGGGTTAACTCCATCCACCTTGCAAGATTGCGGCGAGGATTAAGTTAAATAATGTATCTAAAGTTCCACATTTTTCCCTTCAAGAACGAAATCCATGCATCAAAGCGCCCAGTAGATGTTGACATTCCATGTTAAAGTTCAGCAACGTTTTCTGAGCCTTCAGTAGGAGCCGTGATTCGCATTGATGACCTCACTTTTGCCTTCTACTGTAATCCCTATTTTACAGATGGGTAAACTGAGTAGCAGAGGCAGGGTTTGAACCGTCGCGGTCAGATGCCAGAGCCCACGCTCATAACCTCTATCCCACCTGCCACACTGAAAGAGGTCAAGGCTGCAAGAAATAGCAGAGATCATTTGGACAATCTTTCTAATTTCTCAGATGGACAACTGAGTCCCACAGGGACTGAACAGTTTGCTTGAGATAAAGCTGGTGTGGAAACTGGGGGTGGGGTAGGGTCCTGACTCCCATTTCTTCCAACAAAGAACAGCTCTGAAAAAAAATTTTTTTTTTTTTTCAAAATCAGATACCATTTTCCCAGCACAGGGTAAACACAGGACAAATCACTTAGCATGTGTATCTTAATAACCCAACTTGACTGAGATGAATGGATTCACATTCAGTCATCATATAAGCCTATTAAATATTCTAGGAGGCTGCAGTATACATTTTAATGGATGTTGAAACACTAAGCGTGTGTGTTTATGGCTCTTTTAATCTTGCCAGTTTTACTAATATGATTAGTTCAGGAACCATTTCACATTGAGACTCAGATATCAAAGAGAAACACAGAAGTTTCTAGAACCATTTTGGACCTTGATTTTTTTTTTTTTTTTTTTTTTTTTTATGGAATATTTGGTTCTCACCTAAGAGCTCAGTTAGAGAAGGAAAACACGAGGGGCCAAAATCATCACATCAGTGCCTCTGAGGCCTCCAGGGGTAGAAATCTACCATGGCTCACTGTGAAATGTTCTCCTGCATGGTTATCAATTGTGCTACCCCCATTTTGGGGGACCCCAGGACTTCACAGGCCGCTCTCCCCAACTAAACCCAAGTTTCAGGCATGGGGGTCCACAGGGCACGAGTGGGGGTACCTCCAACCCTGCCTTTTCACCAGCTGCCCCCGATCTTTAACCGATCACCCACCATGCCATGGTGAATGGCGTCCAAATGAGGTGCTCCGTGTCTGGGAAATGATTTAAATGGCCAAGTGCCACAGTGAGAGTTGTTTGTTCTGGGAATGGAAAGAGGAAATTGTCAGAGGAAGTGAAATCGGAAATGAAGAGATCAAAGGGAGGAGGAAATGAGATTGAATGGAGTCCTTTCTGATTCAACTTTGCACTCTTCGCCCATGTGAGGCAAAGAGATTAGGCTTGAAGCAGCTGGGGTGGGTGAAACACTTTCCAGCGGGTGTATCCTGGCGATGTCAGCCCTCGTATCCCCCCCCCACAAAGGGACAGGGGTTGGGGAAGCTGAGGGTAAGCCAGACCTACCTCCCACAGAAAGTCCAATGGTGAGAGTCCCAAGCAAATCCCCAAATGCCAATTGAACCAATAACCTATGGGACCTGATGAGTGTGATGCTTGAGCCCAGACCCTCTCTCCCCCAGAAGAAAGGGCGTTCTCACCCAGAACCAGCCATTTTCCTAGTTCCCAGGGAGGGAAAGGGGGCTTCCAAAAGGCAGAGTGAACAACAGGAGTTGGGTTCCAGGGCCTAATGGGGTTATGAGCTGTAGGGAATCAAGCTCTAGCGATGATCCTTTGTCCTGGCCTGAATGTCTGGTCATTGCAGAACTCTGTAAGGACCCAGAGGCAACAGTTGGCGTCTCATTCTAGAGTTAATACCTACTTATCCAGTTGGGGTTCTGGTCCCTCACTCAGCCCAGATGACACAGTCTTTCAATAACAGAGATTTACTGATCCCTTAGAGTGAGATGTTAGGGAGACAGAAGTGAACAAAACAGACTGCTCTCAGGGAGCCGCTGTTCTAGGGGGGCAGGGGGCAGTCAAATGAGACCAAGAGGTTATAAATATATGGGATGTTTGAAGGTGATAAGTTCTAGGGATCAGATAAAGATAGGAGCTAGAGAGTGTTCTAGAAAAGGCATCCAGGGGAGCTTCCCTGAGAAGGTGAAGTTGAAGGAAAGCCCCGAAGGTGGTGAGTTAATGGGGCTGGGGCGACATCTGGGGAAAGAGCTTCTCTCTTACCCTTATGTCCCTTACAGCAAGCACATGGCCACGCCCTTCTTGGGCCTTAAAGGGGTTTTCCTTCTTGCAAACAGGAAAACTGGTAAGAAGCTTTGTGAAAAAACTGGTCAGATGGAAACAAAAGAAGGGCTTCTTCCTATTGCGGGATCTCCCAAAGTCCTACCGAGATGCCAAGCACCTGACTTCGGTGCCCGCCTCCGAGTCCTAAAACCAGGCTGATCTGCATTCCAGAAGACACGGTGGGAGGGTCTCCAATCCTAGGCATTTTACCTAAGGGAGAGGTGTGGCGGGGTGGGGTGGGGGCAGAGGCAGGGATGGAGGATGGGTGAGGAAGCAGCCCCGGGGCCTGGAGGAGCATCCATGGGCTAGAGACGGCCTCTGCTCTGTCCTTCCTCATCGCCTCCTGCGTGCCTCTGCGGACCCTGTCGGCACCTGGGGCAGGGGTGGGGTTATTCCAAATGGTGGAGAAAACCCAACCAAAGCTGGGACAGAAGAGTGGGGCAGGAAGGTGATTTCCAAGGCCACTGCTCTGGGGAGATTATACATGCAGAACGTAAGGAGTGAGGCTCTGCGACAGTAATGGCTGGTGTCCCTTCTCTAGGGATCCAAAGAGCTGCTTTGAGACACCTGCACTCCACGGCTTTGCACAATACAGCATGAGGAGGTCTGTGCTATCAACAAGCAATACTAAGACACACACACACAACACACACACACACACACACACACACACACACACACACTGCTTTCTATACCTAGCAAAGTAGACGCTGTTGAAGGTTTGGGATGACACAAGAGAAGGATTGGGTAGAGACTTGGATCACAGCTGTGCAAATGACTTCCTAACAGCCATCCCCACTTTTGGAAATCCTTCCCAAATGCTCCCAGCCTTGAGGGGTCTTTCGGCAACTGAGCCACTCCACATAGCCAGCGCCCAACCGTTTCCTGTTGTCGTCCCCTCACGTGCTCTCCCAGGGAATTTCTGAGTTCCTGCCCACTCCTGTTCCCACCCTCAGACCCAAGACGCCTACGGTGAGCGGTCCCAAATCTATCGAGGTGGTCAGCAGAACCCGAAGACCTTCTTTTTAGTCAGTTTCACTCTTTTTAAAATTTTTTTTTTCAACGTTTATTTATTTTGGGGACAGAGAGAGACAGAGCATGAACGGGGGAGGGGCAGAGAGAGAGGGAGACACAGAATCGGAAACAGGCTCCAGGCTCTGAGCCATCAGCCCAGAGCCCGACGCGGGGCTCGAACTCACGGACCGCGAGATCGTGACCTGGCTGAAGTCGGACGCTTAACCGACTGCGCCACCCAGGCGCCCCTAGTCAGTTTCACTCTTCTTGGAGAGCCAACTCCCATTGCAGATGATGAGCTCTATAATTTGGGAGCTCAGATGGGTTAGTCACATGGCAGGACCACTTCTCGTCTCTCCACGACACCCCCACGTGGTACCAGAACACGACTACCTCTCGCATAGACTTCCTCCTTGGCTGTTTGGTTAAGCTCAAAATGCTGTTGGGGCAAGTCTAGGGGAAGACTCCCAGGGACTCGGGGAAGAATGAAGCCTCCGAGTGTGGGGAGGGGGGGGTGGGGGGCAGGCACTAAGCTGTGATGGGAGCCAAGAGTAAGCACTAAGAAGAGATTTTGATGGCCCTTTTCTCTGTCCCTGTCGCTTGGCATCTTACCCACTCGTGGCGGCTATCTTCTGCTTCCTGCTCAGCATCGTTGTTGTTGTTGTTGTTTTTAGTTTATTTATCTACTTTGAGAGAAAGAGAGAATAGAGAGAGAGGGAGAAAAAGAATCGCAAGGAGGCTCTGCGCTCACTGGGGCTCAATCTCACGAACCGTGAGATCATGACCTGACCCAAAATCGAGAGTCAGATACTTAACCCACGGAGCCACCCAGGTGCCCCCAGGGTCTTTTTTCCAAGAGCATTTACACAGGTCTACCAAGGCCGCCAAGAATCACACAGCCCCACCTCCCCTGCTGTAGGGTAGAGAGGTGACCCAGGCCAGCCAGTTTGGCATAGCACAGTGGTTCCCTATCAGGGGCATCTCGAGTCTTCTGCTAGAGCTTGGGGGAGAAGCGGGCCCTTGTCTCTGAACCCTTGCTGAAAGGAGGACGTAAATGTCTTGGGTCTCGTGGTCCCTGTGGAAGACAGGGGTAGGCGTCAGTGTATGTGTGCAGGTGTTGGGGTTTTAAAAGGCATACTGGCGCAACATTTAGACTGTCTCTCGTTGTTATGGAAAAACTGAGAAGGGATTGAAATGAACTAATTTTCTCATTAATTCATTAATGAATGCTGTGCACACGTACCACTTAAAAGTGTTTGAGTGACACTAGAACTTGGGGAAATGCTAAATTAATCAACAATCGGTACTTACGCCCTTTTATTTTATTTCCTCCTGTCCTACACTCACCATGTCTTCTCCAACTAGACTATAAACCCCTCAAATGCAGAGGCTAGACTCGTACTTTTTTGTTGTTGTTTAATTTTTCACATTTATTTTTGAGAGACAGAGAGAGACAGAGTGGGCGTGGGGGAAGGGCTGAGGGAGAGGGCGACAGAATCCGAAGCAGGCTCCCAGGCTCTGAGCTGTCAGCACAGAGCCCGACGCGGGGCTCAACGTCATGAACCGTGAGATCATGACCTGAGCCGAAGTCGGGTGCTTAACCGACTGAGCCACCCAGCTGCCCCCAGACTCGTCCTTCTTAATACTCCTATCTAAGAACCCACAACTGTGGGGCCCGTAATCGTCATTCAATCAACGCTCATCGCCCTAATCAAAGGTTTGGAACCCTTGGCAAGCAGGGCTGATGTTTTTCTGAAACTTTCTAGAGTACTCTCTTGTTGAGATTCTCTAGATGACAGGGAATCAAATTGTCAGAAATCATCGACTTCTCTCTGAAACTCACAGAGGAGAGACTTTTGGAGGTCATATATCCTTGCTGCCAAGTACCCCACGCACCCAGGCTGTTTTCTCTATATTGCCCTTGAGGACTTCAGTGAGACCGATCAGCCCTGCAATCAGCTCACCAGACATGATCTGACGATGCAATGTTTTTTTCCTCCTGTGATGAAATTGATCCATAATACGGCGCTCACACACATGACAAATACCGGGATCTGGAATTAGATCTTAAGGTCAGTTTTCTTTTCCATGAGTATTTTGTGGTGCGATCGGGTTTCAGAGGGGAAGTGCGCAAAGGCTCGTGAGTAATTTTGTCTCATTAACAACCCTGGGGAGTCCTAAACCTCTCTTCACTGACCTGCCTCGTTTGTTTAGTGGAGGGATTGTGGGTGGCCGGGTGGGGGTGGGGGACAGAAAAATTGGTAACGAGAATTACACTTGAGAACATAAATCCTTTTTGAGAAGTTAGCGGACAGAGTGCTGATTTGCCACAAAAGTAGGTTCCTACCTAGCCTTCTTGGACTAGGAATCTAGTTTATGTTTTTGTTTTTGTTTTAAATTAGTCCGATATTTAACATTTAAGGACAGCATCATATATTGCTGTAGTGAAGGCCTGAGCAGAATCTCAATGAACCCTCCAACAGGAGTGATTTGTGAGCAGGCACTTGAGATCACCAGCGACAATTCATTTCTGTAGAGTAATGTAAACTAATTATCTACAACGCGGAAGCGAGGACTGTGTCTGCATGGTAAATTGCCGAATATTGCATTATAAGAAGAAATATTAATTCACATAACATAACATTAAAATTGATGACGAACTTTTTTCTTTTTTAATTGTTTAATTTTTTAATGGCTATTGTCTTACAGCAGCAGACGTCACGTACCTGAAGAGGCACACAAATGTATTTGCCTGAAAGCACATTCTTGGCAAGAAAAAGAAACGGTTATTCAGAAAATGACTATTCGTTCTTTCGCTCATTTCACGGAAATTTATTTTCTCTCCTGGGAAATAAATTTTAATATGGGGGGGGCAGGAGGATTTTTTTCTTAGTGTGTGAGTATAGTTTCAGTCAGAGAAAGTCGTAAACTTTTAATAAAATAAAGGAAGCAGGGCCATCGAGACAAACACAAAATCCTAAGAATTAACATTCTGACTGGAGGGTTGCATTTTATACTTTCTCTCAACCACAAATTGTTATTTGCCACCATTTTCGGTCCCTGAGTGCTTAAGATAATACTGACAACTTGATGGAGAGATTCCTATCACTTAGTTCTCTCCTTAGGTACAGCAGAAAAATGCCTAATTGAATTATTTATTTCTTTGCTGTTCCAAATGAAATTAACAGTGTGGGCCCTGAATGAGTGGATCTTGCCAAGAATGTCAATCAAGCAAGTGGCTCTCAGGTCATTACACTTAGATTGGATTGGGGTGGTGAGGAGGGGGAGGAGGAGACGGGCTTTTCCAGGGCACCATATTGTCAGCCCAGGGCTGGTTCTCCACTCATTCCTGGATTTCTCTACAGCTTACAGTTTCGTGGCTCCCTGGAACTTTTTGGGGTCTGGGCATGAAGACCCACAGGTGCAAATGAGGTGGCATGGGTTCTGTGACCTTGTTCCCCTCCCTCCCAGCCAGAGCTGACTGAACCAGAGGTTCTGACCCAAAGACAATACGTCTCTAGACAGTTCTATGGCACACCAACTCTTGGCATTACCAAGAGTTCCGCCTAATTCGAGGTGAGGGGGGGTCAGTCAGATTCCCCTCCTGGGCAGATGGGCTGAGGTGCTAAATTAGTTACGGTTGTGCAGACAGGTTGTGTGACGTGGCTGGCGGCCATGTTGAGTCAGTGGAAGTCGAGGAGGAGGGGGAGAGACGGAAATAGATAGGGCAAGTAAAAGCAGAGATAGGAAACTACGCTCACGACAGAGAGAGATGAAGAGTATTGATTGGCCCTTGATAGTCAACAAATCCCCTGAAATCTGGCTGCACTGTCCTTGGATGGCAGGACACCTTGGTGCCCTTATAATAACCGCGTATTTTCCACTACTTTGACTGGCTTTCTGTGCCGTGCTACCTAAATCGCCACGCGTGGCTCATCTTTGGAAGATGTTTCTCGACTGTTTCTTGACCGTCATGCCCTCTGACCTCTGGATGTTTGCACACGCGGCTGTCTGCCTGCAGCACCTTTCCCTTGCTTTCTTTGCCGAATCAACAACCATCCTTCTCTTATGTCTCAGTCAGGGACCCCCTCTTCCGGAAGCCCGTCCAACCCACCATGAGTTAGGTGCCTTCTCTGTTCCACGGTCCCCCTGCCGTGGCCTTCACCACACCGTTCATCAATCAGCAACCTGCACGTCTGACCGTGAGCCCCGTGAAGGCAAGGCCGTAACACCGATCTCTTGATTTTAAGAGCCGGGACACTGAAAAGGCTCTACTCCTTCTCGTTGAAAGATTCAAGGTCGACAAAGCACCTCGGAATCTTGCATCGACATTCTTTGGCGTGGCCTTCAAAACGCTTTATAATCTGACCCCATCTGCAAACCCATCACATCCGCAAACCCACCTCTCCCCACCGAGCCCCACATTCTGGCCTGTTCGGTACACGAAGACATCAAGAGCCTGCTTCGGTGTGCCAAATACGTGTTTGCCAAACTAGCTGTTTGCTGGCGTTGAATCTTAAGGCTTGACTCGGGGAAGTAGAGTTTGTTATTCATTATTATTATCAAAAGTTTACTGATTATTTAGAAGCGAGTTTTGTTATTAGAAGCAAGCTCCTTCTCAAGGTGGTCTCTGGGGCACCTAACTTAAACTCCTGGCTTAAACGGAAAGCGGGGAGCGCCGCTCCGGGAATCCTTTGCACCTCACATCCACCAGTTTCACAGCAGGTCAGAATCATCGGACCCGGGTCTTGCCTCTTGCTTCTCCACTTAAAGCACCATCTCCTCAAGAGCACACATACCCGAATTAACGGAACGGTTTTTAGCACGGCGTTGTTGGGCTTGTTTATTTATTTTTGAGAGAGAGAGAGACAGAGCGAGAGCAGGGGAGGAGCAGAGAGAGAGAGAGACAGGGAGGGAGAGAATCCAAAGCAGGCTCTACGCTGTCAGCTCAGAGCCCGACGCGAGGGTCGATCCCATGAACCATGAGATCATGACCTGAGCCGAAATCAAGAGTCGGATGCCAAACCGACTGAGCCACCCGGGCCCCTGCAACGACCTTCTTGATTTTGCCTCACCTGAGGACTACTTATAGGAACATTTACCTAGTATTGTTCTTAAAATCGATTCGTTTATTTTATATTTATTTTCTTTTTAAAGCATATATTCAATCCCTATCCTCTAAATGGAAAAAACGTGTTCACTGCCTCTAAATCAAATATAAACATTTAAAAAAAAAAAAGCAGAGCGAGCAGAAAATTTAGTATCATTAACTCTAGGCGGTCGCTGTTGCCTGCGAAGTCCCTGAGCCTGAGTCCTTCCCGCTCTTTGGTAAAAATGATGACGGAGAAGCGTTTAAAAGGTGTTAAGGACGTCTTACTGGCAAACCGAGACCTCCAGGTTGCTACAACCAGAAGGATCTTGAGAGGACTGTTCAGGTAGTAACTTTCTCACCGTGCAAATCTGTGTCATTTTAATACCCCACCCAAAAGGCAATTAGCATCCCAACCTTTGGAGATAACACCGCTCCACAGCAACCAGTAGCAACTTGCTACTGACTCAGTTTACAGCCTCGAATTCTGTTCTTTGAGATGCAGCTAGAAGACACGAGAAGGTATGAGATGCTACTCGAAGATCCTAGAAGACGACACGAGCTTGAGGAAGCATAATACCCGCCCACACAGTTGCATGAAATAATTAGCCTGCTCTCAACGCCAACAGCAGCATCCCTGACAGCCATAACAAAGACACCTGCTTTTCGCTTCCAAGAGACTTTGGTCTTTCTCTGCTAATACTCTTCGCAACGCAACCTGGACAAACAGGAACAAGTGGGTAGGTCAAGTGTCAATGTCAACATGCATGTGTGCATAGGTGTGTGTTCCTGTGAAGTTAAACGTTACCAAAGCAAACAGTCCGAGGCATGCACACGGTTGACACTCGTTATTGGCCGGTGTGAAGGATACAGAGACATCCGCGTGCTTCTCTTCAACAGTCTGATGGCCAGGAACCGTTCTTTCCAGAGTCCTGCCATCAGCCATACATACATTCCTAGGCGGGGTCCCAACTGGGTTGAACACACTGGTTTCAAGCATGTCCGAGGGCTTTCTTTTGTTACATTCACCCAACCCTGTTGCTCCTGCTGTGTTTTATTAGGCAAATATAAAATTAACAACACAGCAATAATTATTTCCTAAACTGGTTCCAACACAAATTTCCAATTTGAGGTCAGATGTATTGCCTAATAAAATTTTTACAGCTGCAGTCAAATTGTGGTAGTTAATTCCTGGAAAATACAATTCTTGATTCGCCAGAATTAGTTTTTAAGTCTTGCTTCATCCTATAAAGACGAATGTGTGTTACTGCAATTTATACAAAATGTTCCAACAGTGATATCCAATATAATAGCTTGCATAATTTCAGCTAATTCTGTTAGAGGTATTTGACCTACTGATGATTTCACTGAACCATACATCACGGCTTTAAGATCACTGGGTCTGATCTTTCTAAATTGCCCTTTCTCAAACTGTGTTAAGTATTGCTTAATGTTATGCAGCTAAACACGGAGTCGTGTCAAAAAGGAAAAGAATAATTAGAATATCCATGAAGGAGGATTCTATTTATACTCCTTCTGCTACAAGTGATTTGTTACTTTGAGACCTGTGCCTTCATCACCCACTTTGAGCCACTGTTCTGAACTGGAAAATTCACCCACGTGTACTTGCAGAATTCAAACCATTTCATTTGCTCAGGTTCCCCAGGACCTGAAAATTACGGAGTTAATTAAAAATGTTCAGTAGGGAGTCCGGGAAGACTATCGATAGCAAGCTCAGCACCTACTACGTGCCAGACCCTGTTCTAAGTGTTTTACTCAACTTTTTGATCCTAACAATCCCGAGAAACATGGGGCTTTATGATGCTACCCATTCTACAGATGAGAAAACAGAGGCACAGCGATAGTAATACGTCAGATGCAACCAAATTGCAAGACAAATAGAAGACGTGGGATTCAAGCCCAGGAAGTCTGGCTCTAGGGCCCCTGTTTTTGACCACTTGGCGATATTGCGTAAGATACAGAATCATACCCTAAACAAGCAAATGATCAATATTCCCCACAGATGGTAAGTCCCTCTTCTTCTCTTTTTAGCTACGTAATGACAGCAGCAGAAGAGGATTGTCACGCGTCTTCTTTTATGACGCGTCTCATCTACAAGTTGTTTTCTAAGCGTCTAAGACCGGCCACGGCATCGACAAAAATCGGGAAAATTCTACAGACTTCTGGAAGTGGCCATCTTCTGCAAAACAAATGCAGACCGACTTCTGGCAAGAACCAAGCAAGTTCAGTCATGCTTTCTTTGGCCTCTAGAAATAATTTGTTCCTTGGCACCTGGCTGCAGAGTGGCGGAAAAAGAAAAACTTTTGTACCCTGACAGGCCTGAGTTAATTCCTGTTGGGCCACTCCCCGGCTATGTGGCCTGAAGCAAAGCACTTAATGGGTCTGTGCCTTCATTTTGTTCGTTTGTAAACGGCGTGTATCTGTCTCTTCCCGCCCCACCCAGATTTCTGGGTCTGTTAGGGTTCGTGAGTTGCGAGCAACAGTGACGAGCACCCCGGCGCTGGCTAACCTAAGCAGAAAAAATGTACCGGAGAGACACAGAATGTAGAAGGCAAAGACTCCGCTGGGGAAGGAACGAGAAGGAGCTTCTCAGAATTACAGCCACAACTAAAGAGATAAAGCATGCCAAGTTCATGGTACGTTGAAAGCACTCAATGAAGTTGCATTCTTTCCCCTTCTGTCCCGGGCTTCTTTTCACCAAATTCTCCATCCGTTTCGACACAGACGGTGCGTCTACGCTGCGCAAAGCACAGCGATCAGTGTAAAGAATGTGAAAAGGAGTAACGCAGCCCCTGCCAAAAAGTCAGCCATGCCCTCACCCAGAGTATTATTTTATGTTGTTGAGAAATACCCAAATGAATCATTCATCTCCGAAATAAATGGCTAATGTCAAAACATTTACTAATGCAGACAAAGCTGACTGAAATAAATGGTTGAATAACCCATTGTTTGGAAATCTACAAGAGTAATATATATTACAATCAGATAAATCAAAATTACAAAGGATTTTCTGCTGCTTTTCAAAATGCTTGCCAGAAGTTGGTCAAATGACAGCAAGAAGGATAATCAGTTTAACAAGTGGTTGCCAGTTACCTCCAGGGAATGAACGGGGAGGTGGGGGGGGGGCCCCCCCCGCTCTGAGGCACAAGAAGGAGTGGGGGACAGAGAGGAAGACCACTTTTCATCTATGATCTCCTGGAGAGTCTGACTTTTTCAGCGAAATGTGTTTATTTTAGAGCAATGAAATAACGAGTTTATAAAAAAGACACTTATCAGGCCACTTTGGGTTGATTAAACACACACACACAGACAGCGTGAGCTAGCCTAGGCAGAAAGGGGGGATTTAGTGGCTCGGGACTGTAGGTGAGGGAGGGAGGGAGAGTGGTAGCAGAAGGTCTCTATCTAGCTCCACCATAGCTTCTCGTCTCTGCATCTCTTCCTGTGGCTGTGGCCATGAAGTTCGTGCTTCCGTTAATGGTGGTTCCTGGCCTCCCGTCTTCACAGCTTTGTGTCTGGACATTAAAAGGTTTCGTCTCTAGTTCCTGGTGGAAAATCCTGAGGGGAGCGCCCAGCTGGACTGGCTACAGGCTCCCAGCCATCCTTGGCCTGGAGTTGAAAGAGTGTAATTGGCTCAGCTTGGGCGAGGCGCTGACTCACTGACCAACCAGCGAGGCAGAGAGGAGGTCGTTTTCAACTGCTTCACAAAGAGGGAGGGTGGACTGAGGTCGGGTGATGTCAGTCTTGTCACCAGAGGTGTGTGGTCCTCTCGATGTGTCCGCCCCTGAAGTCTCTTAACCTCCCGGCTTAGAAACCAGATCCCCAATTTTAGACGAGGCTTATGAAAAAGAACTTAAGGTGTCTGAGTCTTTCGTACTAAGTCACAAAGTAAACAGTGCGTTTTCCAATTCTTGCTTCCCTTCTAAGCCGAATCCCATCAGATGAAGAACAGGACTGTAAGCCCCTTGATTTCTTCTCATCTTTGGATCCTCGGGGCTACGCATTCACCCCACAAATATTTATTGAGCACCTACTATGGGCTGGGTACTACAGGCATACGGCCATAGGCAAAATGCACCTACTGGAACATGTGCTGTAGCGGAGGAGACAGGCAATGAACCCACGCGCGCGTGCACACACACACACACACACACACACACACTCTTACACAGATCTTTGACAGTTTCGGGTTATGATGGGGGCTAAGAAGAAGCTAAAAGCCAGGTGAGAGGGGAGAGTATCAGGTGTCGGGGGGGGGGTTGGCTTACAGAGTGTGGTCAAGGACAACCTCTTTGAGGAAATGCTCATCGAATGGGAGAGGCAAGTGGATGAAGGAGAGTTTTCTGGGCAGATTGGGCAGCATGTGAGAAGGCCGAAGGTGAAAATGCAGTTGACCTGTTCTACGAGCAGCAGGGAGGACATCCTGGTGGGGAGGGGGGGGGCGGGGGCAGAAGGGGAAAGGGGGCGGTGGAGGGAAATGAAGAGGGAAAGGCCCTAGGCCCTGGTCCCAGGCAGCCTTGCCCACCAGGAGATGCTGAATGTTGTGATAAGCAGCTGTGGAGTGTTTTAAGTAGGGCAGTGACAGGATCTGATTCATGCGTTTACAGTGCCTGGCCAGTGGTAGGCTCTCGATAAATATTAGTTAACAATTACAAAAATACTCAGACGCCTCCAGAAATGTAATAGTCTCCTTGGCAGGAGGGAGACGGTGCTCCTGGCGACGAATGAAAACAGACTGACATTCATCCAGGGCTGTATGGTTTACAGAGCTCTTTCGCCCCGATGATCTCCTGTGACCTCTCATCTGGACACAGATCTACGACCACAGACACCAAGGCAAGGCCCGTGCACGGCGCAGACCGGCCTGCCGCGTTTCACACAGGTGTCTCCAACAGCTGGCGGCCACCAGCAGGTCCTTAGAGCCCCACGCCCCCTCCCCCCAGCATGCTCTGCCACACCCAAGCAGGGAGATTCTCACACTCATCTTCCAGGAACCCTCCTGAAGGCTTAGCTTTGCAAACCAGGGGCCCAAGAGACCAGAGCAAGAGGAGATTATGTATGCTCTGGGAGATTTCTTGTTTTCCTTTTCTTTCTTTCTTTCTTTCTTTCTTTCTTTCTTTCTTTCCTTCTTTCTTTCTTTCTTTCTCTTTCTTTCTTTCTTTCTTTCTTTCTTTCTTTCTTTCTTTCTTTCTTTCTTTCTCCCCCTCCCTTCTACTCAAACATGAGGGTTTCTTTGGTGGCTAAAAAAGAAAAATGATTTAGCTTGCCCCTCAGGCCTGGGATTAAGGCCATTAGAAACCACGGCGGTGGGGAGTCCCTAGAGAAGCCCCTGATTTAAAGAGCTGGTGTCACGGCCCTCAGTTACATCATGGGGCCACTCTTTGGAGCCAGGCTGGATAGTCGCCACCCCCAGACTCACGGCGCCTCATGCTAGGGCCTCGGAAATCACAATGTCCACCGGGCGTCTCTGCCTCCGTGAAAGGATCTTTCCTGTGCCGTTCCTCCTCAATCCGTACGGGAAAAGTGGACCCCTACCCTTTCGTCTGGGGAGCCCTGGAACACAGGGAGGGAGGGCGAGGGGAGGGAGGGAGAGATCTGGAGGGGATCGGTCCCCCAGGCGCCTCCCATAACCCCAGGTCGGTCAGGGTGCTGGCTCCAATCAGTGCCCTCACTCACAGTCTTTGTGACCTTGGGCAGCGGGCAGAATAGCTGCCCAGCCAGGTGCTGGTAAATCGGAACCTGGAAGGGCTCCCGGGTTCAAAGGCCGTGATAAAAGACGAAGGCGGGTCAAACGCAAGCCCCTTTAAGGTGCGGCCCAGTGACGGGAGCCTCAGAGCCCCAGAGGCGGCTCTTTCCGGGGGGGGGGG
>NW_024412421.1:8299709-8339970 GCF_014898765.1 Herpailurus yagouaroundi
CTAAAGTCGGGGCCACTCGGAGTGGGAAACACGGCAGAAAATGGAGCTCGCTCATCGGCGGCATTGGAGATGACCGGGGAGTACGGAAGCACTTGTGATGACAAGCCACAGTGGCCCGGAAGCAGGACTCTGGAGGGACGAGCCACTCAGGAGTACTCTGGTGGCCCCTAGGAGCTGGGTCCTCCTTCACGTCTGCCCTTGCTTGTCTGTAAAATGGGCCACAGCGACCTTCACAAAGGGCCGAAAATAAAGACCTCCTGTATCCAGGTCCTCAATCCGATTTTATTTCCTCTGTCCAATTACATTGCCCTGGCAGCCAATTTTTCTTTCTAGAGTGCAAAGGCATGGGCATTAAGTTTTTAAGCGGAAGGAAAACAGAAAGAGCTCTCAGACTGGCGGCTTGGATTTAGAAGACACTAGATTGGCTGCGTGAGTTTTTAATTTGGGTGTTTGTTTGTTTGTTTCTTCCTCTGCCTCTTTGGTAGGACACGGTTCACAACGAAACACACACACGTGCTGGCAGCAACTCTGACCAAGAAAAAAGAAGGTTGCAAATGGGGCAATTATAAGGCCCATTGTATTTGCCATCGCTGAACTTCCAGATCTCAGACTCAGAGCCTCCCGGCAGCAAGAGTGAAAGGGGAATGATGGCCAACGACACCGCCTCACTTCCTTGGAACACACAGTTCTCCAGGGGGGAGAAACGTTTTCCAGATGCTTCATCTGAAAATAAGCTTTATGCTCAGGGCCCTTCGAAAGGGGGTAACGAGAACCGAGAAGTTCAATGTTCCCGCGAGAGCAAGCACAGTTGCAAAATTCCCAGAGCCAGAGGAAAAAAGTGGGGCTGGCGGGTGCCTGCCTAGTGCCCGCTCGGGTTGTTCGGTGGCGAGTTCGCAGAACCCCATCGTGAGAAGGATTCAAGGCCGCACAGAGGCTGGACAGAGAAGGCAGATGATTGACGGGGCATGCTATGTCGCTCCTTACCGTGGGCTAAATAAACACAGCACAAATGAGCCGCTTTCTGGTGTCCGCGTGGTCCAAAGACAGAGCTCTGGGGCTAGACAGGGTATGGCTATCATTCTCCTTAGATGTCCCTGAATGACCTTGTTCGCCATCGGGTCTTCCAGAAGAACTGGCAGGTTGGGTGGCGTTTCTATTGATGCTTGAAGTCAGAGGAAGTGCGTGGCAGGTTGAACTAAGAGGCCTACGCTGCAGAAGCCTGCCCAATAATCACATCTTGATTCAGAGCCATGCCGCCCTCCACGTGGGCCTGGGCCACATGCTTTTTTTTTTTTTTTTTTAATGGTAAAATATTTATTTCTGCAAGACTTTTGAGGGGCTTCCACTTTCTTTTACTTTTCTGTATTGGTTGAACTTACTATATAGCACATATTACTTTGATGATCAAAATCTGGTAGCTAGATCATTTTTTTTTAAGTTTATTTATTTTGGGGAGAGAGAGAGAGACAGAGTGAGTAGGGGAGGGGCAGAGAGAGAGAGAGAGAGACAGCGAATCCCTAGCAGGCTCCACACGGTCAGCACAGAGCCCGATGTGGGGCTCGAACCCACGAAAGGCGAGATCATGGCCTGAGCTGAAACCACGAGTTAGATGCTTAACCGGCTGAGCCACCCAGGCGCCCTAGATCATTTTAAATTAGTCATTTTTTTCTTTCTTCCTTTCCTGGTTTTCTTTCTTTCTTTTTTTTTTTTTTTTTTTTTTGGCTTCGAGTCAGATCAACGTTCTGTAAGGGCTAGTCTCCCAGTGACCTAAGACACAGAACTGATGAAGAACCTTATCTAACTCAATTCCAAATATCTGAAACTGTTTCACTCAGGCCACCCTTGGAGAGGAACCGAAGATAAGAAAACAGTTTGGAGAATCTGTGATGTCTGCCGAAGACCCATGGTTCTGAGACAGTCACCTTGCACACGTCCGTGGCCCAGGAACCCCACAGCCACAGGCCAATGGCCAATGTGGGGTCCTGGAGGCCATGATCAAGAAAAACAAACAAACAACAAAAAGACATTCACTAAATATCAAGGCAGGAAACACAAGGAGGAAACACCTAAAGAACAATTTTGAAAAACCGTTCAAAACTGGAAGGGGTTGCTGTGCAAGACGTCAATTCTGGAAAGCGCGGCCGGATCCTTAGACACTGCCTTCCACCGACTAGGGATGCGTGCACACGGATGCCCACTCCTCTCTTACTTCTGAGATTCTCCTTCTCCGAAAGCCTCTGGCCACGTTTTGCAGAAGACTCTGCAGCAGGGGTGAATTTCCAAAGCAGTTTTTTTTTTTTCCTGGTTAGCCTTCAATTAACCAGAAAATCAAATTAATTGTGCATGAAGTTCTATTTCCAGGACACAGGCTGACCCATGGAATATGCAAATCTGGGTAAAAATAAGTCATGTTCAAGTGGGGGCTCTCTCGTGTTTGTTTTAGAGCGGGGAAGAATGGAAAAACAAGACAGTGAGGGCCCAGGGCCAAAGAAAATGCTATATTTAGACGTGAAGGGCTTTGTTTGGCCCCGATACCAGTGTAGACACAGCC
Source organism: Herpailurus yagouaroundi (assembly GCF_014898765.1). Lineage (NCBI taxonomy): Eukaryota > Metazoa > Chordata > Mammalia > Carnivora > Felidae > Herpailurus > Herpailurus yagouaroundi. The sequence goes on from NW_024412421.1 coordinate 8,302,261, forward strand.
AGTCAGGAACAAGGGGGCCATTCAATCAATCCACCTGACACGCTACTGTCGCCGGCCTGTGCGTTCCACGGGCACCGAGCTCAGAACCATCCTGAAAGGGGCTGTCGGCTGGGAGGCGGTAACAGCTGGTCCGTGGCAATTAACCGGCAGTTTCTGTTGCTGAAGGAGATTATTTTGGATGGCGTAAAGAGATTCAAATAAAAATGTCAACGTGCCCATTATGGATGAAAGTTAGAAAAACTTAAGTGGCCCCGAATTAATCACTATGTGACAGCGAGGCACGTAAATGAGTACCGAAAATCCTCCGCAAATCTGTTTTCCTGCCTTTTTGGTAATCGTAAAGAAGCTTGCTGGGGGGTGTGGGGAGGGCATTTCTCGGCTACAACCTTAATTCATCTCGGAGTGACGATTTAACGACAAAGTCACAAGCCCTTAAAGCAGCATTTATTGAGGGGCTAATGAGCGTCCCTAAGAACTCTGTGGAAAAAAGAAAAAAAAATAAAGGCAGCCACCAAACATAAGAGGCCTTTGAAAATACCGAAGAGAGGGGAGTTCATTAGGCTTTTTTTTTTTTTTTTTTTTTCTTCCCTTTTCTCAACAATGAAGATTTCTGCTGCCAAACCTTCAGGAGTAGGGTTGGTTTCCTTTCAAGTAATTGATGCAGATTTGGCTTCTGCACGGAGTCCAGACAAGCTCTCCAACGAGAAGCAGGAAATCACACCGTCAAAGGGAAACTGTGCATTCCTTCCTCCCTGGCTGGGTCGGCCCTCACAAACACTGGATTTATGCTGCCTTGCCAAACTGCCTCTGATTTCCATGCCCTCCCACGGCTAAGATAACGGACGCTGCCTTCGGCCTCTGCGAGAGGCACTTACTTAAAACTCCAGCTACGCGGTAACAAAACCGGCTGCTGTCACCCCAAATCGAGCAAATGAGCTCCTGTCCTACAGCATAAAAGGTAAGAGAGTTATTGAATGTTCCCCGCGGGGAAGCCCCCATTCCTTCTTGCCCTCTCCTGGCACCCCCCCCCCGCACCTCCTGGAATCTTCTAGGCCCTCTCGCCTCCACTCCTCCTTCTGTCTCCGGGAGCACAGGAAGGAGTAGCTGGAGCCAGTCTGTTCTAAACAGATCAAGTTTTCTTAAGTCAGGGCTTTTCTTCTTTTTTCAGTCAAAGTAGAAGTGGGAAGGAATGCTGTGAAGAAAATAGAAACTGGCAAAGCGCTTTAACTTCAAATATCTTCTGGTCAGTGCTGATGCACAGACCTATTGCTGTTCCCGGCAAGTAAATACAACTGAACGGTTCTGGGAAGTGGGGAAGAAATGGGGCGGGGGTGGGGGTGGGGAAGGGAGAGGCCGGCCGCAAGCCCCCAGATGTGAAACAGGTATCGTGACTGCTGCTCGCTCAAGTCGAAGAGAATCATGTTTTTTTTGGAGCTATTATCCCCAAGGAGTCTCGAAAATGATCTGCAACATGCAGTGAAACTGACACGCAGAAAACATGCGTATTTAGGAAGTATTCCCGGTGTGGTTTGTACGTAGCCAAAACATTCTGTTTCTCGCGGGGTAGAAAAGAAAGTCTGCACTCCAACTGCCTCCATTTGGAGAACCCGTTTATTAAAATGCCATTTTCCGTGGCTGTGTTAATGCGCGATCCGCATTTGTACGCTATTTGTACGCTACACCCCTGCTTGCGAAGGTCTACACCCTGTGGCACAACACCGGCGCTTGAGGAGGCCAGATGGCTAATTCTGAAAGAACTGTCTGCTCGATATCACCCAGGAAGGACTCAGACTTATTCACCCCTCACTGGGGCATGTCTGTATGTCGGAGAACATCTCTTTAAACACAGTCACATCCTGAAGGCTGCGCATCGTCCTTGTTTCTTCCGAAGTTGACAAAATTCAATTGGCCTCGTTTAAATGGATTTTTTTTTTTTTTCAGTAGCATATAAGCAGTCCTCAGTTCCAAAAGGGAAGCTCGACTGGGGACTGCCGGCTAAGGTCACAAGGGAGAAAACACTCTTGCCGTCTGTCTTCGGGGCAACCGCGGCGAAGACGGACGGTGTCCAGGGTCCCTAGTAAGGAGAATTTTCATAGTGATTATATACAATCTGTTAGGATCGTAGCACCTTTCACTTGTGTGCCAAACTGTAGAGTAACACTTGGCATCCACTTTTTCAGTTAAACCAGACAACACGATTTCAAGAGGGCCAATAGGCACTGATCTACACTGACCACACTCCAAGAGCTCAGAGAGGTTAATCAACGTGCCAGGTTCACACGACGGGTCTATGGAAGAGGCAGAACTCAAACCGGAACGGACCTGCACGCAAAGCTTTGTTCTTAAACACGGTGCTGGTCTGCCCCTTGCTCCGCTACTTGGCTGTATTCACACTTGGCTGACTTTGCGGTCACCCTTTCTTCTGTCCACTCTGGCCTGCCCAACACATAACCCTGCGCTCCAGAAGGGAGGCAGCGTACCCCTGGTCATTAAGAGTTGACGGGCTGGGCTCAGAATGCCTGGGTTTGAAACCTGGCTCTGTCATTTACCTACGGGGCGACCCTGGGCGTGCTTCCCCGCCTGTGAATGGGAATATGGGAGATTTCCACCTAATACGGTTGCTGTAAAAATAAAATGGGCGAAAATATTTCAGTGGAGGATCGTCTGGGGTGCCTAGCGCCACCACGCAGCTAAGGCGAGGGAGGGAAGGCAGGCAGGGAAAGAGGGAGTGGGAGGAAAAGAAGAAAAAAGAAACGAGAAGAGAGGAGGAAAGGACAGAGGAGCGGAGAGAGAAGGAAGAGAAAAGAAAAGAAAGGGAGGAAAAGGGACACAGGTTGGAAGACAGAAAAGAAAGAACAGGGGAAAGAGAGCAAGGAAGGAAAGAGGAAAGGAAAAGAAAGCGAGGTGAGGCCGAAAGGAAAGAAAGAAGTTAAGAGAAAAAGGGAGAGAGAGAGAGAAAGGGAAAAGAAATGAACGCCAAAGGAAGGGGACGTGTTCTACTCACTGGGTCCCCACGGAAGGAGGGTCATCACCCACAGGCGATGGTGGAGCGAGGGACGAGCATCTCAAGGCCTCAGACAAGCCTAGTGGGCAGCCCCCAGGGCCTCTCCCACTGTTCACCGACTCAACACCCTTAGCGTTAACCCTCTTCCTGCACAGCCTCGTCCCCCCCCCCGCAAGCTCCCGAGGCGGTGCCAACGGCTTCCCAGCCTCGCCGTCCTGCGGGGGTGAAACCGTCCTGGCCCAGCCTTCTCCGCGCAGGTCGGGTCACGTGACCACCCCCGAGCCAATCACCAAGACCCAAGGCATACCGCCTGCCGATCGGCTTTCTGGCCTCACGCGCTTCACCCTTGCTCAGGAGCCGAGTCCCACGGACTGCAAGGTGGAAGAGGGAACGATTCCGTGGAGGGACTTGGGGTGCAGTTGCCCAGAGCAGAATGCACGTGGGAGCGGCAGGTTGCTGTCTACCGCGGGCGAAACTTGCCTGCTGAGAGCATCCCCCCCCCCCCCCCCCGCCCCCCTCCTAGACGATCCCTTGTTTCGGTGTCGTTGGTGTGGTTCCGGGACTTGAGCGCTTGGGTTTGACTCTTGGCTTCATCGCTGACTAGCTGTGCGACCCTGGACGGGCTGATCCACCTGTCTCTGCTTCCGTTTCCCTTGTGAATGGGGTCAGCGATCGATCTTCCTCACCGATGGGCAAGTACTACCGTGTTCGGCCTAATGTGAACGCGTACTCGGCACCCAACACATTTTCGCCGTTGGATATTCGAAGATGGTTTGGTGAGCACCCGGGAGGCACCAGACCGGCTTGGGTGGGTGGGACACACTGGAGAACAAGACGGAACGACGGCAGAACCTTCGACCTCCTAGACCTAATATTCTCGGGCGGAAGGAGGCCGTGCCCGAAAGAATGAGATAGTCCCACGGAAGTTAGGGAGAAGCGGTATGGAGAAAAAGAAAGCAGGTCAGGGCGGAGGGGATTTCAAGAGCAGCGGTAGTGGGGGGCACGTAAGCCCAGATTTGGAGGGTGCGGTGAGTTAAGCCAATAGGATATGGGGCAGTGGGGGGTATTCCAAGAAGGGGGGGGGGCAGGCAGTGCAGAGCCCCAAGGTAGGAGCGTGCCTGGAGTTTCCGCAGCAAGGGGACCAAGGTGGCTGGAGGGAACAAGAGAGGACAAGAATTGGGAGATGTGAGGGGCGAGGCAAGAGAGGAGATCAGGAGGGGCCCCGGGGGCACCCCGGGAAGACTCGGGATTTGCCTCTGAGGGAAGTGGGAGAGCGGATGTGACTTTGTGCAGGGCTCGTGGTGGCCCCTGTGTTGAATGCCCAGCAGTTCTGGCTATTATTGACTGAGGCTGTCTACATTTCAGTTCCGCAGTTGAGAAAGCAAGGGCGTTGTAAACTCCTTGTAAGGATCGCAGGGGGATCCTCCCAGAGCCAACCCGCCAAGGGGAGGGAAGCCCGGCTCTTATCTGAAAAATCGGATGCCCCTCCAATGCAGTATGGGTGCCTTTTCTCTGCCGAGCCTTCCAAAGAAACAGGACCGAGGGCGGGGCAGGTTCTGGATGTTTTAGCCTCATTCAATATTGTAAATGACTCCGCCTGATTTCGGTACCTCACTCTGTGCCGGGTCAGGTTTGGGCTTTCTTTGCAGAGACGAGAAGAAGAGAAGGTCCCCTAGTGAGAAGTGTAGGACAGAGGGACTGTACCACCCGTGAGCCTTGCAGACAGTCCGGCCCGCTGCACGTTTGGGACGGAAATCCGGTGGAGACGGCTCAGACGAGAAAGATGCCCACTAAAATGCTTAGGCTCCTCGTCTCCCAGAAACCATTAAGGCGTCTCATTTGCAGTTTGTCTACAATCTTTTGGGCTCATTGAAGCTTCCAGGTAGTGTCATCTGTGAACGCTAATAAATCCCGTATGTTTGTTTTCCTACCTTTTGGTCTTTTTCGAAACTGTGTTTAGTTAAAGTATGCTATTTATACAGACACGTGCACGGATCCTATTGTACGGTTAGGTGAATTTTCCCCAAAGTGAACAGCCCGATGTAACCAACACCTGCGGCCTATAGAACATTGCCAGGACCTCAGAGACCCTTCCAGTAGAAGCCATTATTCTGATTTCTAATATGATAGAATAGGTCGGGCTTGTTTTTGTTTTTTTTTTAACTTTATTTAAATGAAACCCTATATGAATTTTTGTATAGCTATATGAAACCCTCTATTCACTTTATATAAATGAAATTCTACGGAACATCTCTTGTATTAACTTCTTTTGCTTCTGTCGTTTGTGAGATTCGTCCATATTGCTGGAGGTAATGATAATTCATTGATTTTTCTCGCCATGTTCCATTTTATGACTATATTACCGTTTCTATACGAACTAACTGACAGAATTGGGAGTTGTTTCTTTTTTTTTTTTTAACGTTTATTTATTTTTGAGACAGAGAGAGACACAGCATGAACGGGGGAGGGGCAGAGAGAGAGGGAGACACAGAATCGGAAGCAGGCTCCAGGCTCCGAGCCGTCAGCCCAGAGCCCGATGCGGGGCTCGAACTCGCGGACCGCGAGATCGTGACCTGCGCTGAAGTCGGACGCTTAACCGACTGAGCCACCCAGGCGCCCCTGGAGTTGTTTCTAATTTCTTACTATCATAAATAAAGCTGCTCCCTGTATCTCTTGGTGAACATCATTCATGCATTTCTCTTGGGTACATAAGGCCTAGGATGGAAACGTCTGGGCCATAGGGGGTCCATATGCTTGGGGTGAGTACATTGTGCTGAGCAGTTTTTTCTAAGTGGTTCCACCAATTGGACCTCTATCCACAGTGCATGAGAGTCCCCACTTCTCCACATTCTGGACAACGCTGGCATTTTCTGATTAGCCGTTCTGATATAAAGGGGCAGCTCACCTTTTGAGTTTGCAAACGATTATCTTGTCTTTCAACTATCAAACACTTTTTGGACTCCTCCTCTGTGCCGGGTTACTTCGGCAGACATCCGCACACACATCACTTCGCACAGCGACCTCGCCAGGCTCAAAGGCTTTATCGGACTTCCCGGGATCACGCACGTACGGTCTCGGTTCGGCCAGGACATGGGACTTTCAAATGCCAAACCCGGGAGAGCCCCTGAAAACGAGGCTGGTTGGTAATCCTACAGCCAAAAGACGCCAGAGCAAACATTCAGAGATTTCTTCACATCAAGTTTTCTTCTCTACACATTACGCTCTCGCTACTCAAAGTGAGGTCCCTGGACCAGTGACATCAGCCTCGCTCGAGAGCCAGTAAGAAAGGCAGTAGCTGAGGCGCCGGCACAGACTATCTGAATTCGAACTGGCCTTCCAGCAAGATCCCCACGGGCTGTGTTTGTGCCCTCACAGTTTGCCAAGCACTGCTCTGTGCCAATAGCTCTCAAGCTTGGTTGCACTTAGGAGCCACCTGGGGAGCTTTGCTGTTAACTGTGGCCCGGATCCCATCTCTGGAGGTTCTGATTTAGTTGGTCCGGGATGCGGCCTGGACAACGGGGATTTTCAAAGCCTCCTGGGCTATCGCCAAGTTCGAGAACCGACACCGTCGTCTATGCTACGCAACCTTGGATGGTATCCCTTTGTTGTAGTCTTTTCCGGATTTTATAAGCAAGTCTGCGATCACCTTTAGCTGCACAGTGGAAAGAATTTAAAGACTTCGGTCATCGTCTCGTTAGACAACACCCTCCCAGGGTGAGGCACCCAGCACGGGTCTTTGCTTTTTCCGCCCATCCTTCTCCCCTTGAATGAAAACCTTACAGCTCCCTTACAGTTCGGCGTGTAACTCACCCTGAGTGGATCTGATGGCCCGAGGAAGAGGAAAAAGGGTTCGGGCCTGTATAGCAGGCCAGAACTCAGTGACACAGACATCCTCCAACACCCACATGCTTGACAACACAGGCAAAACAGCCAGGCCACTGACCATTTCTTCTTTTCATCCCAGTGACCTGAGCTCACATAGCTGCGACCCACTTAAAGGCTAGTCCAGGCTAACAGCCTGTGGGCCACAGCGGCTCAGGGAAACGCTAGGCCCGAGATCCCGCCAGCCTTTGCTCGACAGACCCTGATGATTCCTTCATGGGGTAGTTTCCCGGACATGCCCTGGTTTTCGTGTAAGACGGTAAGGCCTCTGTGGTCTTCCACGTGCGGACCAAAGACTTCTGGATCCTCGGATGAAGAAATCCGGTCCTAGTGAGGGCAAAATATTTACATGTTGATTTAAGCTTGTCCATGAAGTTGGGGATAAGGAACACTTCCATCGAGAGAAGGGAGAAACAAAAAGTTCGGCGCTGCAGTGGCCTTTCGATGGTACCTATTTAGGTAGAAGAGACTCTTCCAGCACCTCCCCCCTTTCCCTTTCTTTTCCCTTGGATGATTTTGGGGAATCCTCAAGTTCCTAGTACAAAAACAATTGATAGTGTGTTACCCTGTTGGGGTGTGTGTGTGTGTGTGTGTGTGTGTGTGTGTGTGTTTGGAGGGAGAGGGTCAGATACTACAACAGCTGTCTAAAAAGTAGAATCACAGGGGCGCCTGGGTGGCGCAGTCGGTTAAGCGTCCGACTTCAGCCAGGTCACGATCTCGAGGTCCGTGAGTTCGAGCCCCGCGTCAGGCTCTGGGCTGATGGCTCGGAGCCTGGAGCCTGCTTCCGATTCTGTGTCTCCCTCTCTCTCTGCCCCTCCCCCGTTCATGCTCTGTCTCTCTCTGTCCCAAAAATAAATTAAAAACGTTGAAAAAAAAATTAAAAAAAAAAAAGTAGAATCACATAGCTCATCTCAAAACACTTCCCTCTACCTACAAATGTTTCAGTCTGTTATGTTGTAACATTATACAAAGGGATTTCCAATTTGACTTGGTATTTGCTCATATCTGCAAAGGTTGGTGCGTTCTGTTTCGAAATATTGTTTTGGAACAAAAGCTGTACTGTGGTTAAGTTTTGTAAAATGCAATATTTTGAGAAGACTTATAAATGCTGAGAAAAAATATACACAGAAGCATCTTCTGGACTCAGGAGACATTCTGGTGAGGCATCATTGTAATAATTAATAGATAGTTTTGTACACGTATGTACCCAGTGTGTATACTATGATCTTGGATAGTCCTAAGTGCTTTATACGTATTAGCATATTGATTTCCAAAGCCCGTTGGAACAAGTGTGTTGTTATTTGCCTTTGGCAAATTAAAAACGGGGTCCTGTAGTTGATAAGTGATGGAACCGGGATTCGACTCCAGGATGTCGTCTCGTGTCCCAGCGTGTGACTTCGTAGTTTTGGTCCTGGAAGTCCTGTGCCCTGGGCACCGCCTCAGCCCCAGGCATACCCGGACCATTCGTTTTCTCACCTGTAACACTAACCTCCTCCTGTATACAACTTCTTAGTCTTGGGATGTATTCATCTTCTTGCAATTCCAACACCACTGTCCGATCCAATAAGCATTTTCAACTATCCGCTGTGATCAAACAGCTCTTTGCCAGGTGCGACAGAGACCCAGAAATAAATAAAGACATAAACCCTACTTTTTAAGTCACTCGTAAGTACCCTAAAGGGAAGGAAATGTATGTTATTTCATCAAGAAGTCATGCGGTATCTTCAGCATGGTACCTGTACAAACACCAGATTTCAGTGTCAATGTGTGTGTAACACAGATATTGATTTGCAGGTGGCAGCACAATTAGTTACTATGACAGTGCAACACCTTTGTGAGAACAGTGTGGGGCTGGGGTGCTTGGACCTGCTCATCCATGCAAAGACTCCTTGTCAAATATTTTAATGAGAAGAAAAGCATGGCAGTCGTGATGAAAATCCAAGGTGACCTTGGGCTGGGCAACACATCGCCGATCACCTAGTGGTTTTTCAAGGTCTTTTTTGGCGGTGATGGCAATGGCTTGTTTGCAGAGTTAGTCTCTAGAGGAGGGAGAGGAGGAGAAACGGAGAGACCAGCTTACAGAGAAGCATCTTTGTCTCAACATTAGACATTCGTTCTAGCGAACACTAGATACCAGCATCTAAAGCCTGTTTGTCCTTGGTTAGGTTAAAGACCTTCCACTCCTTCAGTGGGGAGCCCACAGCCCCAAGCTTCTCAGTTGCGTCTCCGGGCTGCCGTGGCTCTGCATGAGCCCCTCCCTTGGAGTCTGCTCATGGGTCCCCATCGCCCAGAAACCTAAGGGTCAACTCTCAGAACAGCAGGGGGCCACCAGGGACTCCCTTCTGACTGGACAGGGGTCTGTCCTGTGAGTTACCATTTTGAATATCAATTCTACGCACTCTGGTAAACTCCGAATAAATTCCCCTTTCTACTTCAGCGGATAGTGTCCCCTTCTGTGTTTGCAATCCAAAGCCCTGGCCCATACGTGCACTCGTATACGTTTAATTTTACGCAGGCTGTGTTTAAGGAAAGATCCTTCCCTGTTTCTGTTGTATTTTGCTGCTTCTCCAGGTGGGGGTTTCACCATGTTGAAACACACAGAAGTCCCCTGCCTGTGCCTGCCAATATCAGAAATTCTATTACTTCTCTTCTCTCTTTGGATTAAGGTACAGACTCTAAAACATGTTTTCGAGCTATGTTGAAGCCACATTAATCCAGAGTACTTTATCAGAGATTACTTTTAAAAATTGGCCAGTGCTTACCTGGGAAAGCAGAGCATGGACGGAATGGGAGCCTCCGAGGGGCCACAGGACCTTGGTACTTGCTATTTCCTCTGCCTGGGAAACAGAAATTGTTCATATGCTCTGATCATGGTCAATGTAATCTTGTTTTGATTTTCCTTTCTCCACCTCCCACATCAGTAACACTGGCTCCCTAAATTGGTAGAAGGTAATGGAATAAGGATGAGGAGGAATTGTCAGAGAGAGAGACAGAATAGGCTGAAAAGTCTCCCCTAGTGATTTGGATATCAAACCCTTTCCTTCCTTTCCGACTGAGAAACTCTTGAGTCAACAGAACGTTATTGCAAAATTTTTGATCAATGCCTAGGAGTTAGTTTCCTGGGATGGACCAAATTGTAGCATAATTATAGAAATTAACTTCATTTAATCAAGGTAGAGTGGGTGGGAGATTGGTGGGGGGAGCAAATCACCTACCTTGAAACAAACCGGACGGAGACCTTTAGAGTTTCCTAAACCTTGAAAATATTATGGTGCTCCCCTGACCTACCCTAGAGAGTTCAAAAACTTATAAACTCGGGGCGCCTGGGTGGCGCAGTCGGTTAAGCGGCCGACTTCAGCCAGGTCACGATCTCGCGGTCCGTGAGTCCGAGCCCCGCGTCGGGCTCTGGGCTGATGGCTCAGAGCCTGGAGCCTGTTTCCGATTCTGTGTCTCCCTCTCTCTCTGCCCCTCCCCCGTTCATGCTCTGTCTCTCTCTGTCTCAAAAATAAATAAACGTTAAAAAAAAAAAAAAACCTATAAACTCATAGAATACAAAACTTACATGCTGATCGACAAATGGCTCATTGGAAAAATTTCTTAATGCAAATTTCCGGCTAAGCTCATCAAAACTTAAATTTCTGTGGTGTCTCTGTTTTCCTGGTGCCGTAAGCCACATGCTTTGCTGGTTCTTTGAGCCCTCTTGCACTCACCAGTAGTCAGAACCCTGTGTCCTAGACATTTATGAACAGTGTGGTTCCGAGTTAGCCTCAGCTTCCTCGGATACGGGATTCGTGGTATCTACTTGTCTGCCACCGTGAGATATGACCATGAAAACACTTGATAAATCGTAAAGGGCCATACAAGGTACGTCGTTGTTAATTCTGAGTGGATAGTGAGAAATAGATTGTGAAGGCATACTCCGTGCTCCCGAGAATCTGAAAAAGTTAGTGACTCCAAAAACATGCTTCTCCATGTTATGCATATGGACATACCCTGGAGCAACGAGGTAGGGGAAACCACAAGAGATTTTTATGATGTTCCGGAAAGGGCTCACTCGCGGCCTTAACATTTGATGGTGAGATTAGGAAAAAGGCATTTTCAGATTCAACGAATAGGCATCTCATGAATCCACTGTCAGAAGTTACTAGATGATGCCACCAAAAGACAGGCACAGAGCTCCAGGAAACAGAGATCCCACCTAACAAAAGAGTAAAGGGATTCTTGGGATGATGTTGAAGAAAGATACCAAGAAGTCAATCTAGTGGACTCGGTCCAGACCGAGTAGGAGAATGGGGCGGTGCTAGAGTCCAAAAGAAGAATCTAAGAATCCCTAGATTCTAGAAGAATCCCAGACTGGTCAAAGGGCAGACATATTTTTAAATGCTGAGAGAAGAGTCACAGTTTTGATAGAGAGGCTGCAGGTGAATTACTTGAAAGGTGGCTAGAAAACAAGGCTCTTAGCAACTCCAGGGAAAACAAAAAGCTCTGTAAGAAGGAGATGTAATTATAATCAATGGCTCAGCTGAGGGTAATACTGACATGATCATAACAAGGTAAAAGGCTGAATATTGAACTAAATCAAATTGTGACCTAACTCTATTGGGAGGAAGGTGACAGGAAGTGAGCCTGATGTTACCAGGCATATGTGTTGGAGGGGGGCAGCGGTGAGAAACGCATGAAGACCCAGAACACCTCATATTCTACTGTAGGAAGTTAACAGACAATACTGAGATTTAAAACTAAACACAAAAGCCTTCCAAACATCTTGTTTAGAAACAAGGAAATATGTTCCCAAACATATGTCGGAAAGGACTGAAGGTCACCTCTAGAGAGCAGGATTAGGGTGCGTGGATGGGAACTGGGGAGGCAAGGGGGAGCCTCACAGAATTCTTCTTAGAACCAGGCACATGCATGACTTCAAGGGAAGGTTTTTAATTCGAAAAGAGAAGGGAGAATCTGGGCTAAGATGACAACAGACAGGACAGAGGTCGCCACTCTTTAGCCACAAACAAGGAGGCGTGAAAGCAGAAAGTGCAGCGGCCGGATTAAGAGCCGCCAGCTCTCTATCTTGACTCTGTCTTCGTCTGGGAATTAATAGGTTACAATGAACATCTCTACCTGGGAAAGGCCTGGCTGGCGCCCAGGGTCCGCACTCCACAAACACTGACAACAGCAATAATGAAGCTGCCAGTCCCAGGGGCACGCTGGGGACGCATCTGCCACAGGCTGGTCTTGCAAGCTGTCAGCTTTCTTAAATGCACATTGCCAGGCCAGGGGAAGATGTCACCTGCTCTCCCTGGCGCACCCTCACTGCTTATTGTCCTTGCTCATTCCCACGAATTCGGCCCCGGTATGTCTCAATGCGGGTTTCTTCTGTGGTAAAGAAGGTGCTGTTCTGCGTTTCGCCAAAATTCTTGGAGAGCTCGCAAAATTCGCCTGGAAGTGGATTCCTAATGTGGGATCTATGGAGGGAGGCCTCGGTGGGTTCTTTGAACCCCCCCCCCCCGGAAAATCTATGGAAACTTGCATATGTATGTGGATGTGCATTTATTTTGCGGAGGTTTGGCACTTAGCTGTGCAGAGGGCTGGGGTTTGTGACCCAAAGCACCAGACTGAAAGCATTGGGTACCGGGCCAGGATAGAGTGATGTCGCCATGTTATGCCATCCACTTAATAGAGACTAAAGAAAGGGCAAGCATTGTTGGGGTCCATGGGCTTCTAGATGATTCCCAGCGCTGTTCTTTCAGCTTTCTGCATCTTGCGGGAGTAAACCCACGCAGCAGCCACCTGGAGAGGCGGGGACGTCTGCCTAAGACAGGAGAGAGGCAAGGCAGTCTGGAGAGCTCAGCGATGCTTTTCCCTGGGATTCACAACACCCTCTACCCTCCACCCCAAACCCACCCCCACGGCTGTGTGGCCCGGTGACCCTTGAACAGCTGGGGGAGGAGGCAGATTCTCAGAGCTCGTTTTAAGGGGCTCTAGTTGGAGGCTGAGATTCATCAAACACGGGAAACTGTGAAGGGCACGATACAGGTATTTGCGGCAAAGACCACACTCCCAGGAACGCGCTGTCGTGCGTGAAAAGCACTGTTGTCATAATCCCCCAGACTTGGGTCGCCTTTGTGCCATAGTAACAGATGGGCTGGGGGCAAGTGGTTTAACATCTGCAAACCTCAGCTTCCTCGTCTGTTAAACGGGAGTCATTTGACTCAGTTCTCCAGGCTTTCCTGAGGACTACATAATGATATATATTCAAGCATTCGATGCCGGGGAAATGGCTAGCGTTCCGTAGATGATAGTTGGGATTATTACTTCTTAAAAAATAAGGAAATAAACACCATGGGATCTCATCTTTTAAGGAGCGAATGATTGGACATTATGTGTGTTGTTCATGCCAACAATACTATTCCTACAGAACTCACGATCGCTTGTCATTTCTGGAGTTCAGTTGTTCTCGGCTGGGAGGGAGGTTCGTCCCCCAGGGGACATTGCCATGTCTGGAGACATTTTTGGTAGCCACAACTGGGGGGATGCTACTGGCACCTAGTGGGTGGAGGCCAGAGATGCTGCTAAGTGTCTGTCACGCCCTGGAAGGCTCCCACAACAAAGGATTAGTTTGCCCACGACGTCCGTGATGCCGAGGTTGAGAAAGCCTGTTCTAGCATTACATATGAAACCCAAGTGGGAAAAGAATACACTCTAAGGGCCCTACTGAGGGCACTCCCCCGTTCTCGGAAGAGACAGTGGCTTGATTTTAAGAACAGTGTTTCCAGCTGCTTGGCTTGCCATCTCTATTCTGACAGTCAGCGAGAGCGAATGACAGCATGACCGCGGCCGCAGGGTGAGGCCGACCAGTGCTGGGGTGGGGGGGTGTCCTGCACCCGAGGGGCAAAGAGAGCCAGCTATTGTCTGGCGCTTTGGTAGAAACGACAAAGCTCCGTTAGTCTCCACTGTGTTATTAATTCAAACTTTCAGTAGGAGATTGATTGGCAGAGGTAAAGCGAGGCCTAAGATTTTTTTCAAAGCGCCAGAGTGCAAGGTGGCAAGGGTAACCTTTTGACGCGCTCCGCGGCCCCCCCCCCTCCAAACCTCTCCCACGGCATTCTAAAATAAGGCTGGCTCCGATTGGGGTTGTGGAGCCCAGGATTAAACGATGATTTCCACGTCACGGTTTCTGAACTGTTGGCCATCCTCGCAAATTGCCATCTTGGAAGCCATTGCACACAGACAAAAAATTTCAGCTGGAGGGAGGTGATTATTTATCCAGCAGCACCCTGTTGTTTCTGATGGGGTTTTCCAAGACGGAGAGGCTCAGAAGTATAGAAATAGCAACATCACCCACATTTCCCTTTCCCTTCTCTCGCAAATCCATACCCAGACGTGCTAACAGGAAGACCATGGTAGGGCGGGAAGGATACCCAAAGTGACGGGAGGACTCCCGTGGTTGAACGGTGGGTTTTGGTCCCAGCGGCCCCGGAAGCCAGCCATCCTCCCCACCTCTCATCCGTCTTTTGTGTGAAAGTCTTTGCTAAGAGTCAAGTCTCAACTGATAAGGCCTTGGAGACATAATCATTTTCCATTGACGCCACTTTGCAACCAATTCACAAACACTTTCATATTAATATTGAGCAATTTCCCTACATTCTAATCCGTCAAAGTAGGCTATTAATCCTTCCTGTACCATTCTCTATTCAAATGCTAACAATTTTCTTCTCACAAGCTAAAACATTTGTCCGACAGCCCCTCGCACAAAGACCCTGCATTGTTAGCGATGATGGATCAGAGTGCTAATATGAAGGATGCGATGTAAATTACATCATTGATATTGTACCTATGTAGAGGAAGAAAATCTTTTTCAGCGATCATTTGTATGCTAAAGATAATGAAAGTGATCCCATAGCACAGCAACCTTAATTTTCCTTTCTAAGAGAGAAAAAAAAGGTTCTTTATGGTAGAGAATATGGAAATCCATCACGATTTACAATGGACGGCGCACAGGCCATCGTTTACTTTCTGAAAAAAAAAAATACACCATTTCTTTTAAAGAACTTATTGAAATGACTTGAGAAACCGTGTTAAAATCTCTCTTAAGAATTGCATACCCCGTGGTTACCAGGAGAACGATGTGGATCAGAGCGGAGTTCGGGTTGAAGAACAGAGAAATGCCCCCATTCGTGGTTGCGAGTGGTCAGACAATTTGTATTAATTATCAAAAGCCATTGAATGGTACAGAGACTTGGAGGCGAATACGTTTAGGGCCCTCACAAAAGGGGGGACATGCAGAAGAGCGCGTGTTACAAAATAGGATGTAATTTGTAATTTGTTAACATGACAAATAATGTTTGTAATAATACCTGGGCTCTCTAGCATTGTAAACTCCTGGGACCAAGAACTGACCCATCTAACTGGAATATCGTCTTGTTCTCCCAGTCATTTCAAGAAGTCATTGAACGTCATTTCTTCTCAAGTCACTTCAATAAGTCCTTTAAAAGAAATACCTAGCAAGTCAGGGGTCTTAAGTAGCACTAAAGTAATCGCTGCGATGATTCATTCACTTCTATTTATTTTCCACCTCTGAGTTTGCTGGCCTCCAGGTTTTTCCTTCTGTGCAAAGGGCTGCATGAAGGCAGATATGCAGGATTCATCCTTCCTATCTTTCTCTCCCCCCCCCCCCCCCCCGTCAGCCCCGCACTTAAAGACTCGTCCATTCTCCCCGAAAAGACTTTCCCTCCCCGATCTGTCTCTCCATTAGCCACTTCCGGTGCCTTCAGCCGAGACTCCACCATTTTTCATGTGGACTTCCGCCAATCTGGTCTCTCCGCGCGCTTGACCCCTTCTTCACAGCGGTACCCAGGAGATCTTGAAAAACAAATGTGATCATGTCGCTTCACTATTTTAAAAGAAAAGTAAATTAAGTATAAAACAACCTCTTTGTCCTTAGGGATCACGTTCCGGTGCTTTCCTTTGGGCTGGCAAAATGTCCCTAATCTGGCTCCTGCTATGTGACCCCATCTCCTGCCACTTCAGCTAGAGAGTTCCTTCTTCTGGCCAACGTCTTCCCTTCCAAGTGTCCTTGCATACGTTCTGGCTCGCCTGGCAAGCTTTTGCTCTTGCTCGTTTCCTGCTTATGTTCCAAACATATCCTTCAGGCATCAGCTGGAAAACCATTTCTTAAGGAAGCCTCCTTTGTCGACTCGCCTTGTACCACCCTCTCCCGCCTCCGCGCACATCAGTACTCCAGGTACACCCTGCACTTTCCCTTCACCACATTTACCAAGAGTTGTAATTCACGCATGTGTGGTTATTTGTCTAACATTTGTCTTCCGCTAAGCTGCACACCCCAGAAGAGGAAGGATGAGGTTGGTTCCACTCCCGCTTGTATCCCCTTCTCCCCACACAGTACTTGGCAAATGAGCAACTCAGTAAGCACTAGAGGACACGGGGCACCCGGGTGGCTCAGTTGGTTAAGCACCCAACTTTGGTTCAGGTCACGATCTCACGGTTCGTGAGTTTGAACCCCGCGTTGGGCTCTCTGCTGTCCGCACAGAGCCCACTTGGGGTCCTCTGTCTCCCTCTCTCTCTGCCCTCCCCTGCTCGCTAACGCACAAGCTCTCTCTCTCTCCCCCCGCCTCTATTTCAAAATAAATCAGCATTAAAAAAAATCTTAAAAAAAAAGCAGTTGAGGACATATGTGTGAATGAACTAAATCTGCACAGGGCATTTTACTAGGAGCTTGAGGAATAAATACAAGCATAAGACACAGTATCTGGAAATGACGGTGTGAAACTTGAACATCATTAAAAAATAATAATAATAATAAGAGAAGATCTGAATCTCTGTGCTCCAAAACTCCTGGGAAATGTTCTCCCCCATCTTTGCATGCATTTGGTTTCTTTGGGGATTTCAATAGTTTTGCATCTGAAAAGGCAATTGGTGCTTGAGCCCCATTCAACCTCATTATTGCTTTCTGAGGATTAAGACTTGCCCCGAGGAATTAGTGATTGGGGGGGGGGGGCCCGGTTTTTTTTTTTTTTTTTAAGTTTATTCATTTACTTTGAGAGAGACAGAGACAGCCTCGGGTGGGGTTGGGGCAGAGAGAGGAGAGAGGGAGACAGAGAATCCCGAGCAGGCTCCGTACTGTCAGCAGGAACCCAGATGTGGGGTTCCGTCTCACCAATCATGAGATCATGACCTGAGCGGAAACCAAGAGTCCACGCTTCGCCGCCCACTGAGCCACCCAGCTGCCCCGAGGGAACCCCTGTTCTCAAGCAGCTCACGTGATGGGCGGAACTGAAGACTGAGTTTCTGGGTCTCCAGCCCAGGGGTAACACCCATGGAGTTAAAGCTGCTCCTGGCCGTGGAACAGTCAGGCCTCATACTCAGGCAAGAGAGAAAAGGGTGGTTGGAAGAATAGAAGGGAGAACAGAAAGAGAAGACTAGAGAAGGAGTGACAGCGGAGAGGTTTGACTCATCTCTGGGCATGCTCAGATAAGGGGCTTATGCCCCAGATCATTGTTTTCCCTGCTGGCTTCCCGGAGCGCTCTGTGACAGGTATTGGGGGGGCGGGGAGGAAAGGACCCTGATACAGAAAGAAAAGAGCCCTGGGATGTAGAGGGGGTAGAAAGGGAGACTACAATGGGGACTACCACCTTCCAGGGCCTCAGCAATCCGTGTGAGCCCAAGTCCCCCATTGGGAGGACTGCCTAGTCCTTCACGAGCACAGCACTGGGCACCCAGCACCCTGCAAACATCTGTACACCTGGTCTGCATTTCCTCAAACACCGCATCCTGATACATGCCTGATGACCCAAGGATCTACTTGGCACCACTCAAGTCTCCATTTGCCTGAACAGAGCCCTCGGATCCGGTGATGGGAAGGCCCACTCTTCTTTTCGCTTGGGGAAAAGACCTGTTTACAATGCACTTGTCATCCCGGCTCCCTGCTGAAGATTTGCAGCAGACACAAAGCGATCATTTTACAAGATCGAGGAAGTCTGGGAAATCAGGTTTTCAGACTATCACCTTCTGCTTTGGCTCATTGGCTTAATCCATTTTCCTTAAACCAAGTGACTCGCAAAGAGATGGTTACGGGGTCACAAGACAACATGTGGCTTTTATTTCCTCTTTCCTAGCCAGTATCTGAAAAGCCCCGTGTTGGAATCTAAAATAATTCAGGCAGTCAAAATCCTCACCTGCTGAAATAGTATTACATACACACACACACACACACACACACACACACAAACACATACATATAATGAGTAACCTAGGAAGTTTCCTGCACCTGCTGGTTCGCTACACGGGTCGAACTTGGTGAAGAGTTGGAGAGGTTGGAGGCAAGATGTCCAACCTGGCATCGTTTATAATAACCAAACACTGAAAAGAGCCTAAATGCCCACAGCTAGGGGGATGGTTATGCACGTGACGGCATAGCCCTGTGGGGGAATATAATGATATCATTAGCCAAAGCTTGGGGAAATGCCAATAATCGTCTGAAAACTGCTGAATACCAAATCGTCTACATAGGGTTGTCTCCATTATGTACAAACGCACAGGGAAAAAAAAAAAAAAAGACCCTCGAGATTTGCACTGGGAGGTAGGATCATGAACATTTCCCCCCTGACTTATTTTACATTTTTATAATCTCTGGCTTTTCTACAAAGGAGTCACAGTGCTTTTATAAATAGATGAGCGTTTTCTATCTATTTCTATCTCTATTTATCGATTGATCGATCTGTGGTTTTCTTTAAGGCGAGAAAATTGGTTTCCAGAAGATACCATACATTGATTGAACATCAGCCCCAGCTTAGGCTGCCCCCTCTCACCACATCTCGCTATAGGCTTGGGTCCAAAAGACAGGAGTTCAGATCATTCTACCTACGCTAGTAAACAGGCCAAAGAATCCTCCGGAGAAAGCCAGCTTTTCTCCATCACCGGTGGCCATGATGACTGGTGGAATCCAGGCCAGTTAAAAAAAAAATTTTTTTTTTAATGTTTACTCATTTTTAAGAGAGAGAGAGAGAGAGAGAGAGACAGAGTGCAAGTGGGGGAGAAGCAGAGAAAGAGGGAGACACAGAATCCGAAGCAGTCTGCAGGCTCTGAGCACGTGGCAGCATAGAGCTTGATGCGGGGCTCGAACCCACGAACTATGAGATCATGACCTGAGCCGAAGTCGCACGCTCAACCGACTGAGCCACCCAGGTGCCCCAGAAATTCTTTTTTTTTTAATTTATTTTAATCTTCACTCATTATTTTTGAGAGAGAGAGAGAGCAGGGGAGGGGCAGAGAGAGAGGAAGACACAGAATCCGAAGCAGGCTCCAGGATCCGAGCTGTCAGCGCAGAGCCCGATGAGCGGCTCAAACCCACAAACCCTGAGATCGTGACCTGAGCTAAGTCCGACGCTTAACCCGCTGAGCCACCCACGTGCCCCTATGCCTATTTATACTGAAAGTCCATTTAGCACACTTTCAAAAGAGCCGGAGAGCCATTTTGGAAGTGGAACCGAGAGGCAAGAAAACGGACTTTTTGCTGGAGCGTTTAGCAGAGGCCTCCCGCGACCCGTCTACGCACAGCGTGGGAGCATTTCCTCCAACCAGCTCCTTGCTTCTTAACTGCACTTAGAGGTCCAGGGGTGTTGTCCACACGCAACCAGATGGCAGCCCAGAGCCTTTCTGCTCCTGGTGCTGAAAGCCAGTGGGGAGATAATTATTCAAGGTCAGATTTTTAGAGTTGGATGCCAGGAAAAAAAAAAAAAAAAAAAAAAAAGCAAACATTAAGGGTTAGCCAATACTTTGCAAACACTTGTTTAAGGATTTCCTAATTACTCTAAGTGGCTCCTCTCGTTGTTGCACTTAAAAGGCTGCTGCTTCGCGTGATGTCATCTCCTGCCCATTAGCTCAGCAGTCAACTTGCAGTATTAGGAGAGGCAGCAAGAAAATATTTGCAAACATCAACATTCTCAAGTCTTAAAAGATAATCCCCCTTTCAACTCCCTATGAGCATATCAGCGGTACAGTTAGGTTTTCAGATTCCTCTAAATGGTAACACCACCAGCTGGATTGTACAGAAAACCTTTCTTCTGAAGAACTCAAATTTCTAAGCGGTATCACATCAATTGCGGAGCAAGTCCTCAGAGGACTGGCCAGGCAGGTAGTTAGAGGGTAATTAGAAATGCAAATTGATAAGCTCCTTTAAAATAGCTCCAGAGCCAGCTCCCACCTGAGTAAATCTGGTGTAAGGTTTTAGTCTCAGGATTGCTTGCTTCCAAGAGATCCTGATCCGTTGACCATGGTATTGTTTCATTAGTTCTTCATAACGGCAATATTATCACGAGCACCTCCATACTGCAGACGGGGAAACTGAGGCAGCCAGCGGCGAAGCAACTTACGCCAGGCCACGCAGCTTAAGTGACAGCCCCAGAGTTGGAACGTGACCAGATGTGTCTGACTTTTAAAGTTTGACCTGTAACCTACCACGTGGCTAACACGATCTCTTTTCTCTCCTGCGGAACTGGAGATGAGGGGATTTTTTCACAAGTGCGGCGCAAAGAAGCGTTCCTCTACAGGTGGAAATCTTGCTAGAGGAGAATGCTTGCCAGACTGGCTTTCAATCTCTGTTCCTCCACTTATCCTTAGCTGGGTGACCCTGGCCAAATTACTTAGACCCTGGCCAAATTACTTAGTTTCTCGGAGCTTCCGTTTCTTTGCATAATGGAAATGACAGTGGTTCTTATCTTGGAGGGTTGTTGTAGAGATTAAATGAGCTAATGCAAGTTAGATACTTACCACGGTGCCTGGGCACAGTAAGTGCCCAATAAAAGTTTGTGTATTATTATTATTAGGATGTATAAGCTATATATTATTATATACATATTTTTATTATTATATACTATTTATATACAAGTATAATAAAGCAACAAGGTTATTATTACCATTAGTAGTATATAGTCTATATATTAGTATAATACATATGCTTATTACTATTTCTTATTTATATATGCATATAATAAACAGCATATTATTATTACTATTAGTAGTAGTACATATATCCTATATATTAGTATAATACATACATTTATTATTATATCTCATTGACATCTGAGTATAATAAACACCAGGGGTGCCTGGGTGGCTCTGTCTGTTGAGTGTCCGACTCTTTTTTTTTTTTTTTTAACGTTATTTATTTTTGAGACAGAGAGAGACAGAGCATGAACAGGGGAGGAGCAGAGAGAGAGGGAGACACAGAATCTGAAACAGGCTCCAGGCTCTGAGCTGTCAGCACAGAGCCTAACGCGGGGCTCGAACTCACGGACCGTGAGATCATGACCTGAGCCAAAGTCGCACGCTTAACCGACCGAGCCACCCAGGCGCCCCGAGTGTCTGACTCTTGATTTCAGCTCAGGTCATGATTCCATGACCTGATTCGTGATTCCATGATTCCACACGGGGATCAAGCCTCGCATCAGGCTCTGTGCTGAGTTACCCCTCTGCCCCTCTCCCCTGCTCATGCTCTCTCTCTCTCTAAAATAAAAAAATAAAAATAAAAATAAAAATAAACAGGATTATTACTATTACCATTATTATTAGTATATATATATCTTATGTATTAGTATAATACATATATTTATTATTATATATTATTTACATGAGTATAATAAATGAACAGGATTATTATTACCTATATTTATTATATCTTATTTACATATGAGTATAAAAAACAGGATTATTACTATTACTATAGTTGTTAGTGTATATATCCTATACATTAGTATAACACGTATGTTTATGATATATTATTTACATACAAGTACAGTAAACAGGATTATTATGACTATTCTTCTGATTACTGTTGTAATATTGTTCCTACACGCCCATCGTGCTCTCAGAGGGCGCCATCCGATTAATCTCAAACCGACAATTTGTGTAGAAGGCTTGGGGGGCAAACTCTGTCCTGGGGATCCACTCACCCGAGCCTTCGGCGCCTCAAAGATGGGAGAGAAAGGCTCCCACACCGCTCTTTCTTTGAGCCTGGTTCCCCCTCTGCAGTTACCAGAAGAGTATTTACTAAGCAAGTCCTCGATCGACTTCCAAAGCAAGAAAGCTGCGGTTAATTTCGCATGCCAAGAGAGACCCATGGCGCAGCATTAGTGTCCTAATTTATGAAGAGTGAAATACACTCCAGACGTGGCCAGCTGGTTCAGGTGAGGGGATAATAGAATACTAGCAAGCAACATCATGCCAAGTAACTCAAATTGTATAAGATAAAATTCAGCAATATTTAAAAGTAATTCGGCTCATTGGAAGCTTCTAGACATTCCAAAACTCAGTAATAACTAAAGCACACAGTGCAATGAATAAAATGAAAATGTGACCCGGGATCCCCCCATTTATTTAGAACCGAGAAACTGAAAATTGCTCTCTCTAACCGATAGGCCGAAAGTTATTACTTCATTCACTTAAGCATTTTACATAAGGCAATTCTCTGACGATAAATCACACTGAAATTGATTTCAGTTTAAAAATGAAAAAAAAAATTCCGCATTAACATGTGGAAGCTTAAAGATCTGCGGATCTGAATTATTGGGGGGCTCATGCTAAGACAAATTGAAAAATAAGCTTGTAGTCACTCTTAGAAAATAAATCTGCTCCTCAGAACCACCCATCATGCGAGGAAAAATAAACTGCCTCTCATTTCATTAGGAAAGCTCATTTGCATTAACATTTATACTTACATATGTAATAATGCATGGTCCCAGCCTGAATACAAGGTGGTAATTCAATCAAAAAGCTCCGTTGATATGCTATCATAAACAGCAAAAATGGAAACAGAGCCTTGGGAATAAATCACCCTCTTACTATTCAGCTGGGACCACACTGGGCTATTTTACACTACATGCATTGGTGCAATATTTCACAAATATAAAAACTGGTATTTTCCTTTTCTTTACTGACATGTGGCTGTTGAACTGGTAGCTTGCGGAGCTCTAGCAGGTGGAGGGATGAATCCCAGTGGTGGAATCAGACGGCAGGCAATGACGAGAAGGCAATTAAAATTTTTTTAATTGAAATAATTTTCATCAAAGTTTTGAAGAAAAAAAAAAAACCACTTGAAATCTTAATCCAAAGCATAAGGTTTCTACACACATCTCCATTCGGAGGGAAGGAGCCCTGGTGAAAATAAGCATCGTTTTCGAAGCGGCGATATTTTCAGTTGCCAATTAGACATCTTCTCTTGGCTGATCGCACAATTTAGAAAATGGATAAGTGGCATTTTACCAGGTTCTACAAGGTTGTTTCTCAGACAGTGTCGAGGAATCTTGGTGGCGTTGCGCATCCCTCCGCCTGGAATACTCCTCCCCTGTCCCCTCCTGCACCCGGCTCGTTGTCATTCATTTCTGCATGCATTTTCTCAGGCTTCCCTGATCACCTCCCTGTCACTGATGCTGTCCGTCCTTCTATTACCTCATCCTGGTTTTCATTTATTTTTTAAATTATTTTTATTTTTTGATCTTATTTTTTTTAAGTTTATTAATTTATTTTGGACAGTGCAGAGAGAGAGGGGGACAGGGGATCTCCGACAGCAGAGAACCCGATGCGGGGCTCGAACCCATGCACTGGGAGATCATGACCTGAGCCGAAGTCGGACGCTTACCCGACTGGGCCACCCAGCAGCTCCTCCTGGTGTTGGTGGGTTTTCTTTTGGTTTTTGTTTTCAATTTATTGTAGAAATTTTTAAGCATACTCAAAAATAAGGGAAATAACAGAACGAGACTCCGCTTCGACATCCCTGATACTTGGCCCCTGCTTTCTCCTCTTCTGCCCACTAGCCTACCTCCTATTCATGCCAAGCAGAACATCGCGTCCTTCCACCTGAAAGTATTTCGGGGTATTTCTCCAAAATACAAGGACTTCTAAAAATATAATCACATCTCAAAAACTATCACACCTAAAACAATTAACAATATCTGGAAAATTAACAATAATTAGTATCAGTATCATGACATCACCAGGCCAGTGGTCACATTTACCTGATTTGTTGGAATCAGGATCCAAAAGAGACTTGTAATTTCCTATGTCATATCGGGCTCTCTTGACCTTTGGGGTTTTTCTTCTATCTCTTTCTCTTTTTTAACTTGCAGGGTTTTTTGTTTTGTTTTGTTTTTTTTGGAGGGGGAGGCTATGGTTGTGTTAAGGAAGCTAGGTCATTTGTTGTGTAGAGCCTTCCACAATTTAGATTTGCTGATTGCATCCTACGGGTAAGTTCCGCTGTCCCTCGTGGATCCTGTAAAGTGGTAGTTAGGTCTAGAAGCTTGATCAGATTCAAGTTCAGTATGTTTTTGCAAGGTCGTTTCGTTGATAGGGTTGTGTTCTTTCATTAAGAAGTATACGATGTCTGCTGTCTCTCTTTCCATGACGTTACTACTCACTGATGACCATTGCCTAGATCCATTGATTCATTAAGCCTTACAACATAGTGATGGTCCACTTCCAAACATTCCTTCTTCACTTATTAGCTAGAAAACTCTATAAGGAAAAGCTTTTCTTCATCAACTATATGGCTACCCTGAGACACAGGTCATATAGAAAAGGCAAGATAGATGCTTGATTTATCAGTTTTTGCAAATATTTACGTGGTTCCCTAGAATCTCCCAAAGGGACCGATGACTCAATGACTGATCTGTAACTATCTATCTATCATCCATCGATCTAGCCACGACCAAAGTGTCCTTGTTTGTAGAGAAATTTATCTAGGTGAACACATGAGTTTAGTTAAAAAAAAAAAAAAAAAAAAGATGTATCCATTAAATTATAGGGGAAGTGGGACAAAGCTATGTCCCAGATTGGGAAAGTCTTAAGTAAGTGACAGAAGTGTGGAAAATGTTGCCTTAGAAAGCAGATCTCACCAGAGTTGGGGAGGGGGTAGGAAGAACTGGGTTTGATGCACATCATTCAGTATTATAAGCACATCTAAAACACGGAATTGATCTATCAAAGGAGGGAGGTCAGCTTGAAACTTGGGAAGCACTGATAGGAGGAGGCAGAATGGGCTGGGTCTAGAGAAGATGATGGGCCTGTCCCACCAACTACAGACTTCTGATATCCTTGCAGGTGCCGCTTGCAAAGGGGACGTGGGCACTGGGCTGTCTTCACATTTTCTCTCTCCGTTCATCTGGCAATGGACACGTATGTTGTTTTTCTCTCTTGGCTATTGTGCATGATGCTGCAATGGGCATGGGGCGCGGCTATATCTTCGAGAGAGTGGTTTCATTTCCTTAGATAAATACCCTGGAGTAGAATGGTTGGCTCATATGGTAGCTTTATTTTTAATTTTGTGGGGGAGAACGTCCATACTGTGTTCCATATTGGTCGCACCAATTACATTCCTACCAAGAGTCCCCCAGGTTCCCCTATTCTCCACATCCTCCCCAACACTTGTTATCTCTTGTCCTTTTGACAATGGCCATTCTAACGGATGTGGAGTGGTATCTCATTGTGGTTTTGATTTGCATGTCGCTGATGGTTAATGGAGTTGGGCGCTTTTTCATGTACCTGTTGGCCACGTGTATGTCTTTTTGGGGGAAAGAAGGCCTCTACAGTTCCTTGGTCCGTTTTTCTAATCAGATCTTTTTTTTTTTTTTTTTTTTTTTGCTATTCAGTTGTATGAGTTCCTTATATGTTTTAGTTATTAACCTCTTATCAGATAGATGGCTTGCAAAGGCCTTCTGCCATTCTGTGCGTTGCCTTTTCATTTTGTTGATGGTTTTCTTTGCTGTGCAGCAGCTTTTTAGTTTAACGTAGTCCCACTTGTCTCTTTTTCGCCTTTGGGGCTTGTGCTTCTGAGGCCATATCCAAAAAAAAAAAAAAAAAAAAAAATCATTGCCAAGACCAACATCAAGGAGCTTTTCCCCTCTGTTTTCTTCCCTCATCCTCTTTGAGGTTGGGCATGGCCATGTGATTTGCACTGGCCAATAAAACGTGAGCCAAAGTGACCCCCGTGAGCAATTTGTCGTGTGCTCTCCCTCTGCCACTGCAGTCTGCAACATCCCAAGGGTGCCTGTGCCCTTGGCTCAGGTCCCAGAGCGAGGATGATACAGACTGGAGTGGGGCCTTAGTATGGAATGAACATCGTGGGGTTAAGCCACTAAGATATGGGAGTGTGTGTTATGCACTATAACCTAGTCTATCCTGACTGATACAAGTAAGCACAGGTGAGTGGATGGCTGTTGGAAACTATTCTGTGGAAAAGTAGAAAACAGCCCGGAGTATCTCAACCGTGGCATTATTGATATTTGGCCACCATTCTTCTCTCATGCAAGTTTAGCCGCACCCCTGGCCTCTACCCATCAGGTGTCAGTGCCACTCCCTCCCTGAGGTGTGACAACCCAAAATGGTTCTAGACATTATTAAATGCTCCTGGGTTGGGGGGGGGGGGCATTCACCCCCATTTGAGAAGCACTGCTCCAGACAGAACACGGAAATTTGGGTCCGGGTGGGGCTGGGAGAGCAGGGAACGACGGAGAATGCGGCAGGAAAGGACAAGGGAACAACTCATGACAAGCAATTTAGGCTGGGGACAGACGTCATCAAATCTGTGCTTTGGAAAGATCGTCCTGGCTGTTCTGGATCACCCTAAAGTTTCCAGGCCTCTTGCCAGTGACCCTGATCCTCATGAAGTGACATGTTGGGATGGTGCCTGATGCACATGTCCTAGTCAGTGTGAATTAGGGTGTTGGTTAGCGTAAGCCTGGCCCGAAGAGTTGTCACCGCTGGGTTCAAGGTGAGTGTCTGGAAGCTTAGCTACACCGTGGTGACAGCACCCATTTAATAGATGAGGAAATACAAGCGCAGATAACAGAAGTCCCTTTGCAAGGCAGCACGGCTAGGAAATCCACCGAGATGACAACAGGCACAAGACTGAGGACTTGCCAAATGCAGGACCCTCGCTTGACTCCACGGAGGAGCAAGTATGGATTTTACATCAAAGAGAGAACTTTCTGACACCGCGTCACCATAAAAGTGAAATTTCCTCCTTAGAGTCTTGCACGGGGCGTGTACATGTCAGGGACGCTTCGAGAAGCTTTCCTGGGGCGCCTGGGTGGCTCAGTCGGTTAAGCGTCCCACTTTTGATTTCGGCTCAGGTCATGATCTCGCGGGTTCGGGAGATCGAGTCCCACATCGGGCTCTGGGCTGACGGCGCAGGGCCCGCTTGGATCCTCTCCCCGTGTCTCCGACCACCCTCCGCTCGTGTGCTCTCTCTTTCCCTCTCTCAAAATAAGTAAAATAAACATTTTTGAAAGAAGCTTTGTCGACATTCCCTCACTTAATCCTCATAAAACCCTGGCAGGCAGGCACCACTGTTATCCCTGTTTTGTGGATGGAGAAAACGAGGCAGAGGGAGTTTACATAGTTCACCCAGCCGGCAGAGCTGGGATTCAGATATGATTTGTCCATCCTCCGAACCCCTCTGCTGTGCTGCCTCTTCGTAGAAACCCTAGGATGTAGTGGGCTTCCGGCCCCCAGAAATTTAAGCCAAGGCTGCTCATTTTACTGAGTGAGATAGGACACATGAAAACACAACATATAGCACCTGCTACATACCAAACTCCCTGTCCATAGAAACCAACCTTTCAAGGGGGGGGGGGGGGGTCCAGCAAGGATGCTGAGAGCACTGGGAGTCTCTCGAGGCCCCTCCCAACTGGTGCTGTCATCAGCATCCCCCAAAGAGGCGCAACAGCCCTGCACCGCGCGGTGCGGACAAAGCAAACGGCTTGGACAAGCGTCACCCCACAGGGACGGGAGCGGCTTACGTGGCGTGGCACCTGCCCATATGCCAGGCCCCGTCCTAAGCACACGGTGGACATTAACTCCCCCAAACCCCACTCGGGTACTGTTGTCACTTAAGGCTTCCAGGTGGGGAAACAGAAGCTAGAGAAGATGAAGCGACTTGCCCACCTGATTCTACCGGAAGAGGTGCGATGGATGAGCCTCAGGGTTTTATACGACGATGCTGACGTTACAGGCTCAAATCCCGGTCCTGAAGCTGCCGCCTGGTTTAAAATTTCAACGAAACAGGCCCAGGCATTATAGGTGCAAAAAGAAGAAAAAAAAAAAAAGAAAAAAGTCGCTCCTGGTGGAGAAGGTCAGAGATACTCCAGAAAGGGGTGTTCACCTGTCGGGGATGTGGGGAGGGGCCACCCTGGGCCAGGGTCATGAAGGCTGCAAGCAGCAAAGCAGCTTATTTTTTTTTTTTTTAAACATTTATTTATTTTTGAGACAGAGAGAGACAGAGCATGAACGGGGGAGGGTCAGAGAGAAGGAGACACAGAATCCGAAACAGGCTCCAGGCTCTGAGCCGTCAGCACAGAGCCTGATGCGGGGCTCGAACTCACTCACGGACTGCGAGATCATGACCTGAGCCGAAGTCGGCCGCTTAACCGACCAAACCACCCAGGCGCCCCAAAAGCAGCTTATTTTTAAGGAGCTCGGAATCCACACAGGGGGAGAGAAGGCACGGCAAAGTCTCTCAGGACGAAGAGAGGAGCGGTCGGTGCCACCACAGGAGGCGACGGGGCTTCTCTCCTAGGGCGCTGCCTCTCACCCTTCCAGCCATTTGCGGCGCGCCCGATCTGGGTTCCTCCTTTTAATTCTGTAAGCAGGAAGAGACAAAGCCAACGTTAGACGCGGAGTCCCAAAAGGCCTCCACCATCCATAGAGGCCCTGGAGAACCAGGAACGCGCCATTTACTATCTCTCGGGGCGCCTGGGTGGCTTGGTCGGTTAAGTGTCCGACTTCGGCTCAGGTCACGATCTCGGGGTTCACAAGTTCAAGCCCCGCGTCGGGCTCTGTGCTGACGGCTCAGAGCCTGGAGCCTGCTTCCGATTCTGTGTCTCCCTCTCTCTCTGACCTTCCCCGCATTCATGCTCTGTCTCTCTCTGTCTCAAAAATAAATAAACGTTAAACAAATTTTTTAAAACATTTAACTATCTCTTCTGCAAACACATGCCCACGCACGCGCGTGCATCCACACGCGTGCACACGTGCACATTGGGGAAAGGAATCGGTAAGCCCCCCCTTGGCTTCCAGGACTCGGGATCCCGATGGTCAGGTGGGAGGAGCAGAGGCCTGAGTCTGGACGCTTCCTGTTTGAGCACCTGCCCGTGTGCCATGCTCTGGGATTCGTTTTAAAGCCGGAGGTTTAAACCAGGGGGGCGTGTGAGGTGCTGCGGTAGCCCAGGGCGAGGGGAAGGGACTGAGTGCATCTCCGAGTTGCATGGTCGCCGGAGGCAGGACTCTTGTCCTCTTTGCCCTTCGGATCCCCAGGGTCTAGCAGTCTTGCCACACAGAGTCAGCCAGCCAACCATGTCTCTTGAACAGACGAATGGAGAAGTCTGTGACCTTGGCCAAGGTCAGCTTCTTCCCTGCTGGCATGAGGGATCCTACAACCACACAGGGACGCCCTGCGGAAGGATCTAGTGACCGAATGTATGGGAGAGGCTTCCGGGAGGCAGGTGGCCCCTTTCCTAAGCAAGGAATCTCCTCTCTGACAGGCTAGCATTCACCGGATCTCCCGTGGCAATAAGAAAATACACTTCATGGTACAGTTCTCCATTTTTATTTTTAACGTTTATTTATTTCTGAGAGACAGACAGAGACAGAACACCAGTGGGGGAGGGGCAGAGAGAGAGAGAGGGAGACACAGAATCCGCGCTGTCCGCGCAGAGCCCGACGCGGGGCTTGACCTCACGGACCGCGAGATCGTGACCTGAGCCGAAATCGGATGCTTCACCGAATGAGCCACCCGGGGGCCCCATAGGGTTCTCCATTTGTATTTGTACTTTCTGGCTTGCAAGAAGGTAAGCAAGGCAAAGCTTCCTCCTCCTCTGACACCCTCCGAGAAGTCCCACAGAGCATTGCAGTCTGTCCCCCTCAGCACAGTTCGGCCCGTGGGCAGCCCGGGTTCCCTTCCGTCGTTGGCCTCTTCAGCAGATGAAAAATAAAAACCTTTCACTGGTTGACAACGAAAAGGCAGGGCTGCCTCCACTGCTAGGTAATTCAGGAAGCCTCTTTCTCATTTTAATTGGTTTCCTAATTGGACTGTTTATGGGATGTGCAATAGCCCGGGATGAAAAGGCTAGGGCGAGCAATTATGTGCCTGGCATTCCTATCTGGCAGGAGTTAATAGTTTAATCACAAGAAGGAGAAACCCCCGAAGTTCACCGGCATGCCATGCTTTCGTTCTCCGGAAATCCCTCGATTCCAGACAATCCCCCAAGTCAGAAATTGTGTCAAGCTGTGCTTACCGACTAGCAAGTTGGTGCTCCTTGAGGCTTTGGGTTCCCTTTTGATTTAGTGGAACGTGCAGGACCGGGGGCTCTCCGGGGCCCGTCAGGTTTATAGCTGCGAGCTCCCTCCTTGGCTGCAGATAAGGGGGTGAGCAGGGCCCTTGATGGGCCTGATTGATTCTCTGGAACGAAGGTTTGTCTTCCCCGGCAGAATGGATGACTTCATTCTGGTAGATGAGGTCACCCGAGTCAAGGCAATAAAGCGTCTGATATTCACATGAAAGCCAGTTTTCAAAGCAGCCTCTGAAGGAAAGCCTCACCATGCCCCCATTTGCCTACACTCCATCAGCAAGCTGTGTCTGCCCTAAGACCCTTCTTTCCTCAGTACAATTTATTCCAGCATGAAACTCTCCTCCCTACTGCCAAGAAAACTCCTGAAGCCAAATTGGATGGTTCTAATTTATAAAAATTTGAGGGGGGGGGGCGGTGTTGTGCAGAAAAATTATCCGTGACGACTCGGACATTTGGCTGAAAGAGGCTGAGTGACGTCTTCCCAAAGGAAAGCATATTCTAATTGTTGCCACATCATTTCAACTGGGTCCTTGGCTGGTTTAAACAAGCTCACTGGTCTTTTTCAGTCCCTGGTAACAATTTTCTGGTAGAGAAACAGCAGACCGGGAACGTAGCTTTGGGCCTAATCCTGTAGATTACAAGTAACGTTTTCAGTAACGCTACCGCACCGACATGGCGTTATCTGATGCGGCAACACTGGGGGGAAAGTTTGGATTTGGGAGAGGACAGAAAAGAGATTTTTTTTTTTTTCCAAGAGAGGAATAAGAAAAGATGATCTCTGCCTGGGAGCACAAATTTGAAATCCTAGCCCAGAGGGCAAAGTCTGTTTATGATTTGGGTTTCGAACTGATCTCATCTGGCCTCGTTTTATGTGCTTTCTACACACCGGTCCAGCGCTTGGTGCTTGGTGGTGGATCTGAGGAATTAGCCAACGTCCCCACGGATTGGTGTGTTAAATGTTAAACCGTCCCCACCCCAATGCTAAATAAGGAAATCCTGTATTTCCTAGACGCTGAGATGCCCTCAGTTCCAAAAGCAACATCGCCTTATGTCTCTCCGAGAAAGGAAGACCCTGGTGTTTAAACCGTATCCCAAAACGTTCTCGTCATTTGGAATTTTTGTTGAAGAAGTGGTTGGGAGTTTTATTTAAAAAAAATTTTTTTTAATGCTTATTTATTTTTGAGAGAGAGAGAGAGGGACAGAATCCAAAGCGGGCTCCAGGCTCTGAGCTGTCGGCACAGAGCCCGACATGGGGCCTGAACCCACGAACTCCGAGATCATGAGCCGAAGTTGGACGCTTAACGACTGAGCCACCCACGCGCCCCAGGGGTTTTACTTAGACACAGATTTTCACCATATATCACCCTTGGCATTCATGAAAAATGAATGTGGGATATATCGGTTAAGGCAAGGACAACCAGGTCGTGACCCCTGCTTGGCTGGAAGCAATCGTAAGAAGCCATCAATTAAAAGGCGCACGATGACTTCAGAGATGTTCAGACGGGACATGGTGTATGTATGTGACAATGGAGGACGCACAGGAGTTGGCACATAGTAAATGCTCAATAAAATACAATCATGATAATATTAAGTATTATTCTTGAGAGGACGTGTGAGGTGTGTAATTGCCAATGTTCTTCTTCTCCAGTTTTTATCACAAAGGAGGTTTCAGCAAGTCTAAGGGCTGAGTTTACTTGGACAATGACATTGCTTGCCACCTCCCCTGCACTGTCCCCGGGTCTGACCAGCCTGGCTGTCTTCCAGTAATTCCAACCGGGGACCCTCATTGGCCCCGCTCAGGTCACGCGTCCACTCTGAAGCAGGGGAATGGGAGGTTCTGAATGGCCAGATTTGGGTCA
The DNA here is from genome assembly GCF_014898765.1 of Herpailurus yagouaroundi. Classification (NCBI taxonomy): domain Eukaryota; kingdom Metazoa; phylum Chordata; class Mammalia; order Carnivora; family Felidae; genus Herpailurus; species Herpailurus yagouaroundi. Next base: position 8,334,360 of record NW_024412421.1, read on the forward strand.
TGTGCCCACTTCTGCAGCCGGGGGCAGAGTTGGTCCTCTCTCAGCATCCCTGAGAGTGGGAAGGAGTGGTTTCCTGGAGGAAGATGGCGATGATGCATTACCAGAAAGAGAGGAGATGGCCGGGGGCAGTTAAAGCCAACTCACTGGATTCAGCTCGGGACTCAGTCATCCACCTTGATGAGTCACCAGGAGCCCAGTCCTCCCCAGGAATCCAGGCAGCCCCCGACACCCTCAGTCCCCCGTGAGGATCTGGGAGACTCACAAGCGCCCTGGCCCGCAGTAAATAAGGCACTATATTTCTGTCCACAGTATCCGCAGCTCCCCACGAAAGACAGACACGAAGCATCGATCGCATCTCTCCCCAAACACACATTTAAGGATGGTACAAGCCAGGGTTGAGCATTCGCAAAAAGGGCACCCAACCACGCTCGGCAAGATCACTGTTCACTGTGCTTGTGTTTCCTCTTTTGCAATGCTGGCTATTGAAAAAATGTGGTCAAACCCATCTGAAATACCAACAAACTGAGGGATGATGGGGGGCGGGGGCGAGGGGCAAGTAGGTGATGGGCATTGAGGAAGGCCTGTTGGGATGAGCACTGGGTGTTGTATGGAAGCCAATTCGACAACAAAGTATATTAAAAAAAGAGAGAGAGATTTCCAAAAGCAAAAAAAATAAATAAATAAATAAAATAAAATTCCTAAAAGGACAGAAGCCATCAGTTAAAGAGATTGAATGAGAAAGATGTGTCAGCTGCTCATTCATTGGCCGGGAATTCCAACTTCATCCCTTGAACAACCCCTCAAGAATTATGCTCGCTTGAAGTTTTTCTAGCTTCAAAGCATCATGTAACTTGCAGAGATTAATTTCCAATATTATCAAATCTACTGCCATTATTTCCCAAAATGTGGGTGTGAATTAGTAAGTGTGATCTGAAAAAAATGGCAGTACTGTCAAATAAGTTTGGGAAATAGTGTGATCGTTTGATGCAGGAATTCTCAGAGCCTTTGGTGACAATATGACTCAATGGTTCCTGGATTCCTAATACATTCAGGTGCCTTTCATGAATTATTTGAGTTAATTTTCTCAGCAACAATATCTTCAGGTGGTCGGGAATAATTCGATCATTCCCATTTTGTAGTCAGAGGAAACGAGGCACATGTGTTTAGGCACAAAGATGTGGCCAGAATTCAAATCCAGGCTGACCCCAGAGCTCACATTTTTTTTAAGCTCTTCAACCACACTCAACACCATTTGAGTGTTGATATGCTTTATGAATTTCCAAGGGGCAAATGAGGGAGAGTTGAGTTTTTTCAAATTCATTTGGCACAAATGATCGTTTCATAGGATCCTTGTATAGGCTCTCTTGAAGTGAAGCTTGTGCACATCCCATTCTAGAAAACTCTAGCCCAAAACAATTGCTCGTTTTTCTAACTTCTTCTCAGCTCACATTTATGGACCCTACCCACCTCGCACATTCCAGGTGCTATGTTTGTGACTGGGGATAGAGCAAGAATCCCACCCTAGGGGAACCCACCATCTAGAAGGTAAGAGGATGGACACTTTGGTGCCGTGGTGGACATAAGAATCACAGGCTGTGGGTAAACAGAGAGCCAAGGGAATCAACTCTACCTTGGGGGCACCCTGGAATATTTTCCAAAAGGAGATGGGCTTTAAAGGGTGGATAGAGCCTGCCAAGCACACACACAAAAAAGGGACAGGGTCACTGCGAGTGAGAAGGTGGCCCAGCTACCTCTACTTCTCCCCTGGAGGAATGTTCCAGAAAGAATGACGTGGCATTTGGAATGCTGGAGAAGACTTCAGACTTGCTTGTGGATTTCTCTCTCGAAGTCCCTATAACCAAGAAAATGGCACCACAGGAGATGCTGAGTACCTGGGCATGTGGGAGGGTGGCCTGACAGGCTTCACTGCCCTTGGCTGGCTTCACAAAAGCTGCCACCTGAGTTTGGCAGGGTCTTGGGCTCCACCCGGAAGCAGATCTCACCAGGGGTGGAGCCAGCTTGCTCCCCACAATGACCTTACGTGGTGGTTTTAACATAGGTCTGCGCCTTCAAAAGGTGGAGGCTTATATCCTGCCCCTTGAATGGGGGTCAGATTCAGTGACTTGATCCTAATGAATAAAAAGAATGCGACAAAATAGATTTTGTGTGGCTTCTGGGGTCACAAAAAGGACACAGCTTCTGCTTCGTTCTCTCTGTCTCTGTCTCTCCCTGTCCCTCTCTATCTCCCTCTCTATGTGTCTCCCTGTGTGTGTGTGTGTGTGTGTGTGTGTGTGTGTGTGTCTGTTTCTTGCTGTCTCTCTCCCTTGCTCTGGACGAGCACGTTTGGAAGGCAGCCGCCATGTTAGAAGGAAGCCCAGACCACCTGGAGAAGCCACATGGAGGGTTTCGCAGCTGGACCCAGCTCGGTTCTCAGCCAATACAGTCACATGTGGAATTACATTATCAGAGCACTTAAGCTGCCCATATTTGGCTACGTAGCCCGGTAGTTGTGATGGTCAGAGATGGGGAGTAGGGTATGCCAGAGAATTCGTTTATCTTTAAAAAAAAAAAATGTCTACTTGTGTGTTTCTCTTCTTCACTAGGCCCTGTGGGAAGAGAAGCACAGGAAAAATGCAGAGAAGGGCACACATTTTTGGGGGGGCTTTGGGACCGAAGAGGGCTCAGATCCAGAAAGTTCTAAGATATCCCCTTACACAGAGGTTTTAAAACCTTTCGAGCAGGTACCATGCAAAATCCACCAATGCTCCAAACACAGCAGTGATTCAAAGTATCTCAAAAGAAGTCGGAGACCTCCAGGGGTCTACCAGGCACTCACGGGCTTAGTTGGTCTGCTCCGCTGAATCTCGTCAACTGGCAGGAAGTTTCTCTGGACTCAAGAGCAGCCACTCCCCTAGAGGATCAGTGACAAAGCAGCTCCAGTGTGAGCTGGGGAAATCCTGACCGTGGCCTCTCATAGTTTCCCAACCTGCTCCACACCTGGGCAGGTGCTGGGTGAGGTGTGGGCGGAGGAAGGAGGAGGCCATGGCGTTGGCCTTCATGGGTTTCCAAACCGAGCTCTCCTTCCACCGCGAGTTCGGTAAATGCTACCGGAGGCCACCGTCTAGCAGAGGCGCTCAATTTTCAGTTACGGGTTGCAGGAATCTTTCCCGGTCTTGCTCCTTGGAGGAAGGTAATTGGGTGTACCCTTTCTTAAACGCTTTAAGCTCCAGGATGGAAATTAAAAGGGTTTGCTTTCTAACGGTTAAAGAGAGCTCTGAATTACCCAGAAAAGACGACGGTCTAAAGCATTCTGGGAAATGGGGGGTTTTTGTCTTCGTTATCGGAGGGCCTCCTGCTTGCCAGGCTAGCGGCTGGCATGTGGATTGTTGGTGGAGACAGCCGGTGAATAAGTGAAGGCTGAAATGGTTAATTACTGTGGCTGTAAGCGTTACAGGGAAATGCACTCTGAGGGCGGGTGATGGGGATCAGACCCCCCCCCGGGGGCCCAGGATTCCGTGTTCCCTTCCATGGCTATTTCGACCTTGTCCGAGCTGGTGCACAAAGGCCCTCCCTGAGCTTTGTGGCAGCCTTGTGAGACAGCTCGGAGGAAGGAAGGTGGCAGCCAGCTCCCCCCTTTCTTTATAGCCAGCATCCATATCCTTCCCCACCGGGTGCCTTCAGCAGGTGCACGAATCCACTCTCCCACCCCCACTGCCGTCCACACAAATAAAATCCTAAGAATGGCCAATATATTCTGAGCCAAGTCACAATAGCCCGCGAGAAGAAATGCATAAACTCATAACTTCAAACCTAGGCTATTTAGCATCCCATTAAAAATATTCAAAATATAAATCAAAATTCATAGGAATAAGTAATATTCAATTTAGAATTTATGGCATTTTAAAATAGGATGATTTCCTCAAATGTGCAATAAATTTGGTTTTGTGGAATTGCACTTGCCACCTTATCATGACAGTTGCTTTATCTACACAGCCCGCCAAAGCAGAGTCACTTTATAGAATCTAAATTCACAAATCAACTGTCGTCTTCACTTCACTGATTCATTGCTGATGGGCCTTTCACAAGGTAAAAAAAAAAAAAAAAAAATCCCTTCTGAGTTGACAAGAGTAATAAATGGGGAGGTGAGCACTGCCCATCCATCCGCTGGCCCGCTGACCCGCCTATAGTGATACATGGCAGAATAAACTCATAAACCAGCCGCATCTTTTGACCTTTCAGAGTAAATGGAAACAGAAGAGCATTTGTGAGGATCACGCTGAGAATCGGCGTCTGACCGGAGGATTCACAAACTCAAGGAGCACCTTGAAAACGAGAACCCAGGCCAGCCCACTGAGAGTCAAAAATTTTGAAATTTTGGACAGGTTTCCCCTTCATCAGTGTCTATCGTCCCCACGGTTCTGTTGTTTAATCAGGTGAGAGAGTGCTGGGGCGGGACACATAACATAACTTGTAGAATCTGCAGAGAAAACACAGCCCGAAACACTAGGAAGAGGGAAGGAAGGAAACTGACCAGATCAAAAGACACGTTTATGTTGCCGATGTCCCCAGAGCTCGCTCTGTGTAGTTTCTCCAAACACCAAGTTCTGGCCCCAACTAAGGTAAGGAAAAACCTTATTTTGTTACGCAAGAAATTACTATGAGTAACAAATACACCGTTGTTAAGGTCTTTAGGAAGAAACGCAGATTTGTCTTTGATTTGGCAAAAGTCAGAGCTTTTATAAAAAAGTCTTCAGTTAATTTAAATGTGGCCCGAGCTTTCTCACCTGGTTTAAAACACACACACACACACACACACACACACACACACACACAATTTGCAGAATGGAAAAGCATTTTTCGGTTCCCAATCTACAATATTCAAAGCCAAGCTCTTAATTATGTTTGACAGAAAAGTAAGAAACAAGTCCGGTGGCATCTCAGTCGTGACATTAGCACATGGATTTCAGTTTTCTGAACTCAGCTCCAGGTCAGAAGCGCCTGTATGGGATTCAAATGACTAACGGGATGTTGAATATCAGCGGGTATCCAGAAATGGATTTCTGCTTGTAAGAGGTACTCAACAGTAGGGACATATATAAGCAAGTGCTAATTCTGACCTCGGATTTCGCATCTGTACCCAGATGCTCTATTGGCAAAGTAAATGTGTTTTAAGGAACTATTTTAAATAGTAAAAAATAACGCCACATCATTATAGAAGGGTTGGAAGAGGAGAAAGGTCATGGGCAATGAAATCACCCTACCGTAACTACGGTGTTATTAGTTTGTTTATTCATGTTCAGTTTCACATATGTTCATGGGATAGCATATACATTATTTTATTTTATTTTATTATTTTTTTAAATATTTTATTTATTTTTAAGAGACAGAGACAGAGCATGACAGGAGCGGAGCAGAGAGAGAGGGAGACACAGAATCCGAAGCAGGCCCCAGGTTCTGAGCGGTCAGCGCAGAGCCCGACGTGGGGCTCGAACCCATGAACTGCGAGATCATGACCTGAGCTGAAGTCAGACGCTTAACCGACTGAGCCACCCAGGTGCCCCGCATATACGTGATTTTATAATTTTGCTTTAATACCTTTTTTTTTTTTTTT
>NW_024412421.1:8340070-8372980 GCF_014898765.1 Herpailurus yagouaroundi
TTTTTTTTTTTTTTTGAGAGACAGAGAATGCGTGCACACGTGAGTGGGGAAGGGCAGGGGGAGAGGGAGAATCTTAAGCAGGCTGCATGCCCAGTGCAAAGCCCAACGTGGGGCTTGAAATTAGCACCGTGAGATCATGACCTGAGCCAAAACCAAGAGCCAGATGCTTAACCGACTGAACCACCCAGAGGCCCCTCATGCTTTTTGTTATTGTAATTTTAATGGCTGCATAATTATCTATCAAATAGATGCACTATAACTCGTAATTCAGTTTATCATCACTTAGTTTATAATGGTTGGATTTTCAGGCAGCTTCTAAAATTTCAAATTAAAAATGAGGCTCCGATTAACAACTTCATATTTGTGAAAAATGTACTCGTTGACATTTAAATTTCGAAGGGCTAGTTAAATAACAAATTAAATATAGCAGTGGAGAGAATTGGGGAACCACAAGATAGATCTGAGAAACTTACTCAGAATGCAGAATGGAGGCATAAAAAGATGAATCAGATGAAAGAGAGATTAGGGGACACACAGCATGGAATCAGAAGATCCAAACACATCTCAAAGGAGTTCCGGAGATGAGCGTAAGGACGATGGGAGGGAACATTATGTGTAAATTGTAGATGAAAGCTGACAGTTTCCTAGAATTGAATTGTCACAAGACCTCAAAAGAAGCATATTAAATATTGAGGAGAATAAATTAAAGAAATCCATACTCCTACATATAGTAACACAAGTGCAGAATACCAAAGACAAGGAGAAAATCCTTAAAAGCAAATCAAGGGAAAAGGACTGGAATTGGAATGACAATGGGCTCATTAAAAACAATCAAGGCTAGGGGGCACCTGGGTGGCTAAGTTGGTTAAGCGACTTCGGCTGGGGTCATGATCTCAAGGTTTGTGACTTTGAGTCCCATGTCAGGCTTTGTGCGGACAGCTCAGAGCCTGGAGCCTGCTTCGGATTCTGTGTCTCCCTTCCCACTTTCTCACTCTCTCTCTCGAAAAATAAAATTAAAAATGACCAAAAAATTTTGAAAAAAAAAAACAATCAAGGCTAGTAACCAATAGGGTAATATCTTCATGTTGTTGAAGGACAATACTTTCCCAAGGACAGATATGAATTATTTAAAAGTGAACATCAGAGAAAAGTTTTCAGATAAAGACTGATGGCGTTTCCTACTCAAAGGTCCTTGCTACTAAAAGATGATGTAGAGAAGGAAGGAACTGAATCTGGACGCATAAGGAGTAAACTGGTAAACTTTCTACAGACCACATTCTACGACCATAATACGATTACGTCATAAAAAAGAACCAATCTCAGCCTCTATTCGGAAATTAGGCAATGACAGTGAAAACAACCAAAATCTTCTACGTAGAGATGGGTCACAAAAGAAACTGTAATGAAAATAGTAAAGCAGTTAGGACTGAATGCTGATAGAATGGTTATCAAAACTCATGCTGCAAAGACAAAACAATACAAAGTGAAATAATTGTAGCCCCGAAGTCACACATTATGAAAGACTTAATGAGAGAAATATCCTAAGGGTAATAGGAAAAAGAAGTAACCAAAAAGAACCAAAAGGAATAACGTGGAAAATAAAATAGTGTGATGAGCAAAATTAAAAGCTACTTCTCTGAACAGATGAATGGACAAAACCCTGGCAAGATTAATCAAGGAAATAAAGGGACATAACCGTAAATACAGTAGGACTTTTCAAAATCATGAGAATACCGTGAACAGCCTTATGTGAATACATTTTAAAACTCAGAGGGCATAGGAAACTTCTAGAAAGATATAGAAATAAAAATTGACTGGTGAAGAAATAGAAAAGCTAAGTAGTACATTAAGTCCATGTCATCAATGGTCCCCAAACCCCTTTCCACAAACATCAGGCTCAGACGGTTTTTTGGGTGAGTTTTGTCCAATCATCCAAGAATTGATGACCTCGGTTTCATACAATCTCTACCACAGAACAAAAAAAAGGTAGAAAATTTTCCATTTTATGAAACTAAAAGTTAATCTTGACATCAAGACAAGAAAAGGACACTACTGAAAATAAAATTATTGGCTTACTTAGGAATATAGATGTGAAAACCCTTTAAAACATCTAGCAAGGAAAACATTCATAAGCGGGTAGGATTGATCCCCTCAAGGGCGGTTTAAGATTAGAAAAACGCATTAGTGCAATTCTCTGTATTAAAAGATTCAAGCAAGAGCGTGATCATAACAGTAAATGCAGAAAGAAAATTCCAGTTCAGCTCAACTCTTATTCATGATAAAAGTCGTGGCAAACCAGAAATTGCAGGGAATGCCTTTACCTTCATAACCAGCATCTATCAAAAACTCAGCAAATACTCTCTGTGGTGGTCAAAGTTGAGAAGCATTACATTTGAAGTCAGTAATGAGGCAAACATGATCTCTATTACCATTTTTATTCAACATAATTCTGGAGGTCCTGTTAAGTGTAATAAAATAAGAAAAATAAAGAAGCAAAAGAGTGTCAAAAGTAGAAATTAAAAAAAAAAAATTCCATTATCGCTAGCGTAGAACAAACAGGACCTTGCTATTTTCTTGGGAACCCAGAAAACTTTCCACCATTTTTCTGCTTGTGAGACTTCGTACTTCACGCGTCTTCCTGGAAATGCCATCCTTAGAAGGATGAAGGCTGGGGTCTTCCACTCAGTGCTTCAGCCTATAATTTTAAACTACATTCATTCACATAGCAAATATTTATTGATCACTTACTATGTGCCAGGCAGAGTTCTAAATGCTAGAGATGCAGCTGTGAATAAAACAGTCACAAGTGCCTGGCCTTCAGGGTGCTAATATTAGGTGGTGGTCGATGCTTAGAAGAAAAATAAAGCAGGAGACGGGACAGGGAATGTTTACGAGTATATGGGCGTTGCTTAGGGCAGAGGGGGATGCCTGGAAGAGAAGGATCAGGGTGCCTCGCTGAGAAGGTGTAAAGACTTGAGTAAGAGACCTGTAGGAGATGAGGGAGTCAGCAACAGTGTTGTGAAAAGAAGGAACAGGAAGTACAAAGTGCCTGAGTGTCCTGGCTCATTCAGGAGACATCAAGAAGGCCATTAGGACTAGAATGAAGTGAGCACGGGACAGAGTAACAGACGAAGCTGGAGAAGTAATAAGGAGGATCCCAGTTGATGTTGGGCCCCGTACACCCTTGTGAGGAACTGGCTTTTACTTGGAGAGGTATACGGAGCTACGGAAGGGTTTTGAGCTGAGCAGTGACACGACCTGACACACGTTGTTAGAGTTCTCTGGTCGCTGTACCAGGTGCACACCATAGGGCGCTTGGGTGGAAGCCGGAAGCCCAGTTAAGAGGCTACTGAAGTCCATTGGCTGATAGATGGTGGTGCTCAGGCAGGTGAGGCAGCCAAGGAGAGCAACCCCAGGCTTCCACAGCATCATCTTCCCCCAAAGCCCAGGGATGGCAGGAATTCAAGCCTCTCAAATGCCGCCTGTTGCCCCTGGGAACACTCTGGTGAGAAATCACATTATTTCAGGGTAGGCTTTAGCACAAGCATGTGGAGATGAGGTATGTTCACACGAGGTAGCCACATCAAGGGGGGCGAAGGGGGAGTGGAATGGATTCTGTTTTGCTCAACCTTGGCTAAAGACACAATCTTCTAGAAGATGCCTCCCCAGGGCAAAGACCAGAAGGCCAGGCCACGAATCCCCTGCAGAATCCATTGGAAAGAAGAACTTTCTGATGTGGTTGACGCCTCCTCTAGACGTTCCCAGTTCCCACCAACACTCTGGAACAACAGCAGCTTAGTGGCCCTGACTCCCCCTACTTGATAACAAATACACGAATGCAGATAGATATAGACGAAAAAATATACAATGATAAATTCCTGTTATTTTCATTACTATTTATTGATCTTCTACTATGTGCCAGGCATTGCATTAAGACTTCAACATAATTTATCTTATTTAATCGCCTAAAACAACCCAGCAAGGGAGGTATAAATAGCCCAGCTTTACAGATGGAAAATCAGGACTCAGAGAAAAGACACAAGTTAATATTAGACCCGGAGTGGCCTCGAAGCCTTATGCTCTGTCCACCATCCCACACTGCCTTGAATTGGTTGGCAGATATGATTTCTTTTTCCTTGTTTTTTTTTTTAATTGAAATATAGTTGACATACGATATTCCATGGGTTTTAGGTGTACTGCATCGTGATTAGATATCTATCTACGTTATGAAATACTCACCGTAAGTGGAGTTACCATCTGTCACCATAAAATGTTATTACGATATTATGGGCCCTACACTCCACGCTGTAGAGCCCACAGTTATTTTATAACTGCAAGTTTGGATCTCTTGGTCCCTTTTGCCTATTTTGCCCACTGCCGGACCTCCCTCGTCTCTGGCAACCACTAGTGGGTCCCCTGTATTTAGGAGTCTGTTTCTATTTTGTTCGCTCATTTGTTTGGTTTCGTTTTAGGCTCCACGTGTAAGTGAAATCATATAGTATTTGTGTTTCTCTGTCTGACTTACTTTTCTTAGCATAATCCCTTTAGGTTCGTCCATGTTGACCCAAATGGCAAGAGCTCACTCTTTTTTATGGCTCAGTAATATTCTGCTGTATACACACACCCTTCCTTCTTCGTCCATTCATCTGTCGATGGACGCTTAGGGTGTTTCCCTATCTCGCCTTTTGTAAATAATCTGCAATGAACATAGGGGCACATACATCTTTTTGAATTAGTGTTTTTGTTTTCTTTTTAAGTGTATTTATTTATTTGGAGAGAGAGAGAGATGGAGAGAGAGAGAGGACAAACAGGGGAGGGGTAGAGATAGAAGGACAGAGAGAATCCCAAGCAGGGTCCACACTATCAGCACAGAGCCTGATGTAGGGCTTGAGCTCATGAGCCATGAGATCATGACCTGCGCTGAAATCAAGAGTCAGACCCTTGACCGACTGAGCCACCCAGGCGTCCCTAGTGTTTTTGTTTTCTTCCGCTAAAGACCCAGAAGTGGGATTGCTGGATTATATAGTAATTCTATTTTTCACTTTTTTGAGGGACTTCCTCTTCTTTTCCAGAGTGGCTGCACCTGTTTACATTCCCACCAGGGTTCCCTTTTATGTACATCCTCCCCGATACTTGTTACTTCTTGTCCTTGTGATACTTGCCTTTCTGGACACATTTGAGGTGATATCTCATTATGGTTTTGATTTGCATTTCCCCGACGATGAGTGACGTTGAGCATCTCTTCATGTGTCTGTTGGCCATCTGGATGTCTTCTTTGGAAAAATGTCTATTCAGATCCTCTGCTCATGTTTTCATCGGATCGTTTGGGCTTTTTTTTTGGTGTTGAGTTGTATGAGCTTTTTAAAAATATATTTTGGATAGTCACCCCTTATTGGGTATATTGTTTGTAAATACCTTCTCCCATTCACGAAGTTGACTTTTTGCTTTGTTGTGCGAAAGCTTTTTTAGTTTGAGGTGGTCTCACTTCCGACACCGTTATTTCCGACGGTGGATTCTGGTGGACTTTGATGGAAAGTTTTGTGGACATGAACTTTATCTGAGCTGTCACTTGGACTCTTCTTTATTCCTAAGCCAGTGGTGTAGAACAGAGGTTAGCAACCTTTTTCTTAAAGGGTCAGACAGAACTTTAGGCTTTAAAGCTATCTGGTCTCTGTTACAACTGCTCATTCTTGTGATTGTAGCATGGACACAGCCATAGACAACATGCAGATGAATATGTGGGCTGGGATCGTGTTCCAATAAATCTTTCTTTATAAAAACAGGTGAACTCGGCCCCCGGGCCATAGTCTGTAGGTGCCGACTGTGGACTGAGAGAATGGTTCCCGGATCTCGGGCCGGGGTCACGACCTACTGGATTCTCAAGCTTCAGGAAATCAGTTCATCTCATTCATGAAATTGAGAGGGGCGCCCAGGTGGCTCAGTCGGTTGAGCGTCTGACTTGGGCTCAGGTCATGATCTCAAGGTTCGTGGGTTCGAACCCCACGTCGGGCTCTGTGCTGATGGCTCGGAGCCTGGAGCCTGCTTCGGATTCTGGGTCTCCCTCTCTGTCTGCCCCTCCCCCGATCATGCTCTGTCTCTCTCTGATTCTCAAAAACAAATCAACATTAAAGATTAAAAAAAAAAAAGAAATTGAGATAAGGATGTGTGAGAATCAAATAACTGAATATGTAAGTGACTTAGAATTTCTCAAAACGGAAAGTATTATCGTATGCCGCCCTTCAAGGTTTTTAAATTAGAACCCACATTGATTTTAGCACAACAAACTCAAGTCTAGGCAAGCCTGCAGACTCTGAGATCTCAAAGGAAAGAGCTCCGTGTTTTGGATGAGATCCTATTGATTTTCTGAACACAGTACATTCACTGAGTACCAATTATGCGTCAGACGTGGGGCGACAATGGAAGGCGCTGATGCCATGCCGAGCTCTGTGATAATGTTTGAGTTTGAGGGAGTACCTATTTGGGTTATCGGCGAAAAAAAAAAAAAAACCTTTCAGACAAAACAATTATTTTAATTTAGTGCTTTTGTGTTTCCAAACCAATCCACTAAGATGTGACTCTGAGGTCCTTAAGTACAATTCACATCTGAACTTGACTCCAGTTGGATTTGGTCAGTATAGTGTAACCACCAGGGTATTAATTGAAGCACGAGGAAATACCTCTGGTCAGTTTCATTACCTAATGGCACTTTGGTTTTCTAATGCATCTTACTAAAGAGCTGTTGCATATGCATAGACTAGTCCAGATTTTACAAGGAAGAGTTTATGCTGATTAAAAAACAAAAACAAAACTGGCCATATTCTCCTTAGGCTTCAAGAACTTATTTTTCCTATTAGTTTTCCCACACATGACTGTACTTTAAAATAATGGCTGGATTTCATTGAACACTATTAGTGTTTTTTGTTGTTGTTTGTCTATAAAATTTAAAATCCTCTGCTGGTTTAATGTATATGTCTGAGTTGAGTTCCCGAATATTACTGACTATAAAAGACGCATTCCCTCAAATGTTAAATAATTTCTTTAAAATGTGGTGGTTGTGGGGTGCCCGGATGGCTCAGTGGGTTGAGCGTCCGACTTCAGCTCAGGTCATGATCTCACCATTCATGGGTTCGAGCCCTGCGTCAGGCTCTGTGCTGATGGCTCAGAGCCTGGAGCCTGCTTCCAATTCTGTGTCTCCCTCTCTCTCTCTGCCCCTCCCCTGCTCGCGCTCTGTCTCTATCTCTCAAAAATAAATATTAGCAAAAATTTTTTAAAAATAAAAAATGGTGACTTTATGCTAGGCATAACATTTTGTTTTCCTTACCCTGACTTCCTTTAAGAATTAAGTGTACCCTTTGCTAATTCAATTACTCAGTATCGACTCTAAACTTTCTGTTTAAAACCTGATTTGATGAAAAGCCATTTGAAATGTTAGTTCGTATTGTTCTCTCAGAGTGTGGGAGCACTGATATTCCATGCCTGATACATGATCTGGTTCCACAGGGTTTTATTTTTGTTTTAAAACATATTGAAAGCACAGTCTAAAATAAGAATACTTTGAACTGTAATCATATCAATTTATTAAGTACCGACTGAGTTCCATTCAAATTTATGAGGGGGAGAAAAAAGGAAGAAAGAAATAACCAAGTCCTAACCCAATAGAAAGAAATTGTGAAAAGACCTTTTTTTTTTTTTTCAAAGTTGGCCCTTGTTCAAGCTACATATGGTCACATAATCTTTTAAAAAGCACAACTCAAGTCTCAATTTAATTATGTAATAGCATAAATGGAATTACACTGCTGATGAAGTTCAGTGCTTAAGCATCAGCACAGCAGGCTGGCTGAGTGACCCTGACTCAGTGCGCTTGGCCATTGAGGCAGCCCGGGGCACCTCCACGTCTTACCTCCCCTAAGCTAAATCGCGGTCACTGGGCTGGATGGATCCTTCACATTCATGGCCTTCCAGTTACCTTGTAAACACGATCGTAATGCAAAGTCAACGACCGCTTAACAGGACGACCTTCTGTACGCGTTCTCCTTTTTGTATTTTTTGGGTCCCAGGGATGAGCTGATGGAAGAGCCTTGGCTTTCCTAGAAGACTTCTAGCTTGAACTCTGGGTAGACTGAGCAAACGTTCTACTGAGCAAGTCTGCTTGGGCTCTGTACTGCTCTCACTGTCCGCCGTGCTGGCCAGCCTCCATATTGCTAATAATCTGCAGGGAACACGAAAGGCTTTCAGTTCAGCTTTTCTCCTTTAACAGAGGAAGCAGCGAAAATATGAGTGAATACCTTTGGCTATGGGTCATACCCTTGGTGGCTTGAGCTGGGGCCTGGCTCTTCTGATGTCAGCCACGGCCTTTAGATCAACACCATCCTTTGGTGGGCACATCCACCAAGCTAGACCCCCTCCTCTCGTGGCGCTGTCCACATAGGCGTCCATCAGGGCACACATCACAGTGTCTTTGTGTTTCCCAGTAGCGTTGGAACTCTTCAAGGGATTGCGTTTTATTCTCTGTATGCTCAGCACCTAGAACAGGGTCTATTGCATATTTATAAAGGGCACTGTAACCAGAGAATTGCCTCTACACAATGACAGATCTTGATTCTTTATATTTACTAGCTCACAGAGATTTGTTTTGTCAATGTTTTTATTTATTTTTGAGAAAGAGAGAGAGAGGAGACATGGGGGAAGAGCGGAGAGAGAGGGAGACACAGAATCCAAAGCAGGCTCCGGGCTCTGAGCTGTCAGCCCAGAGCCTGACACAGGGCTCCAACTCATGAACTGCAAGATCATGGCCTGAGCTGAAGTCTGACGCTTGATCGACTGAGCACCACCCCCCCCCCCGCCCCGTGCCCCCGGAGATTTCTTTTTTCAGATAAGAAAACAGACCCAACAAAGTTGGATAATCTACCGAGGTTCCCATTACCGCTAAGTGGCAAGACGGGATTTGGACCTAAATCTGTCTCCCAGACCCAAGCTCTTTGGATCCTACCCCGAAATAAGGAACGTAAGGTAAAAAAAAAAAATGATAGGTTCCCACAGAAACCGTATTTGAAGTGCCGTGAGACTTGGGGAAGGAATCACCACCAGCCTGAAAAATCCCTTGGCCCGTCTGCCCTCCAGGACTCTCAAATAACATCCGAGTCCAAAAGTGTGCTCCCCTGCTCGTTTTCCAGTGGGAGTCGGTCCATGGCAGTGTGCTGCACCTCTGTGCCGTTAGACCTGAGAGCCATAGGAGATTAGCCTTGAGAATTTCAGTGGGGGAGGAGGGCACCACGGCCCGGTTAATCAGAAAGCAGGCCAAGGTGCTCCCAGTAAGCCCCCAATAGCTGTGCTAATGCAAGGCAGGCAATAACCCATATAGCCTCTTAGTGGTGGCTAAATCCAACCATGGCTCATGCAGCGAGCCACCTCCCAGAAAGCCACTTGTTGGTCACAGCGCCGTCCCCTGCCTGCCACCATGTGTCACTCTGTCTCATCAGAACCACTCAGCTGCTCCTTAAAACTTGCGAAGCTACTCTTTGATCGCTCAAACCATTCGGCCAAAGGCGTGCTTACGGGTCATTAGCTACAATGCCAACTTGCATTGTCTATGAAAAACTAGATCTGGGGTGATATTTCTGGCCTTTGAAACCGACATGTGATGGAGGGTGATGACGGAGATGCTTTCTCACAACTTGCTAACTTGCTCCCATTAGAAAGAAGCCTTCTGGGGGTGGCTGGGTGACTCAGTTGGTTAAGTGTCCAACTCTTGATTTCGGCTCTGGTCGTGATCTCGCAGTTCATATGTTCGAGCCCTGTGTCGGGCTCTGCTTTGACAGTGCAGAGCCTGCTTGGGATTCTCTGCGTCCCTCTTCTACTCGCGCTCTCTCTGTCTTTCAAAGCAAATCAATAAATTTTTTTTAACGTTTATTTATTTTTGAGACAGAGAGAGACAGAGCATGAACGGGGGAGGGTCAGAGAGAGAGGGAGACACAGAATCGGAAACAGGCTCCAGGCTCTGAGCGGTCAGCACAGAGCCCGACGCGGGGCTCGAACTCGCGGACCGCAAGATCATGACCTGAGCCGAAGTCCGCCGCTTAACCGACTGAGCCACCCAGGCGCCCCTCAAAACAAATAAATAAACTTAAAAAAAAAAAAAAAGCAATCTTCTGGTTCAAATAACATGGTAACTTACAGGGTCACCATTTTTTTGTGTTTCCTATTCTATTACCTTGCCTTGAAAAAAAAAATCTGTGGGGGCACCTGGGTGGCTCAGTCGGTTGAGCGGCCGACTTCGGCTCAGGTCACGATCTCGCGGTCCGTGAGTTCGAGCCCCGCGTTGGGCTCTGTGCTGACAGCTCAGAGCCTGGAGCCTGCTTCAGATTCTGTGTCTCCCTCTCTCTCTGACCCTCCCCCATTCATGCTCTGTCTCTCTCTGTCTCAAAAATAAATAAACGTTAAAAGAAAAAATAAAAGAAAAAAAATCTGTGCTTCTTACTTTTGCAAAAAAAAATCCTTTTAGAAATCGAAAGTTATCCTTTTTTTTTCATTTTAAATAGGATAGTAAGAAGGAATAACTCATCATGCTTCCCTTTTTGCTTTGATTGCCAGGAAGCTCTAAACCAAAATCTGTTTTTCCTTGCACACGTTTTCCCCTAGTTCGATTGAATCACCATAATCGTTACCCATCACCCCATTATTACCCAGCATTGTTCTTTTTCTGTTCTTTTACCGTTTCTGTCCTTTTTTGGGGGAAAGATACCTAATTTCTTTTTGAAAAGCAGAGGAGTATAAATAATTGAATCATTCTTAACCCCAATACACACTGCAGATAAATGTAGCCTTTCAAAAATGATTCTTCCCTTCACCCTGCCATTCTGAAATTCCCGATGGCACATCCTTCATATGAGCAGAGAACCACTGATGCTATACCTTGCATTTGGCCTCCAGCCTAGACCTCAGACACAGAAGCTGACTTAGGGCCTCTCTTCGGGTACTCGGGAGGATCAATGTTATTGCCACTGGCAGCTCCCCAGCCCCTCCCACAGCCTCCTTCCAACAGGTTACAGGATCAAGATACTCTGATGCTTGTTATCACTTATTATGGTTGACATACAACCGTCCCAGAATAACATCTATTTTAACGTCTGAATTATTTTTTTCTAAAATTAATGGGCAAGATCCTAAAACTCTCCTTATTACAAAAGACAATGTGATTAATCACAAATAAAACCCCTCTGAGCATAAACGAATAAGGTTTGAGCCACTTCGAGTTATTTTTCCTGTCTGATAAAACCATTATCACATTTACAGCTTTTACAATGCTGAACCACATTCCTTTGATCATCTTATAAAATTAATTGATCTTGCTTATCTATTGTTCTATTTTAAATCATTTAATTGAGGATATTAAGAGAAGTAATGGTAACAACTGAGGCGTTTATTAGGCACTGATGTTCAAACCTGCAGTGTGATGTTCATCATCTGAATTTCTCTATCACCAAATTCTATTCTTGTGGGAATTTACATATAGAACACCTCCAGCCACAAATAATTTGCTGTTGCCTGACGTTCTGAAGGACAGACGTACGCTGTGGCAAATCACTGCGGCTATACTTAATTTTAATTATTCTTTTAAATCAGATAGATACCCTGCAGTGAAATTCTTATAATTACATAGAACTTAAAAGTTTCTAAAAGCCTTCATTTCAACTTCAAATCTAAATGCAAATGAATGCAGGAAAGAGTCTCCCTCCCCCACCCTCCCTCGCCAAAATTATGAAGGAATTCTCTGAAAGCTTAGGTTGATCGGGAAACCTATATTGTGGCTCCAAAGAGGCCCTTCAGGCCCCGAGGCCATTCCCTTCTGCACTGCCTGGCCAGGGTCACCTGCTGGAGAGTCTGGAAGCCCCAGTTTCCCCAAATGACAGGTGGATGCATTCAGAGAAGTGGTCCCAGGGAACAGGATGGTGGAATTGACGGGCAGGACGGGGACAGGGAGGGAGCCCATTAAAGGTACGTTAACGAACCAGTCAAACTGGGGCTTGAGCCTGCTGGAGAGCACTGGGAGTCAGTGTCGAATGCGGTGGGTCTCAGAGTTATCCCATCTGACGGGCGAGGGAGCTGAGGTACTTATCCTTCACTCCAATCAGTCATTAACAGGGCTCGCTTCCAAAGAGGGTCAACTCCCCGGCACGGAAGTCCTTGAGTGTGAGCCCCGTGGGTGCCTCAGCCCGAGAAAGACCCCAGGGAGAGGGCCCCAGCTGCTAAGGATCCCTGAGGGACCTAAAGAAATAAGGGACCAGGGGCACTATCTCCGGGGTAGGAAACATCTTTACCATAGGGAAGTTGCTGCTCAGCAAAGTCAAGGAACTTTCCCAAGGCAGCACAGCAAGAAACAATGTAGTCCGAATGCACCCCGTCTCCAGAGCTTGGGCCCTTAACCGGGAAACCTGCCAGATGCGGTACCAATGCCGACCTCCTCCCTCGTGTTCCCGGTGCGCCTCCCAGCTAGGGCGCTCCCGTGTCGTCCTGGCGACTCAGGACCCAGCTTCCTGGCTCCCCTGAAGCTCCTCCAGAATCGGGACCACTCCCACCTCAAGCCTTCACCGAATTCCTGCACCGCCTTCCATCTGATCTCTGCGATCGGACAGGAAACCCCAGTGTCGTCTCCGGTCACTGACCCAGGGGGGTACAGTCCCAAGGGCAGGAAAAAGCATTTGGCAGACAGAACCACAACCTGCCAGACCAAGTTCTCATCCAAAAAGAAGCAAAGTGGCATTAAACATTTTTTTTAACGTTGATTTAGTTTTGAGAGACAGAGGGTCAGCAGGGGAGGGGCAGGGAGAGAGGGAGACACAGAATTCGAAGCAGGCTCCAGGCTCCCAGCTGTCAGCCCAGAGCCCGACGCGGGGCTCGAACTCACAAACCGCGAGGTCGTGACCTGAGCCGAAGTCGGACAGTTAACCGACTGAGCCACCCGGGTGCCCCTAAACGTATTTTGAGAATACGTTCAAGTCAAAGTTTCAGAAGGCATTGGTTTCTGGCGGGGGGGGGCGCCAGAGCTTCTTTGCCTTTAAAGACTGCTCTGGAAGATGATGACAATGGCTGTGACCTCAAGGTGCCCCAAGAATGATTTGCCCTCAACTTATACGCCATAGATCCCTATTGAAGTTTTCAGACTTGCTCATGTTGATTTGAAATTTTAATGTCCTCTGTACCTAATATCATCTTACTGTTTTCCTAATCCCCCCAAAAAGGTTTGCCTCTTTGCAAACGATCACGGTTCTTAAGGATACATTTTCCTGGACCGTCTCCCCCTCAAAGTTCATGCAAAATTCTCTCGGTAGGACACCGTAGGTCTCCGTGATGTGCACTCAAAAGTCTTCAGGGGCAGATAGGTTACGAGAGCAAGTGAGGTGACCCAGGTAAGGTCGAGGACAAATTGGAGGTCACAGCACGGTGGTGCCTTCCATTGTTGAGGGACACCCGGAAACGCATCGTGTGAAAATCTCCCAGATGCTCAGTATTGCCAAGTGACTTCATTACATTTTCATGGTAATGCAGGCTCAATCCATACACGCGTGTGAGCTGCGGGGACCGAGCCCAGGGGCCACCAGAACACGGAATGTGGCTCGCAGGCCGTTTGTGGTCGTGTTCTTTCGGCCCGTGAACGCGTCACAGATCAACGGGGACAAGAGTTTCAAGTCTTGAAATCTACACGTGAAACCAACGCTGTGGCCGCAAAGGGTTCCTACACTTCTTTTGCGGTGTTCAGGTTTCCCTTCCCCAAACCGTAGGCACCTAAAGCAGACTTGTGCCCGCCAACTGAGTGGCTCTTTCATCCACCGGAGATGGGTGGGCACCTGCCGTGTGCCAGGCACTCTCTAGACACCGGGGGAAACAACGGTAAACAGCCAGACCAAACTTCTCTGCCTTCGTGGCACTTCCTTGGTCGGGACGGTGATACCCACCACACCTGGGTGACTAGGAGCCGGGGCAGGTGATGGACTAAACGCATCGAAAGGACCGATGTCCCCTGGTGCTGAGCTCGGTGTGGCCGGGCTCTGCCTGCTGCCCAGCCCGCCTTCGCCTTCCCCTTCCCCTTCGAAACCGGGAGCCTCACCGTCATTTCTGGAGCCTCACGTTTGCCTTCAAGTAGCTGTAACCCAAGCCAGATTGAATACAAGCCCCAGCACCTTCCCGGCTTCGTCTCTGCCCGCCCCGTGGAGCCGCGCGCGGCAACTGTGATTGTTTCACTGAAAACCATTTAGCAGACGAAATATCTCCCCGCAAAGAGCGCTCGTCCCTTGACCTGTCCTTTCAGGCTGAAGTCAGCGGGAGATGCGCACGGGGCGCGGGTGTTATTTGACAAGCGTTACATCTCCTACAACAGCAGAGACACAACCTTAAAGCTCATTGCCTGGTGCCATTTTGAACCCGGGGTGCCGGCGAGATGGCATTAGGGGGTAATAAGAAAGCTGATAGCTCACAGCGGAGACGCGGGGTGGTGGGGGGGTGCACAGACAGCAAAACAGCAGAGCAGTGCTTTGCTGTGATTTTGATCATAACCCGAACAGGGGACTCAGACACTCATTTTGCTCCAGACGCGCACGGACGGCACTCGAGTTCCGGGCTGCGCTGCGGCTGTAAGAGCCAGGGCATCTCGGTGACACGCAGCAAACCAGAAGGAGTCCCTCTGCCCAGCCCCCCTTCCGCATCGTTGCAGAACTAACACAAACTCACGGACACGCGCAGTAGAAGCGGTCAAGGGGTAGTGTTCTTGCCGGAAGGAATTCGATGAAGTGGGGGCGGAGGCAGGCCTGCTTTCCTCACGGAAAACGCTGGAAGGGGCCATAGTACTGGAGGAGGGTCAGGATATCAGAGCGCAAGTTTTAGCTCCGCCCAAGCCGCGCAAGTGGAAGGCACTCTGGCTTGGTTGGTGCGCGGGGGGGTGGGGGGCCCGGGGGGGGTGGTCTCCTCCAGCTGCCATAGGCTGCCCAGGCGTCACCCCTGCTGTGGAATACAGAGCCTTAGTAAACAGCTCCACTGGAGGCCCATTTTACAGGCCAGGAGGCAGAGGCCCAAGGAAGTGAAGTGCTTCCCCTAAAGTCACACATCAAGCATCTCCTCGGTGCCAAGCAGTGCCCTACGTGCTGAATCCGGAGGGGACGAGGCCCTGGACCTAGTGAGGAAGCATACGGCATCACTGCTACATGGAGTAGAGACCCAGCAGGGTGAGGGGAAGCCCACGGGTGCGGGAGATGAGCTTCACGATGCCGAGAGCAGATCCAGAGCCCTCCGAATATATACGTTCCTGGGGTTTAGGGCATCCCAGTTAGAAGTTTTTTCAGTTGTGAGTGACAGGGAATACAACTCAAACTGCTTAACAAGTTAATAATTTTTAAGCGTGTTCTCATAGTTAAAACATGAAGAGTTCCTCCACCTTCAGGCCTGGCTTGATCCAGTGGCTCAAACAATGTCATGAAGATTCAGCGTCTCATCACCTCTTATTAACATTTCCGTCCGCCTTGGCTTCACTTGCAGGTAGATTTTCTCCATGTGACGGGTCCCCAGCCAGCCCAGATTCATTCTTCATAGCTCTATGTTTGACAGAAAGAGAAAGCTTCTTTTCCCCAAGCAGCTTAAACAAAATCCCCAGGCCTGACTCTCATTGGCCCAAATGCGGTAACATGCGTATCTCTGAACCAATCACCTTGGCCAGAGACATGAGGTTATCTGATTGGCCAACTCAAAACACAGTCTGGGAGTGGAGTCCACACTACCCAAACCACATTGGCTGAGACTATGGGAAGGGCAGTTACCCGGGAGGACGATCCAGACGGTTGTCCTGGGGCTGACCCAGTTAAGAAACAAAGATATCCCTCAGAGCGGGCTGGCCTTTGACGACAAAGCTAAGACCCTCCACCTCTATTTCCAGGCTTTGCAAGTACTGAGTTGCATAAAATCATAATCGCCCCGGACGCCTCGGCCACGTACCATTTCCTGCCCCGCGAGGCGGCTCTTCCCCCCTCTCTGGATCATAGTCTGGATCGCTTGCCTTTCTCCCCCTTGCAGACGCCGGACGGCAGGAGGCGGATTAAGGGGTCAAGAACAAGCCCCGGGCCCCGGCCCAGGCGGGGGAGGCCCTCACTTGCTGCCTGGGGCGCCGGGTTTCCTTGCGGAAGCGCAAGCCCTTCAACTACAGCTCCTGTCGGGTATTCAGTGAGAACGGCTCCAGGACGGCTCTTGTCCTCAGTTTCTCCTGTTGGAGAGAAAGGAGCAGGCGGGGCGGCCGCGGGAGAAACGCCGTGTGGGTTCACACTGGAGAGTGTCCAGTTTCCCACCAAGTTCGAAATAAACAGCGCTTGGGCACGAGGCTCCATCAGCTCCAGAGGTGGGTCTTCTGATGGATTCATCCTGCTCAGCACAAAGACGCGCACTGTTCTTGGGTTCTGCAGATGACGGGCTGTTCTCAGGCACGAGTCTGAACACGCACCCCCGGGGCTTGGAAAATCTGCTTCCCCCCGGGGCCGGTGGCTCCCTCATGACCGGCCTCATGGGTCTGTGAGAAGTCTGGCCGGGCCTGGACGACGGGGAATTTGAGCGTGAGGGTAACTAACTGGCTTCTGGGGGGCTGGGGCCGGCAGAGGGATCGGGGATCTGGGGTCTTTCAGGGGTCCCAGGGCGCAGGCTTGGACGGCGGGGAGCGGGGGACAGAGGCCAGGGGGGACAAGCAGAAGAGAGGCGTATTGGCCCCTTAGACCCCAAGGGAGGAGGGTGGGCAGTGTTCCCTAGGTAGTTCAAACCACACACACACACACACACACACACACACACAATAAAAAAAGGTGACCTATCTAGATGGACTTCTTGGCCGCTCCATGGACAAACTTCCCCATGGTACCGTAACAGCAAAAATATTTGCCTCTGGGGGTGTCTACCTCTGGGAGCATCTCTGCTCTTCCGGGAGCTGCCGACTCCTAATTTTACCAGCAGATTGCAGGGGGGAGGGGTCCTGAGTCCAGGGATGAATGCTGCTTGACTCTTTACCTCCCTCTTACTCCTGGAGCTTAAACTGGGAGTCGGCGTTACCCACGCTCCCGCAATCCGCAGGGTCTCTTGGCCCTGGTTTTCAGCGAGAGGGATGGGTCGATATTGGCTCAGCCAGTTTTGGGGGAAGGGCACCCTCTGTGCTGGGAGCTGGGAGGTGTTCAGAGTCAGAGGTCCCCAAAGAGCTCTTGTCGAATGGCTATGAGAACCTCCGGCCTCCTACTCGCGCCATTGTGCAGACAGTGGGGGTGGGGGTGGGGGAGCGGTTTCCAAGGAGGGGGCCCGAGTCGGGAGGGAGGAAGCAGTGGCAGAAAGGACTTGAACTGGGCCTTGAGCCCCTTGACACAGGATGACGATACATGCTCCCACAGCGTTCACGCCCCGCCCGGAACCGGTCCAAGTGTTTGCATCCGTGAAATCACTTCGTCTTGCCGAGTCTACGACGCAAGCATAGCTGTTATCCCAGATAAGGGAAACTGAGGCCCCGAGACAAGGCCAGGACAAGCGGGAGGCCCTGGAGGATCTCCCTACATTCTACACCCTAGCAACTTCCCTCACTCTGGTCCTCGTCTGGCACTGAGAGGTCAAGTGACTGGCTGAAGGTCACACGGCTGGCAAGTGGCAGACCCAGGATTTGGAGCCAGGCGGTCTGACGGCAGAGTCTGAGCACAATGCCAAGCCATCCTGGCCCTCCACGCGTGTTTCCTGAGCACCTGCTAGGAGCCAGGCGCTGCCGGAAGCACTGGGCGTGGAGGCAGGAAAACGGATGCTGTCCCTGCCTACGGCCTAGTACGTGTCGAGGATTCTCGAATAAGCAAAGAAAACGACAGCTTTGATATCCACGGCGAATGAGAGGTCCATGGGGCCACGAGGACAAGAACGGAAGGATCGAAATCAGTCCAGATGAGGGCCAGGATTGGGAGAGAAGAGACAGCTCCCCAGACTGAAAACAGGGTCAAGATCAGAAGCCTGGGCAGGAGTTCATTGGATAAAGGAGTAGCACACGCAAAGTCCCTGGGGCAGGAGGCAGCAAAGCCCTTCCTGCGGCTGAAGAGAGTGAGTGGCCAACTGAATACCTACGTGGAGAGGCAGGCTGTACAGGGCCGTGGGGAATACAATTAGGGGCGTGGGGTTTATCCGGGGGGGCGATGCCGATGGGCTGGGAGGAGCTCCAGGAAAAACAGACAAACAAGTAAGGAGTAAGGAAGCCGTTGCAACAGTGGAAGGAAGAACTGGAGGAAAGACACTTCTGTCTTTGCAACTTTTTAGAGTTTACTTATTTTGAGAGAGAGAAAGAGAGAACGTAGGCGAGCGGGAAGGGGCAGAGAGAGAGAAGGAGAGAGAGAATCCCAAGCAGGCTCACGGCGCGGGGCTCAAACTCACGATCCATGAGATCACTACCTTAGCCGAAGTCAAGGGTTGGACGCCTACCTGAGCCACACAGGTGCCCCTCCGACACTTAAGTTGAGCCATTCTGCTGAGTGTTAGTGGTATCCCATTGTGGCTTTACTTTGTATTTCCCTGATGAAGAATAACATTGAGCACCTTGTCATATTCGTGTTGGCCGTTCATACATTTCCTCTTCCCAAGTTCCAGCATCAGTCTTTCGGCCCTTTTTGTCTCTTTGTTTTGTTTTGCCCGTTTTAAAATTGGTTCGTAGCGTTGTTATTGATTCGTAGGAGTTCTTTATATATTGTGGAGATGAACACATACTTTGCGAATATCTCCTCCCAGTCTGTGGTTAGTTTTTAATTTTCACCAACAGTTTTTTTTTTTTTCCCCAATGGGAAGAGTTTTTAATTCTGATGCAAGTTTGATTTACCCAAGGACTTTGATTTACCCAAGTTTGATTTACCACTTGCCTTCTACCTCCTGCTCTGGTAACCCACGGCGCCCCTCCAGTGCTGACTGCCAGAGGGAAGAAACAGCCGTCCTGCTCCCCAGGGACAAAAACGCGCATGCATTCTTGGTTTCTGTTTAATCCTTGCGGGCATGAGGTGTGGTGCTGGTGAAGTCTTACTTGTTCCATCTTTATAAAATATTTCGTCCTTTATAATTATATGAACTGTCGAGATCTGGGTGCCTGCTTTAGCCATTTCCCACTAGGCGCTCAGCACCGTCTCCCCGTGGCCTCTTCTGAGCTTCTATCACGTGTTTGCCATCGCTCCAAACCCATGAATCATATTTAAAGGCTTTCTGTATCCCATAATTCTCCTTTTCCTGATCTATTCAGTTAATTACACTTGCTCCTTATTCATCTGAGACACACAGTTTGGGGCTGGGATTTGGAGGCAGACAGAGAGAGAGAGCGAGAGAGAGAGAGAGAGAGAGAAATAATGAGAAGAAACTTCATAATGAAAATTCCTTCATATTGGTGATGTTTAATCCAGGTTTGTGTTTCAGCTTGCACTTTGAATTCTTTCTCTAACTGCTCCTAACTAACTCCATCTGCCTCTGGGTTGGTTGCCAGCCTTAGACTCCTTGGTGGAAATCCCTTTGTACAAGGATTGCCTTCATATTTAATATATTTCATCAGCATTTCACCCGTTTGTGTCAACCACATCAGGCTGTATCGCCCCACGTCTCCAAAAACCCGAGGACGTAAAAATGTGCACAGCACAGCCAGCTGGTGGGTAGCAGTGCTACTTTTCTAAAACAGGAAAAATGAAAATGTGTGTAAATGCGTGGGGAGGGGGGTGTGTGTGCACGTGTGTGCGTGTGTGGGTATAATGAATACTTCCCCTATGCTGGCAATCAGCCACAAACCTGGTATTTCATTAAACAAATAGTGAAATAAAATAACGCTAAGCCTTTATCGGTTTGTAGAGATTCCAACGAGGGACACGAGGTGAAAAAAAGGAAGCTGTCATCCTGCCCATGGCCTCCAAGTTCTGCACGACCGCTCCCACGTCTCACTCTGACTCCTCTCCTCTCGTCTCCCCTGCACCCTGCTTTAAGCATATCGGCCTCCTTTCTGTTCCTCAGACGTACCAAAACCCGCCTACCACAGGACCTTTGCACTTGCGACTCCCTCTCCCCGGAGCTAGCTCCCTTATTTCTTTATGTCTCTATTCCCCAAAGCACCTTCTCAACGCGGTCTTCTTTGGTCCTTTCATCTAAAATTTCAACAACCGCCACTTCAACAGGTCATTCATGTGCCACTACCCGGCTTGCTTTGTTTTGCCTTGCACTTGTGACCATGAGGCACACTATTTATTTTAGTCATTTTTTTTTTTCTTCTTTATCGTCCTTTCCCTTACTAAAATGAAGCTCCGGGAGAGTGGGACTTTCTGTTTTATTTTGTTCAGTGCCATAGCTCCGGGTGCTGGCACAGAGAAGGTCCTCAATAAAAACATTAGTTAGATGAATAAACAAAGTCACCGAGAGGGACAATTCTCAAGGCAAGGAACAGACTAGTGTATAACTGCGGGAGAATCATTAATGTAAATGTGGAAACTGAGGAACGTCAAAGAAGGCAAATTTGGTAAGACCATCTGCTAGTTACCAGCTCATTATCTCATCTCTTCTTCCTTCCCATAGGAAATCTGAGCCAAAAGCCAACATGGCAGCCAATCAAACACTTTATTTCCCAGTCTCCCTTGCAGGGAACGAAATTGTAGAAACAAGAAGTAAGTGGGCAGTTTTGGGCAGGGTTTCTGAGAAACTTCTTAAAAATTTGCTGACTCATCTGTTGGGGGCCATTTTGCCTCGCTCCCTCCCCCATTCTCCTTCTTTCCTAAAATGTTGTGATAGCTGGCGCAGTAGGTGCCATCTTGTGATGTTGAGGCAACCTTGAAGATGGGATGCAGTATGCTAGGGATGGCCAAAGGGACGGGTTGAGGAACCTGGGAATGGAGCACCATGGCTGCGTCAGCATTGGGCTGCTCTCCTCAGGACTTCACTTTATGAGAGAAAATTATGGACCGAGTTATTGTTATTTGGGGCTGGAGGGGTCTCAGCTACTAATAGTTACTCAAACTGTCAGGCAACACGAGGGCACCTGCTTTGATTTCTTTGACCACTCAGTGATCATCCTGGGCAACTGTCTCTGTGTCATGATTTAAGAAACATGTTGTCACCTAATCATGAAGTATTATCCCTCTGCCCGAATATTATAGCACCCCAAATATCTATCCCTCTGCCCGAATATTATAGCACCCCATTTCAAGACCATCCTATTTCAATGGAACTACATCAAATCCACCTCAGTTTCAAAAGCAAGCGTCGTCATACAGCTTGCACTTTCGTTGAAAATAGCAACATCTATGGGGCACCTGGGTGGCTCAGTCGGTTAAGTGTCTGACTTTGGCTCAGGTCATGATCTTGCTGCTCATGGGTCCGAGCCCCATGTTGGGCTTTTGTGTGTGTGTGTGTGTGCAGACACAAATAGATGCTCTTGTCGAAAATCAATTTGCCATAGATTTCATTGGGACACTTCCATGACCCGGCTTTGGTGACATAACACTCACTCGGGCCTCTCTCTATCCACTTGGCAGGCCCAACACATTCTACCTAGCCATTAAGGCTCAGTTCTGTGCATCCAGAATCTAAGAGTTGGTCTTTCTCTCTAATTTCCCATGCCTGATCTCTCAGCAAAGCCTGTGTATATATATCTTATCAATCTCTCAAATCCACTCATTTCTCTCATTCTGTACCAGCACCATAAAACGTTTGAGGCCTATGTAAAAAAAAAAAAAAAAATCCATAAACTTATTGAGGAATATAGCATTTTTAAAAAAACAAATGAAAAGGCATACCATGTCCATGGATGGGAAAGTTAATGCTGCACAGTTGTCAATACTCCCAATTACACATTTCGTTCAATTATAATCAAAGTAATTATTCATTTGCACAATAAAAAAAATCATTATTGGTTAAGTACTAAATGTTTCTTGGTAAGTATTAAATGACAAGGAAATTTAAAAATTCTTCTGCTAATTAAATGGGCAAGACTACTGAAGATGTGAAAAAGAATAATAAATAATAAACTGACGAATAGAAAAACATAACATAAAACTGTAATTAGTAAGCCAATATGTTACTGACCCGGGAATACACAAAGAAATCAGTGGAACAGGTCAGTTTTCTGGAATTTCAAATTCTTGAGAAAATGATTGCAATCAGCAGTTTTAGAAAAACCAGTTAGCTCTTTAGAAAAATAAAATTTGATTCATATCTTCCACTAGATAAAAATAGCTTCTAAATCAATACCAAATTGTGTAAAAACTGAAAGGCTAAGTATCTGAGTAGAATATTAAGTAGTTATGTGTTTTTAGGGGGGAAAAGACCTTTCTAAGCTTAAGTGAAAATGTAAATACCATGATGGACAAGAGTGGTAAGTTTGAATGCACAACAATGGAGGAAACATCACGATATCTTACAAATCTCAAAAAGGCAGAAAAACATCAAAAGGTAAATTAAGCAGAATATCAAATTAAGCAGAATATCTTACGTACAGAAGGTTAATACCCTTAAACTCTAAGAAGTGTTTACAAATCAGTAAGCAAAGCGAAAACCTTGGTTTTCGCAAGCAAATAGTTAGAATCCAAACAGCTGATTCACAAGAGAAGAAACCAACAAATGGCAAAGTAATGATTGGTTTGGCATCGCTAGTAATTTTAAAAATACAAATTAAGACAATTAATTACTATTTCTCTTATCATTCAAAGAGTCAACAAAACAGAAAAATTATGATAGACACTTTGAAATACTGCTGGTGGCATTATAAATGGATGCACTCTTAGAGTTTTAATCTGGCAAAAGAGTCTTGAATATGTTCTCTATTTTGAACTAGTAACTGCACTGCTAGGAATTTTCTCCAGCCTAAGAAAATGACCTGAGGTGTCCGCTGCGATATGTGTGTGTGTGTATACATATATGATATACACACCAATATATAAATGTATATACATATATAATACATATACATATATATATGTACTTATGTGTATATATATATATGTATATATATATATGGCTGTTTACTACAGCATTTCAGCTAATATAGCCACAACTGAAAACAATAAGCAGGTTTTAAAATGTTTGAATGCAGGGGCGCCTGGGTGGCTCAGTCGGTTAAGTGTCTGACTTCAGCTCAGGCCATGATCTCACACTCCATGAGTTCAAGCCCCGCGTTGGGCTCTGTGCTGACAACTCAGAGCCTGGAGCCTGCTTCAGATTCTGTGTCTCCCTCTCTTTCTGCCGCTCCCCCCATTCATGCTCTGTCTCTCTGTGTCTCAAAAATAAATAAAAACATTAAAAAAAATTTTTAAATGTTTGAATGCATTAGGTATACATAATCTGATGGAATACCTCACAGGTATTGAATACACTGTTTTAATTTTTTAGTGTTTATTTATTTTTAAATTTTTAAATTTTTTTGGTTTATTCTGTTTTAACGTTTATTTATTTTTGAGAGAGAAACAGAGCACAAGCGGGGGAGGGCAGAGAGACAGGGAGACACAGAATCTGAAGCAGGCTCCAGGCTCCGAGCTGTCAGCACAGAGCCCGACGCAGGGCTCGAACTCACACACCGCAAGATCATGACCTGAGCCGAAGTTGGATGCTTAACTGACTGAGCCACCCAGGTGTCCCTGAGGTTTACTTATTTTTGTGACAGAGAGACAGGGTGCAAGCAGGGGAGGGGCAGAGAGAGAGGGAGACCCAGAGTCCGAAGCAGGTTCCGGGTTCTGAGCTGTCAGCACAGAACCCAACGTGGGGCTTGAACCCACAAACTGTGAGATCATGACCTGAGCCAACGTCGGCCACTTAACCGTCTGAGCCACCCAGGCGCCCCTTGAATACACTGTTTTTAAAAGAATGTTTAATAAAATGAAGAAACGCTCACAATATGACGCAGTGGGAGGAAGAGGGGGTAGAGAAATATACAGAATTAAAGGGTGAGAAGAAATACAGCAAAGTGTCATCAACAATTTTTCCTGAAAGCTAAGCTTCTAACGTGACTTTGATTTATATGCCACCCTCTCTCTCATGTTCTTGATTTTTCCATTGAAAGAAAACTATTTTTGTTGCTTTTTTAAACGATGTTAACACGAACGCATTATTACTGTAAAGCTTTCAAGTCATGGGTTAAAATCTGGAGTCCCTCTTTACCTCTTGTCCCTGCTTGCCTCTCCAAGAGTAACTACTGTTAAATTTAATATATGTCCTTGCAGACATCTCTCTATGTGTTTATAACATATGAGCAAACACGGTAACTACTTTCACAACCACCAAGGTTAGTTACTACAAAACGAGACAGAATTCGGGGAGCATAAAAAGGGCTGGCTAGGCACTTTCGCCAACGAGCCACAGCCTGAAACTTAGGGAAGGACAACTTCGCCTTGATTTCAGAGGGACGTCAGTCGCCTCAATTTTGGAATGAGTGGAAAGGGCACTGGATGGGAAAAATGGGGAGGTTGTGGCGGTGGGTGGGGTACATTCGTGGATAGCCCAACAACTACCCTATAAGCAGATGACACCGTGTCCGTTCCCCTGTTTGTGTCAGACAATGTTAAACACACCCCACCCCCACCCCACCCCCACGATGCTCCTCCACTGACATTTTTTCACACGTCTGTCTGCGAGAGTCAAAATCATATCTGAAATACAAATAAATCCCCGGGAAAAGACCGGCCGCACAATGAGAAGACAGAACAATCCACGCCGACCGTCCCTGTCCCCCGGCCCAGCCCCTGTCCGCTCCCGGGGTGCCGGTGTGGGCAGCAAGGTGAGGCCGAGGATATTACGCGGCTCTAATCCCATTCTACTTTATGACTAGCTCGAGAAATGACCTCTAGCGAGCTCTGGTCCTTGTTCTAGCCAGCAACTAGATTTTTCTTACAGAAAATAAATTAAAAAGGTGTGACCTTGCTGAAGGCTTGCCGAGGAAATGAGGTACATCTTGTCACAGGCAGAAGAGCCTATTTGTTCAATTTGAAAGGCTGCCGCTTTGCTCCGATTAGAAGTTAAGATAAAGGCCGGGGATGAAAAGAGGAGAAACATTTCTAAGCGAGGAAATTAAAGGGCTACATTGGAGACCCTTTCAGCACTACAGTGGGCTTTTTGTGTGGGGTTTATCGGGCCCCATCAGCCACACCTTGTCCCTGTGCTTGGGGCTCCCTTTCCTCCGAGCACACAAAAGCCAGCCCTGTAGGGAGCGGGCAGAGGCCCCCTGCTGATAGCCATCAGGGGCACCCAGCCCCCTCCCCCCACAGCTCGGAAAGTCACCCACCCAAATTTTATTCACTGGGCACAAGACTCAAAGCCGTGTCACCCGTTTCACCAAAGGGACTCGGTCAAGACGGTTCCTAGCTTCCCGGCCAACAAATGTATTATCACCTGGTGGAGAATTCCTCCCAAAGTCACTCGACGAAACGGACATCGAAAGGCCTTCGTGGCCATAAAAGATTCAAGCCAACCCAAATTTCCGCCCCAAAGCCCCTGAAGCAAAGAAACCTTTCAACTTGTCTCTTCATTTTATAGACATTTGAACGTTCCGGAATGTCTTTCCACTTCTAAAGTAATAGCTCTTATGGGAAAAGTGGAGGCAAGGAAAAAAGAAAAACATGCTGGGCTTTTCCACACGCTTTAAGTTTATATCCAACATCCTGTTCCCTGGTTCTCTTTGCCAACCGAGGCTCCCAAGAATGGCCCGAGAGACCACGCTTCTCAGCTCCACATCCTTGATCACGGGAGACGAACTCACCTTTCCAGTTTTCTCGCTCCTTCTTCCTTCCCACATTCCAGCCTTGAATGTTCTTTTCCCCTTCTCCTCCTCCAGGTCCTTGCTCGAGCTGCTCGTGCTCCTTTCCTCACCCTGTTTTCGCTGCCCGGTGTCTTTATTTGCCGAGAGTCGACTGACTTGGCCAGGGTGCTTGTGAGGGCCGCCATTACAGTGGTAGCATAGACTGAGTGGCTTAACCAACAGAAGTGTTATTTTCCGGAGATGGATTTGCTGTTGCCCCACGGGGGCAGGGGCCATACCTACCTGGTCTCCGTCATCTCTGTAGAGCCTGTAGGGGTTCAATGCTCACTGCTTCATCCATCACTGTGTCCTCCCACAGAGCCCCGAGGGGCCTCTCATTCTCAGTAGGCCCGCCAAGAAGGGTTGTTGCCCCTGGAGTTTACGGTGAGGTTCCGGAAGCAGAGCAAGATTCTAGGGTGCCTTCGGTTTATTGAGGATGACTTAGCTTTCTTCACTCGGGTTTTAGCGCCGAGTGAGTACACATGGAGTTATGTGAGAATCAGTGATAGCTACGTGCCTGAGGGTACCTCTGGGGAAATACGTGTGGCGATAACGGGGCTCCGAAATAAGGCCATGTACCATCAACCGGCCGTACATTGGGGTCCCGGCTCTGGTGTTTATCTGCATAAATGGTTTCACTTCCCTAGGCCCTGTTTACCTAGTTGAAATATACCTCAAAGAATGATATGCCACACTCCATCCCCAAGACTGGGAGGAGAGCTAGGACCTCGTGTGAGCCCAAGCAGTAATTTCCAACTGGTCTAGTCCAATGTTATTTGCCTCTGCATGAAAATAATGAGGGAATTGAAGGGGGCTTGATTCCTAAGCAAGGACAGGGAGAGTCACCAAGCCTTATGGCAAATACCATTAGGCCCAGGAATATTTACCATTCTGTTTTAAGATGACCTCTCTTTCATGATCTAAGCACCATCCGTCTCTTCTCTCAAACCTTAGCCAAGTCTGCTGGGTACATGAAGGGCTTATGTGTGTTTGGTGTTTTTTGTGTTTTTTTTTTTTTTTTTTTGAGTTTTTTTGATGTTTATTTATTTATTTATTTATTTTTAATTTTTTTTTCCAACGTTTATTTATTTTTGGGACAGAGAGAGACAGAGCATGAACGGGGGAGGGGCAGAGAGAGAGGGAGACACAGAATCGGAAACAGGCTCCAGGCTCTGAGCCGTCAGCCCAGAGCCTGACGCGGGGCTCGAACTCCCGGACCGCGAGATCGTGACCTGGCTGAAGTCGTACGCTTAACCAACTGCGCCACCCAGGCGCCCCATGTTTATTTATTTTTGAGAGAGAGAGAGAGAGATGGAACACAAGCAGGGGAGGGATAGAGAGAGAGGGAGACACAGAATCCAAAGCAGGTTCCAGGCTTTGAGCTGTTAGCACAGAGCCCGATGTGGGGCTCGAACCCACGAACCGTGAGATCATGACCTGAGTCGTAGACAGACGCTTAACCAACTGAGCCATCCAGGCGCCCCTGTGTGGGTGAGTTTTAATGCAGAAATCAAGATGCCTAAGTCTCATAGCTGAGCTGGAGGATTTGGGATTGGGAGCAGCATGGAAGTATGGCAAAGGATCCCACAGAATGACACAACAAAACAAAAACCCGAATCGTAGGGGATGGAAAAAATGCCCTCCCCCCACCCCGGCCCACCCACCGAGTCAAGGAGTTAGCCACTCCCTACCTTCCAAAATCTCCTGAGAGGTTAGGAAGGTCACGGGGCCTTACCGGTGCTTGAAATGGGACCAGGCCAATTTCTTTTGGTTCTCAAGGGACAGGGTACCTCAGCCAACATCTGAATTGGGCTGATGTCAATCCTTGTGGCCTCTTCCAACATTAACCTTCCAACCAAATTGTTTTTCACAAACAGTTCAACAATAATTGGCTACCATGTTTAGTTTCGAGACGATCATTTTAAGAAAAGCACTGAGCTTCTTAGCATATTTCCCCGCTGAAATAACTCTCTTGAGATGAACGTGTTGCATTATGGCTTGTCCAGCAAAGCAATTTGTCCGTTGAAGGAAGCCCCAAATTCTTAATATCAGCAAGGCGATCCCTGGGCTTCACCTTATTATGTAGGTATTATTTAGCATTCTAGGAGTGTTGGATGCTTGGTCGCTTGCGAGAACACGGAGGAAATGCTACCAACTACTGGGAAACCCAGCGATCGGAAATGTCTGCTCCTTACGGCAGCTGGTTCCAAGGAGGAGAATTATGGCACCCTCAGAATATCCACCCTCAGAGTATCGCTAAACATTGTCAAGAACAAATTACAGTGTCCGACCTTAAACGACTCTTGGCTGAGACTGCAGGCTGAGGCTGCTTTGTGAGTATTTCCCCAGACATAGTTCTTTAGAGTCTGTCAAGTTCACCTTCCATTAAAGGGGGATCCCAGGAGTGTTCGTAAGACACTTGGTATGCCGTGCCATTTAAGAACCTCGTTCATGGGGTCACTGGGTCCCCATTTGTTTACTCTATCTGCGTCTATATTTTACGTGAGACTAAAGAATGAGCTCTATTACCTTTTTAAAAATTAAAAAAAAATTTTTTTGGTGGGGGGTGGAGAGAGAGAGAATGTGTGCGTGAGGCGGGAGGGAGCGGGGTAGAGGGAGAGAAAGAGAGAACCTTAAGCGGGCTCCACGCTCAGCGCGGAGCCTTACGCGGAGCTTGATCCCGTGACCCTGGGATCAGGACCTGAACTGAAATCAAGAGTCAGAGGCTCAACCGACTGAGCCACCCAGGCGCCCTGAGCTCTATTGCCTTTTGCTTCTGCCTACGGACAATAATAACAACAGTAACAGTAGCTACCATTTTTGAGTGCTTATTAAGTGTTCGATCATATTCTGAGCATTTTACATGCTTTGTGTTTCAGGCCTTATCTGTAACGGTCTTAGGCACTCAGCGCTGTTATTTCCGCAGCCTTACATATGAGGACAGTGAAGCCTAGAGAGATTGTCTCCCCAGGGTCCAGGTCCCATAGCAAGGAAAAGAGACAGGATTCAGATCCAGAGCCCAGGCTTCTCGCCATAGACCACGCTTTTAGCGATTATTCAGCACATTCCCAACAATGCCAAAGCTACAGGTATTAAGGAAAAGAGTGTTTCGGGATATATGCATAGCGTGTATGCTCCCAGTTTGACTGTCATAATGGGTGATGAATATTTTCAATTTGAGGGCATGAAAAGTCACTGGTTACAGACCCAGGATAGCTGATCCGAAGGAGCAATTGTGAACGGGCCAAATGCCAGATGATTACCTTGATCAAAACAAGTGCCAGGGATGATGCAAAAATCCAAGAGCGGGGGGGTGGGGGCAACACAGGAACCAACGGCATGAGAGGGCAGAACACACGAAAAGGCATCGAGAAGGGAGTTCAGCACATCAAGAAGAAGCGAGAGGCTCATTCCCTAGTGAAAAGGGGCACAGCAGCTCTCCCCTGCTCAATCCTTATGACAACTATGTGTCAGCCATGGTCCGTTGGGAGCCCGCCCACATGTTAAGCTGGCCTTGAACTCTAGCTCATTGGCCTGTGGCACAGGCACCACGAAGTCCGTGGGTTCCCTTGGCTCACTTCATTTCTCTGCCTCCATGTTCCGGGGGGGTGGCACGCGTTGCTTCCTCACATCAGCAGGAACAGAAGGCTCAGGCAGAACCTTCACCAGGACTGTGGGAACTTAAGGGTTTTAGGGGTTCAGCGGCAGGGCTAGGCGGGGGGCAGGCACATTATCAAGTGGGGGTGGGGTGCGTGTGCCCTCATAAGGCCTCATGACTCTGTGAATAAGTTACTGTATTTGGATTTGTCCTTCACGCTGTTTCCTTAGGTCCCACCTCGCAGAAGTAAGATTTTGCTTTTTTCATTCGAGTTGGACCTTCTCGTACTTAGGCGTTTGGAGCCCACCACCCAAAATGAGAGATTCAGAGAGTGCTTCCGACAGACGATCGCTCGTCCCCTCGTCCCCTGACCTCCAAACCCCTCACCTATGACCCACTTCTCCGTGCAGGGTCCCAGTGGAGCCCACGGAGACACCCCCAGAGCAGACACTCGTTCAATACATGGCTGGAGCTTAAATAGAATATAGAAATCCATTCGGCATTAACCACATTCATTCCTCTAGACAATGGAGTCAACACTCTAACGCTGCATGAGCTACACTCACATGGGGAGCTTGTCTGAGCAAAGGAGGGGGAGGTCTTCGCTCTAATCTAAACACTGGTTCAAAAGCAGCTGAGTTCTGGTTTCCGTCTTCACGATTACTTGTTGAAATCGTGTTATAAGTGACCAGAAAGCTTGTTGAAGGAAACAGGAGGAAGGAAAAGATGGGAAAAGCAAGGAAGACAAAGGCGGGAAGCTCCTTTTTTGTGAGGACTTTGTACGTACCAGACAGTAAGATAACTAATCCCTAGAATGATAGAAACTCCTAGAAAATGCGTTGATCGCCTTTTTCCAGTTCAGTTTTCAATTCAGTGGTTTCCTAGTTGTGTAACTTTGGTCTGCTCTAAAAGGGCTTTTGCAACACTTTCCGTCACTGCTTTCTTAAGCTTTTCAGACCCACGTTTGTATATTCTAATTGCAAACTCCAGTTCAAGTTCCTAAAACCCTCTCTCACAATTATCACCAAACAAACGCGGTGATTCCACAAAAGCTCCAACATGTGTCCCATTAATTCTCACACCGAAAAGACTTTCATTTTTCTTGGACTCCAAGCAAAATGGACCATAAGCAAAGTGTTTGATAAAATGACAGGTGGAATCCCATCCAATTAAGACATAAATATTTTTCCAGAGGCTAAGCTCACTGCAAAATAATAATCTTCACTCAACACATCTTTACATGTCTTTGGCAAAACACCTGTCTAAAACTGTTAACACTAAATATTTTGGGAGCTCTGTACTTCAAAGGCATCCCTGAAAACGTCAAGCATTGTTAAAATGTTGAAGTAATTTTGGTTAAATGCTTCTGTGACAACTGTCGGACTTGATTTGTTTTAGCTAAACACATTCTGAATATTGCTTGGAATCTGTGAATTGGTCACTTGCCAAAAGATGAGAACTGGGCTGAAGTCAAAAGAATTACATGCATCAAAGAAGTGGGAAAATATGGCGGGGGGGGGATCTTTGAGTATTTTAAAAATGCAACTTATCTTCTAAGTTGGAAGCTTCAAAAGAACATTCTTCCCAATTGATGGCGTTCGCAGTAAAATCGTAAAGTATGTAGTAGATGTCGTTTGGATTCTTGGCCAAATTCATAGTGAGTCACACCTAGAGTTCTTCACGCAAAGAAAAAAGTATATTTTAAAGTACCTTGACAAATTCGTGATTCAGCGATACAAACTTGACATGTTTTCCTAGGAACTCCTAGTTGGTTGGTGGCTAAGTACTTAGAGTTCTTGGCATCACGGAAGAAATACTAGAACGAGTTAAAATATTAGTGAACTTGTAGTCGGACAATCCTGATTCACCGCCCCCCCCCCGCTCCATTTTCAAATAGGTAAACTGAGGCCCCAAGACCTAGAGCAAATCATAGTTAACAGAAGTGCCTGCTGCAAAGAGCTTCAAACTTTGGGCTGAAGCGTGGGTGGTGGTGGTGGTGGGGGGGGCATTGATGGAACCTCTCAACATCTGATAAAAGCAGAACATAAATGTCAAGGAGGTATAGTGAGGTACAGGACCCAAGGTCAATTGCTAATTACTATGGGCCACACGTTGAACTGAGCACTTTATACACATTATCTAATTTAATTCTTGCCGTCATCTATACACAAGGCTGCCATTATTATCCTCTTATATGGATAAAATCTCTACACAAGTTTTCCAGATCGGCAGATAGCAATTGACAGAGTTAAGACTTGGGAATCAGTTCTGTGTGATTTCAAAATCTTTGTTCTTAACCGTATGGTGAACTTCTTCCCGAAGTTCATGATCCCAGAGCTTGTTTTGTGTTTTTGTTTTTTTCCATGAATTCAAGCGGGTGCCATTACGACTTCAGAAATCGACGGTGATTGATAATTGTGAAGGTCTGGACCAGCTCTACAGGTCACACATAAGCTATACTCAGTCTGGGGAGAGTGTGATATCAGGGCTAAAAGTACAATGACCATGGTCTGGAATTTTCCATGAGACCCCAAGGCAAACGTTCTGTCTCATTGTCCCCTTAAGGACCCATTCTTGAGAGAGCGCATGTTCAGAAAGACGTCACAGAATGTTCCAGGCATCGACTTGGTCTGCGAGTCTTGGAGTCACCCCAAGAGTTATCCACGCCCCTGAGGCTTCCAGACCATTTACTTAACCTATTTTTATTGATTACCACTAGGTCTGAGGCCTGACCCACACCAAATATCCAGTGTTTAGTCTAAACCAGACCAATGTTGACCATGGAAGAAATCAGTTCTTTTCATTTTCTATCCGTAATTGGGTTCTTTCTGTGGAAGACGTCAGACACCTGAGTCAAACTGGGAGAAACAGAGAAGGGGCTATCCCAGCCGAGGCAGGTCTGTCTACAAATAAGTCCTCACCCACGGACTCCAGGAGGGTCAACAACACTCAAGGCTGACACTCCATTTCTCAGCTATGTCTGTCTCTC
The DNA here is from genome assembly GCF_014898765.1 of Herpailurus yagouaroundi. Taxonomy (NCBI): domain Eukaryota; kingdom Metazoa; phylum Chordata; class Mammalia; order Carnivora; family Felidae; genus Herpailurus; species Herpailurus yagouaroundi. The sequence continues at coordinate 8,372,435 of NW_024412421.1, forward strand.
TCGTAAGCAGACCCCTTCCCCGTGGAGGGAAGGGACCCCACCTCCTCCTCGGCAGTTCCAGGCTTATGTCATTCTGGTCCCCAGAAGCCCAGCAACGAAAGAAACCGCAGAAGCCCCAGCTCGGGTCTCATAGGATTGGCTCAGTCGCGTGTCCACCAGTGACGCGATCATCGGGGCTAGAGGGACAGATCGCGCTGCTTGGTTAGGCCTTGGTCACGTGACCACTTCTAGAAGCATGAAGACGGTGGTTCCCGTCTGGTCGCATGAATTAAGAGCAGGGGACTGGTGGTTCCTCCAGAGGAGCCCCTGAGACCTGTTACCAGACGCAGGTGGGAGTGGGGGGGAATCAACGCCAAACAGGCAAAGTCAACAGAGGTTATATCACCTCCCCTCCCTGAGACACTGCCATCCGGGAGACGAAGCAGGGACCAGAGAGAGTATCTAGAGTTGTACCTAGGAGCTGAAACAGGGGTGGGTCGGGAAGCTGGATGTATGGCCCTCAAACTTCAGTTACAGTCGAATGGCGGGGGGGGGGGGGGGGGGGGG
>NW_024412421.1:8373080-8395242 GCF_014898765.1 Herpailurus yagouaroundi
CTGGTTAGAAACACACATTCCTCTTCTCCACTCCCAGAAATTCTAATTCACCGGGACTGGGCCATGAGAATTCACATTTTTAACAGCCCTCCTAAATGTGATGTGGGTGGAGGCCTGCAAATGAATTCAAGAGCCTTGGGTTTAGATGCTGGGGAGGGAGACCAGCTGTTGAGTAGTAAATGACTTGCGCTAAATCCCAAGTAATAGCCAGGGGGAGTTTCTAAAAACAACCCTTGACAGTTCTTTGTGTGAATTTCTCCCTCACTATTGCACCTCTGGCCACCTCTCGGACAGTGCTTGGGGCTTAATAAATGCTCAGGAGACTAGGATCCGTATCAAGGCAACTTGCTGAGGGCTGGTTAGTTGATCAGGAACGTGGAGACAAACGGGATTTACAAACAGCTTTGAGTGCGGGATCAGACACACCACAGTTTATTATTAAATGCGTAAGCCCGATAATGGGAATATAGTGGTTTAGTAAAAGCAGTGGGATTCTAAAAAAAAATTTTGTAAGAGACAGAAAAGGAATTCTAAAAACACTGGTTTTAAAAGAGACAGAAAAGGAAAGAGACAGAAAAGGACAGAATTTTTTTTTAAAGAGACAGGATTACTCCGTAATTAGACAATTAATTATATGCAAAGAGTAGAAATGATGTATTGTAATTTGAATTTTTATGTTGTCTCTTGGCTGCACCCCCCTCTCTTTTCGTTTTCCTTTCCTCTCCTTCCATTCCCTTCCCTTTCCTTTTCTTTTCTTTTTTCTTTTCCTTAAATGCACCATTGGCAAGCACAGAGCCACAGTGGAAGCCACACATCCTTTGAAAATGCTCCCCACAAAGCTAATAGCACAGGAATCTCAGGGCAGCTCCCTCCTCCCAGGTCCTAGGAGAGCCTACTCCTTGAAACTTGAAACTTTACCAGTGCTATCACTTCAAGGCACACAGACCTAAGAGGATTAAGGTAAGTATCCCTCCTAAAAGCCTGAAGAAACAAAGATTAGTTTTTAGCATCACAAAGAAACATATATTTATATAAGTTCTGAAGGAGGAGAAATATGTGAAAACTTTCGGAGAGGGGGGTGGAGGGAAGGAGAGAGACGCTGGGGCAGAAAAGGCAAATCATCCCTCAGCAAGGGCGAGAACATTCCTACAAGATTATCCACTGTTTACAAGGAAACAGATCGGGGTTAAAATTTACGCAAAAGTAACAAAGAAGACCCGTGTGCCAAAACCTTCTCAAGCTTAATTGGTTAAGTGAGAGCGTTTGTGATTGGACCAAATGGCAGACTTTTTCTTTTTTCCGTTATATACAGAGGGTGCCGAGGCTTATGAGGATAATTAACAGTTAAATCAACGCGGCAAGAAGAACTTGCTCATCCTCAAGAAAAAAAAAAATGCACTTTTAAAAAATAACTTCAAAAATACCTTTCTGTATATTCATGGTGGAATAAATTACTTAAACTCCTTCAAGTTTTCATTTCCAAAGAAAATCAGGGACAAAACATTTTTTTGACGTTCCGGAGGCCCTGATCCCATTAAAAAGTCTAAAAGAATCTATGAAACTTCGGGAAAATGCACAGCCATGCGAAAAGTGTGCATATAACTCATTTATTGCACTGGAAATATATTCCTTTCACGTAGCCATCAATCAAATCGGTCGTCATGCAATTTTGTCTTTCACGCTTCTTTTTTTCCCCAGACAGAAATACATGGCTACTTTCTCCTCCCCCAAGAGGCGATAGATACACATTTCCCAAAGACAACGAAAAGTAAACATTCATTCTGCTCCAAAGTGAATTTACACCCAAAGCGTCTTTTGTTTGGATTGACCGCGGAGGTAAACCTGTGGATTCAGCATGGTCATCGACGCCGTGCGATTCCTTTCTTTTCTGGTTCATTCTGAGAGTCAAGCGCTGAAAAGGCTGATACCCACACACGCATAGTGGCAAATGGTACCAGAATCCCTGTTGCTCCCGGGGCCGGGGGGACCCGAGGCTAGTCAGAGGAACGCCAGAATTCGCCAAGACTTCAAGTGGGATGGGTTTGACATCAGTTCTTTTGTCAAGTCCGAGAGATCGTCTGTGTCGTGGGTCAGCATCTGTCTCGTCGACACCATCGCTGGCAGCAGAAGGCTGTGCGTTTCAAGGTTAACGTTCTCCGCGCATCAGAAAGGGTCAGAAACCCGCTGTAGTCTCCCCAGGTGGCCACCAACTTCTAGCTGCCCCCAAACGGACAGGGCTTTGCCACCATCAGGGGTATCTGCGAAGTCGTTCCACCAGCGCTGATCACGTCCGGTCCCATAATGCTTCATTCTCAGGGGCACGTGTTAAGATTTCTGGCAAAGGTTTGGTCCTCTTGCAGCCGATGCGCACATAGGGTGTTGGCCGTGTCTCCTCCTTTGCTCAAACTGTTATTAAAGTAGCGACATGTCTCGGGGGAACCTGGGTGGCTCAGTCCGTTAAGCCTCTGACTCTTGGTATCAGCTCAGGTCGCGATCTCGAAGTCGTGTGATTGATCCCCGCATCAGGCTCCGCGCTGACAGCATGGAGCCCGCTTGGGATCCTCCCTCTTCCTCTCTCTCTCTCTCTCTGCTCCTCGCCCTCTTGTGTGCGTGCTCTCTCTCTCAAAGTAAATAAACCTTAAAAAAAAAAAAAAAGGGATGACATGTCTCACAGCAGATTGCAGTTTAAAACCAAGGAAATGTGTAAACTCTGCACCACTTGTCCCGTCCTCTAGAATAGAAGTATGAATCCTAAAGGGCTCAGAGCTTATTTGCAACAGCTTTTGTATCCAGGGTGGCAGAACATCGCATGGAGCGATTTATACTGCTTATCTGGCTTTAAAAAAATCTGCCACAGATGCCACAACGTAAAGAGAATCTTCCTAATTGTTTTGAGAACAGGCGCTTATCTCCTGTCCAAAAAAGTCGATCAAGCACGTGAAGACTTGTTCTGGGAAACAGGGCAACTTCAGGATGCTGGAGCAAGGCTTCACAGTCTGTTTCCACTTTCTGACAAGCCCCCTGGAAAGACGGCGAATGAGGACCTGCCTCTGATCTCCTGGAGACTCTTCCCTGCGGTTGACCAGACGCCTGTCAGCATTGTTGGCGGACAGTTTTGACACTGGCGGAATCTTCCGGAAAAAAGCAGCGAGTTAGGATAATGCACAGAGCTTTGTGTTCACCAAGTAGCAAAGCCAGATGAAATGTCAAGCTTTGCAGGTGTACGGTGTCTGAGGCTGGGTTTCCCCCCAGACGGTCCCTGACACGGGGATTTGAGTGCCAGTAGTTGATTTTGGATGTGATCCCGGGAAGCACCTGTAGGGGTGTGGGGAAGTGAGTCAGGGGATGGAAAGAAGGCAATAAAGCGTGTATTATCGAACAGGTTATTGCTGGGGGCCACTCGGACTCAGTCCTGCTGGCAAATGCTGGGAGAGAGGGGAGAATGTGATTCAGGACTGTCCCAAGCAAGGGGTCGGGAAGCTCGGGTGCTTACACATCAATGTCCATCCATCACCGGTTGAGGGATTATCCCCTGGAGATGCTCACTTTTCCAGCACTTGGGGCCTTCCGGCATTTTCCAGCCAAGCCAACTCCAGCAGCCAGAAAATATTCTCAGGCAGAGAGTGGCAGGTGTTTACAGCAAGACGTTATCATAATGCAAGAATGCTGAGTGCTGAGTGCTTCACAGATACCGTGAATTTTCTTCCGGGCAACATCTCGCCATTTCCAGGGATGTTGCAATTTCCAGAAAACAGGTTCACAAGCGACGAGTTTTCTTTGTTGACATCGTGTAAGGGACAAAAACAGAGCTGTGCAAAAACCGTCTCTAATCTTCTCCAGTTACTTGATGACGGGGCACGGACTGGCTCAGAATTCCTCCATGGTCTGCTTCCAAATAGTGGGAAACAGATCAGGGATTCTGAACTGGGTGATGCCACTGGACCGAGGAGAGCCTGCAATTTTATTCCTCCCTCCAAACCATACCCTCCCTCCACTATTTCCAAGGTGCATGGCTTCAACAAGGTTGCCACAACCATGTGGGCGACTTCATTGGTGTTGGGACAATCTCATAGAATGCTTTGAAACAAGACAAGTTTTGCAAGGATGATAATGTAAGTTTAGGTAAAGTTCTGGCGTTTTCCAAACAAGTCTGCTTTTCACGTCACACCGTTGGGTCCAGAGGATTTTCGAGATGACAGATGGAAAATATTCCTTTAACTCTGTGGGCCTCATGTTTCATTGTCCCAGACCTCGCTGCACGAGAGGTGTGGCGTTTTACTATGTCTTGCTACATCCAGGGCTGCAAGTAAAAATGGGTTCATCATATTTCCTTTTCTTTAACATTTTCCGATTAAATATGGCCTGATGCCATCAAAGATGGGAGTATATAAAAATATTGGAGGGTCTTAATTCCTGTCAATGGGGGGAAATAATATCAACCGTGATGATCAACACGTGTTACTCTGATAATCTGAGTGATGGTTGAGCATACGTTTTCTCCCTTCCTCTTGCATTCCGGGCAGGGCACCCTTCCCGACCCCACTGATCGTGGGCTGGGTCCTGTGACTTGCTTTGGCCAATGGAAGTTTAGTGGACATGATGCTAGGACTTATGTCCTTGAGCATATTCTGGTTTGGCTCTTGTGCTCCCGCTTCTCTGTGAGAAGAACATGTCATGGGCGGCCATTGGGCCAAAGAGAATATATGAAGCACACCCAAGCCCCACCTACAGCTGCATCCTGGAGTCCAGCCTGGTCCAGTCAAGTTGTGGCCAATCCTCAGATCTATGGGTGACAAATACTTGTTATTTTAAGGCACCGAGTTTCAGGATGTTTTGTTACACGGCATTATTGCGGCAAAAGCTGACTAACACATTAGGGTATTGTATAAAGTAGCGACCTTTAGCCCCTCACACTAGCTTCAGAGTGAAAATAGCTTGGTACAGTCGGATTTAAAACCCTTTTTCCCCTCAAAAAGCCAAATTTTCAAAAATGAAAGGAAGGGCATTGAAAAAAATAATACATTCTTTTTAGCGTTTTCCTTTCACTTCTCCCCCAAACCATATGATCTGTGAGAACTGGCCTGTCATTCTACGCTTCACTTTTGTGGCCGGCTCTAATTAACAGTCCGTAACAATGGCATTCTCCCAGTCGATGCCTTTTGATGTGAACTTTTTCAAGTTCCCTCTCATTGGAGTTATAACCTTACAACTTCCCACTCTGCCACAGTTTAATTTGTAATCAATATTATGAACTAATGAAATAACACAAGGCTTGTTTTAATAGGGCTGTTTGCTTGTTTGTTTTCAAAATTATACCAATTTGCCACTTGGCGATATTCACACCTCTTTTTTTTTTTTTCACGAAAGCTACGTCTTCACTATCACAATTTGAAATGAGATGCCTCCTAGACTTGTTGCATACAATTAAACCACAACAAAAGGAAGCCGAAGTCATTTCACTTTTCATAAGGCCGTAATTATTCTTTAACTATTGGAATACGACATCCCCGAGGAGCTAATTATCGAGAAGCTCTCATCACACATACGAAACACACAAACAAATCCTTCAAGCACAAAGTAAATGTTCAACATTAAAGAGCCCCATCCAGGAAGTCATACCAATCAGTTGGTCCAGCTAATTACTAATCTGATTTTTGGAGTAGTTGCATTAGATAATTATGACGCCTATTCATAACATGAAAAGCCCAGCCTTTCATTGACTTTAATAAAGATCTCGCTGCAAGAAAAAAATGTTCTAAGACCCACAATACAACATTTGCATTGCAGCAGAACCTGGGAGAAGTGTGGTAGACATTTTTTTAATAGAAAACATTTCCTTTATCACATGATAGATACATTTAATATACCTTTTTATGGATGTCACGGTGAAAGGCAAGGGAGCTATTATATTGATATGATTTAATATGAGTCGTGCAGTACTGTGTAAGGCCCAATTCAAATTTTTAAATGTCTTATGAAATGCTTCTTTGAGTCAACTAAGATTCACATTAGATATATATAGCGTATTAAAGATTACACTATGGATCGTATTCTAAAGGAATCAAAGTCAAAGTCATGCACATAATGTGGTGACTGCTTTACTCGGTTTTCAAATATATTTCTATGGACGCATATTCAAATCCTTCTTAATTTTTAAAGGGCTTTAAAACTAATACGCACTCGCATAGACTGTTGATGGGAATGTGCATTAGCACAGCTTTTTCAGAGGGCAAGTAGTCAATAACTATGAAAATTAAAAATATATATACCCTTTCACCTAGCCATTTACCTTTCAAAACCTTTATCTTGTGGATAAGCTTGTATTAGTGCCTTAGTGTGTGTGTGTGTATATATATATATATATATATATATATGGGGATTCATGACAACATTGAAAGAGTAAAATAAGGGGGAGGGGATAATAAATAAATAAATAAATAATCAAATAGCCAATTAATGGAGAATTGCTTTATGATAGATCCATACAATAACAGCTATTAAAGACAGACTATATGCACTGTCATGCAAAACTGTTTAAGACATTAAATGCAGGGGTCCTGGGTGGCTCAGTCAGTTGAGCGTCAGACTCTTGATTTCAGGCTCAGGTCATTATTCCTTGGTCGTGGGATCGAGTCCTGCATTGGGCTCCACACTGAGTGTGGAACCTGCTTAAGATTCTCTCTCTCTCTCTCTCTCTCTCTCTCTCTCTCTCTCTCCCTCTCTGTGTCTGTCTCTGTCTCTCCCTCTGTCCCTCTCCCTCACTCGTGCTCTCTCTCTAAAAAAATTAAGAAGTTTAATTAAAAAGATACATTAAATGCAAAAAAGCTAAGTTATACAACAATATGCATAGTGTGAGCCTTTTAGGTAACCTAAAAAGGTATGCATATGTATCCCAGATAAATGTATGCACAAATATTTTTCATTCGTGTGTATGTTCACGCATGTATTTGTAGAATTGTGAGTAGATAGATATATGAATGACAGGTGACAGATAGATGCAGATAAACCTTCTAGAAGGACACACAAGAAACAATTCTCAACTCTTTCTTCGGGGGAGTGGTGCCCTAAAAGTACAAAAACAGCCGTAGACGGAATGAGAAACAATGCGCATGGCTGTGTTCCAACACAACTTTAATGGAACAAGATGGCCGTCCCATGACCTAGAGTTTGTGGCCCCCTGCCCTAACAATTGAATCCAGTCCCCATGGCTTTACATACCACTTATCATTTACATGCTAATGACTCCCGGAAGGGGACCTCTCCAACTCCAATCTCACCCCTGACTGTGATGCCTGCATTCTACCAGGCACTCTGTACTTCCACTTGGATGTAACAACAGAGATAAGTAACCATCCACCACTCAAGCGTCTCCTTCCATGGCATCGCGGCAGCTAGGAAGCAGCTACTTGGCCAAGGCCTACCTTCCCCCGTGTTTCACCCTCCTTGCGTCCAGGGGGACCGTGTTACTAGTTCTTTCCCAGGGTGCTCTCCTCCTTTCTCTTTGCCACCTGCCAATGGAATGCAGCCCTAGGGGAGGGTAGAGCCACCGATGGAAGGTGCGAGCTCCTTCAGTCACTACGTGGAAGGTGTCTCATCAAATACGAATATCTGCATTGGTCTAGTGAGTGAAAAATGAATTTATTTTAAGCCACAGAAATATGGGGATTTATGTTACAGTAGGTAATATCAACCATATATATATATATATATATATGGGTATATATATATATATATGGGTATATATGGGTATATATATATATGGGTATATATGGGTATATATATATATATATATATATGGTGTGTGTGTGTGTATGTATATATAATAGCCATCTAAAATTTAACATGTCCAAAATTGAATTTAGTTTTTGTCTTCTATGTTCCTTTTCCAATATCCCAATCTCAAAATGGCACCTGCATTTCTCTATTTTTCAAGCCAAATACTCAAATACTTTGATGTTATCTTGACTCTACTCTTCCCCACGTACCTGACATCTAACCCATCAGCAAACACCTGAAAAATATTTCTAACATCTGGTCATTTTGTAATGGTTCATATCGGACACCCGTACCAAAGTCAGCATCACAGGCCACCTGGGCTCTCGCGGTGGCTGTCTTAATCAGCCTCCCTACGTCCACTGGACCTTTCCCTCTCCACGTCTAATTTTCCACATCAACTCCTGTGTGATCTTTTCAATACGTAAGTCAGGTCATATTTACGCCCCTAGACAAAAGCCACACAATGGCTTCCCATTTTGCTCTGAAATGAAGTTCAGACTGTGAAATCCCTGTGTCATGGCCCCACTTGATCTACTCCACGACCGTCTCGCCAAATTCACCTCCTATATCTCTTTCCCACCAACTCTGCTAGACTGTAATGACCTCATTAACTCTTCTTCAAGCATGGCGAGCAAGCTTCTCTCTCATGGTCTTCCACAACTTTGGTCTGCACTATTGTTTATTCTCTAGTGTTCCTTTCTCCAAGAAGTCCTCTAAGGCCACCCTATCTAAAATACCAACCCCTGTCGTTCGTTATCACCTTGCCCCACTTTCTTTATATTCGTAGCGTTACCTACCCAATATTATACCATATATCTGTGTATCTGCTTATTTCATTGTTACATTTCAACTTACTGTTAAAATGTAAGCCTCGTGATGGCAGGAACCTCATCTGTCTTGATCATTATTGTGAACCCGGTACCTTGAAGTGTGTCTGGTCCATAAAAGGTGTTCAGTAAATATTAGTTAAATGTCTGTTTCTTTTCCTCGATTTTTTAGAGCTCTTACTTATTGGGGTCTGTCCTCCTGAAAACTTCATGTATGAGAAACAATCTGGATATATATATATATATATATGTGTGTGTGTGTGTGTGTGCAATACTATTTGAGAACCTTTCCTTGCAAATTCCATAGATATTGTTCTGTTGTCTTCTGACATTCAGGTTTGTCCAGAAGAATTTAGAGGTGACCTGATTTTCATTCTATTTTAGATAATCTGAGTTTTCTGTATGGATGTTGATAATTTTTTGAAATCAGCATGTGGGCTGATTTGAATCCTTCTCTCTGTAGTTTTGCTTAACATGTAATCAACTTTTCAGATCTACAAACTCAAGCCTTTTTCGGTGCGTGGGATTTATCCCCAGTTATTTTCTGATCGCTGCTTGTACTCCAAGTTTGCTTACTTCCTCCTCAGAAGCGTATAAAGCCATCAAGCTGTACCTGCATGGTTACACTATCTCATTGCTTTACGCTCCTGCTCGGGCTTGATTGAGCGACTCAAGTTTATTCTTCACGACCCTCAGTTGTCTTGCCTCCGATGAAGACTTTTCATTCTGTTTTGGCATTTTTAACTTGCTCGCAACTCTTTGCTCTCTCACTGTATGAGATTCTGTTGTCAATTTATATCTGCCTTCTGGCTTTCATCTGCTTTTTCCAAAAATAATGGTCTCCTTGAGTATTCTATGGGGAATGCTAAATAGCTTTCTAATTTCCTTTTCTGTTTCCTGCAGTAAATCATTTTCAGAGGCTTCCTCGTTCTCTGTGTCTTCCGTATGAACGCTCTATGGCAGTTTTTCACATATTATGCTTTCTCCCTGTTTACTCATCCCTGAGTGAGGAGAGCTCTGTCAATGCCCAGCATTTGTCGTCAGACATACTGCCTCAAAGAGCAGCGGTCACTCAGTAAAGGGACAGGTACACATGTTTCTAGGTGATAGGGAGGTTGAATTTGAGCACAGAGGGTGAAGGTGGGAAAGGAATAAATGAGCCCCTGATGGCATTATTATTTTGCAGGGGGGGCGGGGGGTAACACAATATGGGCGGGATTATGTTTCTCAATCCAGTACCACCAACTGAGAAAGAAGCAGCCAATCTCTTAGGTTCCCACTTTAGTTTATGAAGAACTTAACTTTTGGCTTCCACCGCACCCTCCGTCAAATATTTCTTCTGGAGTTTTCCATCACCCAAAATATATTTCTCAGCTGAGTCTGGCCTTTATTTCAGTGACCGATGGCTGACATATATTTATTTACTCTCTATGGTACTGTTGATGACAGGCCTTACCGAAGAGTCTCATCACTGTTAATTACCCAATTGTCAACATCACTGTAAATGAGAAGCCCCAGGGAAATGGATATCAACTTCAATAAACAGCCTTTTTCACCTGCTTCTGAAGGCTTAAAATGTGTGTTGAGTACAGGGGGTCAGGCAAGAATGGTAACCGGGGACTCTCCCAAAGAGAGCCTGTGGTCTGACAGGAGCTAAAAACACGTGCCTGGGGCGTTTGATGGCACCGGGCCCAAGCAAAAAAATAAAATGAAATAATTGTGGCATTACAAAAAATGACCAGGTGGGGCGCCTGGGTGGCGCAGTCGGTTAAGCGTCCGACTTCAGCCAGGTCACGATCTCGCGGTCCGTGAGTTCGAGCCCCGCGTCGGGCTCTGGGCGGATGGCTCGGAGCCTGGCGCCCGTTTCCGATTCTGTGTCTCCCTCTCTCTCTGCCCCTCCCCCGTTCATGCTCTGTCTCTCTCTGTCCCAAAAATAAATAAATAAGTTGAAAAAAATTAAAAAAAAAAATGACCAGGTAACAGAGGTCTAGGCTTCGGGGAGGTGATGTTTGGGTGTGGTTTAGGCCCCAAAATGAGAAAAGCCTCCCAGCACGAGAAAAGGCTCCGATCAGAGTTTCCCCCGAGGTAAGAAAACTTTCCTGCCTATGGATAATAACAAGGATTTGCACGTAGCTTGAGAATAGGGGTATGTTAGTTTCCTGCTGCTGTGCAAAAAATGACCGGAAACTTAGCAGCTTGAAATAACAATCGTGTGTCATCTCACAGCTTCTGTGGGTCAGGAGTCTGGGCTCAGCCTAGCTGGATTCTGCACACAGGGCTGGAATCAAAGTCTTCCTCTCTGGAGCTTCTCTTCCAAGTTCACGTGGCTGTTGGCTCAACCCAGTTCCTCGCCATCGTACGATCGAGGTGTCCGTTTTCTTGTTAGCTCTCAGTCAAGGTCGACTCTTGGCTCCTAGAGGCCACTCTCAGGTTCTTGTCCCCATCATTTCCTTCTTTGTAGACCCTCTCACAACGTGGTAGCTACTTTTTCTTTCTTTAAGTTTAGTTATTTATTTTGAGAGAGAGAGAGAGAGACAGAAAGAGAAAGAGAGAGTGAGGGGTGGAAAGACAGAATCCCAAGCAGGCTCCACACTGTCAGCGCAGAGCCCGGCGTGGGGCTCAAACTTACAAACTGCGAGATCATGACCTGAGCCGAAATCAAGAGTCAGATGCCTAGGGGCGCCTGGGTGGCTCAGTCGGTTAGGTGTCTGACTTTGGCTCAGGTCATGATCTCACAGTCGGTGAGTTTGAGCCCCGCGTCGAGCTCTGTGCTGACAGCTCAGAGCCTGGAACCTGTTTCAGATTCTGTGTCTCCCTCTCTCTCTGCCCCTCCCCTGTTCATGTTCTTTCTCTGTCTCAAAAATAAATAAACGTTAAAAAAAAAAAAAAGAAAAAAAGAGTCAGATGCCTAACGGACTGAGACACCTAGGCGCCCTGGTAATTTACTTTTTCAAGGCTAGCTGGAGAATCTCTCTGGCTTCTGGGAGATCCCAGTCCCTGTTTTTAAAAGCTCACCTAATTAGGTCGGGCCCACCCAGGATAACTCTTCCAACTAACTCCAAGTCAACTGATCAGCAGCGTGAACATATTCACAGGTTTCTCCCCCACTCCAGCGGAGGGGATTACGCGGGGTATATACACCACCGGAAGGACTCTTGGGAGCCTGATTAGAGTTTTGCCTGCTACAAGGGGTGACAAAGGGATTAGAAGGACCTAGGTTCCGGCAAGAGGAAGTATCAAACACTGGACGACCTTGATTGCCAGCTAAGGAAGCTTAGAGACTGATGAGTTTTGAGTTGAACGGCAGCACCTTAAGAATTAGAACAGGAGATGGCAGCATCTTTATCAGAACTCCGTAAAGATTTGGATCAAGTTATGTCACCGGCATGTTAAAGATTAAGAAGTTTTAGAGCAAGGATAGCGATTAGGTTGGATTAACTCTCCTCAAAAAGCAGTGGCTGCCTGGAGGGCTGTGTTGGAAGGGTCTGGGTCCAATAGCGGGTGGCAGTGCTGGGAATTCTTCGCACCGGCTGCCGGGGTGAGGGTTTTTCTCTACACGCGAGAAAAAAAGGTCTGGTGCCAGATGAAAGATTCAAATGCACTTGCTTCCGGACTTTGATGATGCCTTCCAGGGTTGCGTGGAACCATGGGTAAGAAGACAGAGGAGGGAGGTCAACGTCTTATGATGGGTCTGAGTCACAGAAGGAAGCCCAAAGGTGGGGTCATGTGCATGTGCGAGGGAGATGCCATCGGGCAGAGCACGCGCTCACCTGCACCCACTGCTCAGGCTCTCCCACCGCCTCTCACCCATCAGAGCCTTATGTCTTCTGACTCCAGGGCAAAAAAAAAAAAAAAAAAACCAATAGCCTACATAAGCATCGTTTCCTATGACCAAAAGATCTTCTCGGCTACTTGTTACTACTTAAGACAGTGCTCATGAGACTATGGCTTCAGTGCTTGGAAACCCTGGGTAGTTTCTGGCTCTACCTTCTGGTGGAACGGGAGACTCGGCTCACACAGCTGGCACACATAGTTTCTCTGCACCCCGTTTCCTTCACATCCTCGGAAGGACTACGCTTCCCTCCTCCATTGACGTGGAGGGTGGCCATTGCCCCATGGTAGGCGAGGCAGACTTCCTACCCCACCGAGGGTGGGCTTGGCCACGTGACTTGCGTTGGCCAATGGGATGTTTGTGGTTCTGTTAAGCTCAGAGCTTTCCCTTCTTGTCCTCTAGCCAGCACTAGGAGGAAAAACGCGCCCAGACGAATCCCTGGGCCAAAGAGGAGGAGAGACATCTGGAGCAGACCTAAACCCAACCGCAGCTTGGACTCAAGCCCACCGCCGCCCAGAGAGACAAGGCATCTAAGTGGTTTCTCACAGTGACCGGTGCGGAATCGGCAGTTAATAAACAGTCCTCATCATTGTTAACGGCATGGTCTTTTCATCCGTTTATTTTTTAGTTCTGGCACAGATTAGTGGGGGAAGGGGAGGAGAGCCAGGTGTGAGAGTGGTTTCGAAACCAAGGCTATGTCCACACGAGCAAAGGAGCCTAGATCTGGCCCTCCTCCTTCAGTTAAGTATTCCTGCTCCCACGTATCACGAAGGTGCTGCCATATGCAGGGTCCTGGGATAATGCTCAGGACATAGACTTACGTGGTCACAAATCTTAGAAGGGTTGCAAGACAGGGGAGGGTCAGGGGTGAGGCTTTGGGGGCTGGAAAGAGGAGCCTGCGTAGGGGCTATATGTTGGGGGCTCACTCAGCAGCCAGTTCCGGGGCGAGGCTGCAAGATGAAAGTCGCACCCCCAGAAGCTGTGGTGTGAGAGAGTTGCGGATCACTGACGTTGGAAAGAAACTTCTGGACGTTTCACCCCAAACCCAGCACCAATCCAATGGCCCAGGGCAGGACTGTGGCTTAGAGCTCAGAGCTGAGAATGCAGAGTTGGAAGGAGAAAGGGTCCCCCTGAAGATATCCAGGAACAAGCCAGACGATTAGTCTGGGCTGAGCGCTTTGAACACCCGCGACGTGGGGAGTCATACTTAGAAGCACCGTGAAATAAGTAAGAGCTTGGACTCTGTCAGACTGCCTGAGGTTTGAACCCTGGCTTGGGCATCTACTAGCTGTGCGACCTTGGACAAGTTACATAACATCTCTGAACCCTACTTTCTTAAGGGATGTTAGTTGACAAAACACTCTTGTCAGGTCCTTGCAAGGATTAAAATCATTATATATCTAAAGCACTCAAAATGGACTAGAGTAGTGTCTATTATTATTAATGTCATTACAGGCTCACAATCCCATATCTGAATCTGTTGAGCCGGAGACATGCGCTTTATAGTTTAGAATTGTTCAGATTTTAGCAAAGAAATACGGGGCTCCTGTGAACATTCCAGAAAAGAAACATGGAGCACATACAAAATTGCGGCAGGGTCTGGGGCTACATTCCGTAACCAAATTACATGAATATTTATGCAGTGAAATGTATGAATATTTAGATCAAATAAAAACGATAAATAGCTTCAAGTAAGTTTGGGTCAGGTTTTGCTACTATGTAAGATTTTTTTAAAAGCAAAGTAAACGAATCAAAACAAAAACAAAACCCTTTGAGTTTCCCGAGCGTTGGGGGTTTGGGAAGGGCACAGAGGGATTGTGGCTTTTATTGCTGGAAGTGATCGGAGGCGCAGACTTATGTTGAGCCTGGAGCAAGGGGCAGAGGAAGGTCTCCACCTGAGCCCGTGGGGAAAGACAGTAGAAAGCGGGTTTGGAGCCTCAGTGGACCCTCAATGACTGGAAGGGTCTTGAAGGCAAGACTCAGAAAGCAATATAGGTACCGACGTGGCAGGAATAAGAGCCCAAGACGGATTGCTAAGAACTTGTCAAGAGGTAAACTAAGGCTGGATTATGAAGAGCCTTGAATTCAGGGATAGGCGTGTACGTACGTCATTTATATGATGAGCAGGAAGCTGGTTTTGCTAGGATGACACTGAACGCTCTTTGCTTCCGTTACGGAGCCTGGCAGATCCTTTAGGAAAGATGGTCTGGAGCCATGCCCTCATGCGGGGGTGGTGCCTTGTTCTAGAATGCCCTTTCCGTCACCTTCCAAGTCTTGCTCAGCCATGCGGTAGCTGTCCCTTTGGGACATTGCCTTTCACCACAGTGGTAGACACTGTCAGCTTCCTACCCTCATGACCTTGGCACTCACCTGTGGACACGGAAGGATGCTCACTGAGAACATCAGCACGTTTCTGCCATGGACCCCGGGCTCATGCACAGAGTAAACGAGACATGCAAAGCGTGAATGCCTCGACATTCACGAGGAACAGCCCTCGACAAGTGATGGTCAGGATGCTAGGGATAACCCCGTTCCTTCACCCATTGGGTGAACACTGAGGCATGTTCTCCACTGCCTCCTAGAGTTCCCCAGGGAGAATGAGCCCCATGTGCCCTTGGCAGTAGCCTTCAATGCATCCTGTGTTGGCTTCTTGTCTTTTTTGGGTCTCCGTTCCTCGTCTTCTTGCCAGGTTTGGGGATCACCTTCAGAATAAACTGGTTGCACTTAAGTCTTTGTCTTGGGGTCTGCTTACGGGGGGAACACAAACTGAGTCACCACAGCCATAGGACTGGCCCTGACACTGCACTGACCTATTCGTGCCTTGGTTTACGGTTTCTGCCAGGAGAGGCCAAGCTCCTTGAGGACAAGAACTTTGAATTCACCATTGAATCCCCATGGCACCTGCAGAGGGTAAGTAAACATCAAAGAACGTGGATTGACTTGGAAAACTGGGTAAGTTGCACAAGAATATTTCCTGCCTCTCCGTGTTAGTCATAGCTTCACACCCACCCTGTTCCCAGTTATCCCCCTGTCTTCACTCCTTGCCTGTTCGTAACCCAGTCTCTGAGCCCTGGTCTCGAGCTTCTCTTCCCCGCTTACTGAAATGGGTCCCAGGCCACATGCGTAGGATTTGCTGCATCCCGTCTCCTAAACAGAAAATGCCCATCTTTGAACGAAGACTTCGTGGCGATTTTTCCGTCTTTCGTCGCTAGCCCCCCACACGGACGCAGGCAGACGCACGTCCAAACACTTAGACTTGCCCTTTACGTCATACCTTCTCAGCAACATTTTCCTCTCTTTCTGCAGTTGCCACGTGGACACCCACCGAACCGGCATAACATTTCTATCACCTCGAGTTGAAAAAGAGTCCTAAGCTTGGACCATAAGAATGAGATCCTCTCGCTCTGGGTCATCAAACTTTCCCCACGGTGTTATGGCACGTGCTGCTTAGGGCCTAGAACACTGGAATAAGACAAGGAAGGGTCATACCCATGAAGCTTACCCATGAAGATCATAAACATGGAGCAGGCACCACCTGAATGATGTTCCGTGGTCAAGCGACACGTAGCATCCAAGCGGGGGGGGGGGGCGCGTGTGTATGAGCGTGTGTGTGCATATGGAGATGTGTGCTCAGGCAGGCATAGATCTTACCTGTCTTGCCTTTCTAGTTCTCCTTCGAGCCAAAGTGGAGACGGAAGACATTTTGACAGAGTAGTAAGAGAGTTCTGGTTGCTGGTCCTAAAAAGAACAGAGAGTGGGCTAACACTGAACATATTAGTCGCCTCTCGGGGCCTCAGTTTCTCTGCCTGCAGGAAGAAGTGAGGGTAAATGTTTTCTAAGGATCCATTTAGAACGATATTGGGTTCACAGAGCTAAATGAGAAAAAAATCTGAATGCAGAAGGAAGGCACCATGTGGTTTCACGTTGTTTCTTTTTAAAACACCGACTGAAAACTGATGTGTTTAAAAAAAAAAAAAAAAAGCCTGTGCTGTTACACCCACCATGCCTCCTTTATGAACTTGGGTAAAGAGGAGAGATTTATTTGAAAGTCAATAGACTACAGTATTCACGGGTCTACTGTATGTGCTAGTTTAAATTCAACATTTTGAATGGGGTAGAAACAAACACATCGGAATTTGACCAAGGATACATTCGTATGTCAGTTTAATGCTCCAGCTGTTTAATCAAAATATGAATAAAAGGTCTCAAGCCCAACAAGCAAAAATATCATAGTTGTGGGATTCAGCGATTGCTTCCCCATTGTCATCCAATTACTGTGTAATTTTTCCCTGTGACTGAATAACTAACTGTTAGCAAATAATGAAAAGGCAATTACAGCTACGCTTTGTTCGTATTACTCCCTTCGTTTTATTCCGGCTATAATTATTGTCAGTGCTGGAGGTTTACTGTACCATGCAAGCAGCACCAGGAGAGAAAATGGAATGGGCTGGTGCATGGAAAATTGCCAATGTCACAGCTACCTTCATCGGCACTGTTGGACTTCTGAGATTAAAAAAATCAGAGGAAAACGCTCTCCATGTGGGTTTTACAAATTCCCTACCTCAAGCTGTTGTGGCACCTGGGGGAGTGGGGACAGGGGTGGGGGCGGGGGGCACGCAGGGAACCAGGCACCACGTTTGTCCTGTGTTCCTGTGTCAATCCCAAAGGACCGTGCCTTTCACCGCACTCTGCCTGAAAGCAACTCTTGGAACTCTTCTTTTAGCCTTTGCTTCTCGTTAATGGTCTCCATGCTGCTTCATAATGGGGAGTGGCATATAAATGATGCATTTTATGGGGTTTGATCTTTCTTCAGAGAGGAAATGTGCCACATATGGACAGATGTCAGAAAAGAAGATGATGATTATGCCCTCTTCGTGTACTTGCTGGGACCTATTTTTAGAAGATTTCACTGACCATATGTAGTATACCTTCCCTTTTGACTTTCGTTCTGTTCAACGAAATCTGGGGGAAAAAAGGAAGAATTAAAAAACAAACGAACAAAGGGATAGAGGTGTGTTTCTGATATTTTTATCACTTATTTGCTCAATAAACGTATCCTGAGTACCTACGACGTACAAGGCATAGGCAAAGTGCCGAGGAATCAAAGCTGTGTATGACACGATCCCTGACCAAAAAGGCTCCGTCTTCACACTCAAATGTCTCTCTGCGTGAAAAGCAACTTAGCGTAGTCAAAAGCTGAAAGAACACTATGTTTGAAGACCAGGATTCTAATACCAGCTCTACAACTTGCTCACTGGTTTATCTCGATGTATCAGTTAGCTACTGCTGTGTAACAAACCATCTGCCAAACCCTGGCTGAAACCGACAATCGTATACGATGAAAGCTTACCAGCGTGCAGGTCAATGGGAGGCTCCATTCCAGGTTGGGCTTGTCTGGTGCATCTTAGCTGGGGGAGCTTCGTTCCACACGCCTCTCATCTTTCTCCTTGGAATAACTGGCCATCCTGGACCGTTCTTCTCATGGCGATGTCTGAAGAGCAAGAAAGCAAGCGGAGAAATGCAAGCACACGCACCAAGCAATTTCACGTCTCTGCTCTAGTTATGCCTGTTCACATCCTATTGACCAAAGCAAATTACATGGTCAAACACAGAATCAAGGGTCAGGGAAATGAACTCTACCTCTCAATGGGAAGAACTTCAAAGACAGATGACAAAGGGAATGAATACAGGGAGGGATCAGGAGCTGGAGGAATGAAGGCAATCCACTTTCCTTGGGTACAATTTCATGCCCGTAGCTTCTTTGTCTGTGAAAACAGAGGTTTGCTTTACCTGCTTTAAAATACCTCTGGAAGTATCAAAAGAGATGAAAAGCATCACTGTGCTTTGACAACTCTAAAGAACGATCGCTAGGTAAACAATTATTGCCCTCTGCTTACTTTTAATACTACGAAAATTGTATGCTTTCTTTTTTCTGGAACAAACCGGGGCTTCTCGATACCCTTCAAATTTCTTTAAGTTCAACCACCCTGAATTCTTTCATTCGTCAGAGGAGTAAAACGGAAAATGGACATTTCTTACTGCTAGATCTACTCTTTCTTGCTGTTGTTTGTAAAATAGGTCACTTCTCCAAGACCCCGATCTGGGTTGAGGGCGGACGGAATCTCAAAAGCTTTTGTCTTGGTTCCTGTGGCAGCCAGCCCTGAGAGTCTCCTGGGTTTAATGTGGAAGAAGAAAACATTTATAGGCTAACGCAGGCTGCTTTGGTAACTACTGCCCTTGGGTTATTTCCATAGCAAAAGGAAAGCAGGGTACAAGGGGTTGATTGGTCATAAATAAATAAGCAAGGATATACATTCGCAAGGGCAGGAGAAAGGCAGATAAGTAATACCAGAGATAAAGGAATAATTAAAAAAAAAAAAAAAGCCCAGAAAAAAAACCTCAGAGAATCAGACAGATTTGGGTTTGAATCCTTGCCCTGCTACTTAATAACTGATTTATTTATCTCCTTTGAGCTTCTGTTTCCTCAGTTGTGAATTAGGGATGCAGCACTTAACCCATGGTGCTCTTGTGAGGACTAAATGAGATAATACATAAAAATCCACAGCATTGCGTCGTACAGACACAAGAAATCAGTTCCCTTTTTCCATCCGGATGTTTTGAAGTTTATTTTCCCGAGAGTATGGCGGGTCACAGCCATTCAGTTTTATGGCCAAGACGGTGAAACACTTTACTTTCCCCACTTACCGTATCTCAGGCTAGTCGGATCACAATAATAGCAGAGTCTCCAAGAATAATTTTGATAGAACAAGCCAACTAACTAAATTGCATTTTGCCTGAGAACCTCTCAACCACCGTAGAAGTCAGAGAACCCGAAGAATTGTCTTCCTCCTGTTCCTTGTACCACATCCAACACTATTTGCATTTGGCAAAATCCCATTCATATATAGATGAACCGTCTTCTGCCTCCACACCAGGACATCTCTGTCTCTGTCTCTCTCTCCCTCTCCCCCTGCCTCTCTCTCTCTCTCGCTCTCACACACACACACACACACACACACACACACACAACTTGTCTTAAATATGGTCAGTGCCTCTTGGAGGCCAGGATTGTAGTGATTTGAAAGCAAATTCGAAAGCAAAACTTGCTCATCAGGCACAGAGAGAACCATGTAGGTACGGTATAAAAAAGAACAAAGAAAACAGTCGTTTCCGTGAGAATATAGGTGTGAATGTCCTAAGAAGCATAGCCAGGTAAATTCAACAGATATCATGATCTCACAGTCCGTGAGTTCGAGCCCCGCGTCGGGCTCTGTGCTGCCAGCTCAGAGCCTGGAGCCTGTTTCAGATTCTGTGTCTCCCTCTCTCTGACCCTCCCCTGTTCATGCTCTGTCTCTCCCTGTCTCAAAAATAAATAAAACGTTAAAAATATTAAAAAAAAATAAAAAAAATAAAAAAAACACAAATGAACACACAGGATGTATAATATTTAATGTCAGAAAAAATTCAAAATAATTAACCACATTAAGGAAGTTAAGGACAATAATTACATGACAGTCTCGGTAGAAAGTAGAAAAAAAATTTTAGAGCAGTGGCGTCTAAAATTTCTTTTTAAGTGTTTTTTTTAATATAAGACTAGTAGAGAACTGTCATCACTTGATGAAGACACAAAAGATATACTCAGTGGAGAACACTTTTTTTTTTTAATCTTTCTTTATTTTTGAGAGAGAGAAAGTGGGGGAGCAACAGAGAGAGAAGGGAACACAGGATCCAAAGCAGGCTCCGGGCTCTGAGCTGTCAGCACAGAGCCTGATGTGGGGCTCGAACTCACGATCAGCGAGTTCATGACCTGAGCCAAAGTCAGATGCTCAGCGGACTGAGCCACCCAGGCACCCCAAAGTGGAAAAAGCTTTTCAGATAGTATAAGTCGATAAGTTAGTGCCTTTACACTAACAATGGCAACAAAAGATAAGATGCCACTTATAGTAACAAGTAAAATTCAAAAGCATCAAATATTCAAAAGTTCTCTGAGAAGAAAAGTAAATCAATGAAAACATTTTTAAAGGGCGTAAAGGAAGACCTGAATTAAGAAACAGACGTAACATGCTCATGGTCAGAATGGCTTAGAAATATAAAAATGTTAGGGGCGCCTGGGTGGCGCAGTCGGTTAGGCGTCCGACTTCAGCCAGGTCACGATCTCGCGGTCCGTGAGTTCGAGCCCCGCGTCGGGCTCTGGGCTGATGGCTCGGAGCCTGGAGCCTGTTTCCGATTCTGTGTCTCCCTCTCTCTCTGCCCCTCCCCCGTTCATGCTCTGTCTCTCTCTGTCCCAAAAATAAATAAACGTTGAAAAAAAAAAAATGTTAAATCTCGTGGGGCGTCTGGGTGGCTCAGTCAGGTGAGCATCCGACTCTTGGTTTTGGCTCAGGTCACAATCTCACGGTTGGTGAGTTCGAGCCCTGCATCTGGCTCCACGCTGAGAGTGCTGACAGTGCGGAGCCTGCCTGGGATCTCTCTCTCCCTCTTTCTCTGCCCCTCCCCCACTGGCTCTCTCTCTGTCTCTCTCAAAATAAACAAGTAAATTTTAAAAACAAACAAAAAAGATGTTAAATCTCCCCCCAATAAATACATATAAAGAATCCCAATCAACGTCCTAACAGGATTTTGTACTTCACTGGTATCTAAGAGAAGCATCATCACCAGTGAATGAGAAAGTACAGAATATTTACTTAGTAAAAGGAGAAATTGACTCAACAGCATGGAGGAAAAGTTGGATCACAACCTCACACCGTATACAAAACCGTAAGCACGAGATGACTTAGACGAATGAAAGGCTGAGATTTGAAGAGTAAAACTTAAGAAATAGAGGGAACAAACATGATAAATATATTTGTGACCTTGGAGTGGATGATGATTATTTTGTCAAAACCCAAAAGGACAGAGGGCATAGCGGGGGGAACAAAGGGCAGGGGGTACCAATAAGACCTGAAAATGTGTTTTCCAGAGAGGGAAACAAAATAGTTATCATGCATACAAAGCTCATGTGTTGCTGGAAGGGAAGTTGAAGGGCTGCACGTATTTTGGAGAAGCATCTGGCAGTAATTAGTGAAATTAAGTACCCGGATCCTGGGACTCCCTCTTCTGGGCATCTCCCCTGGGGACTTTCTCCCAAAGGCTCACAGCAAGACACGATGAGGTCTGCTTTTGAAACATTGTTTGAAGGGGCGGAGCCGGGGACGCGGAAGTGTCTATCTAAGAGGCAGAACGGAGAAGTAAAATGTGACTCTGGTACACCGTCCCTTACCTGCAATTCCGAAAAATAAAAACCTCTGAATATTTGTAGTCCCATGTCACCTAATTATAGCACACGAAACTACACAAAATGTGTTCAAGGAGATGCACATATCGATGCACCTAGAAGTGTTCGGAGAGGCAATTCAAAGAGCCTCAATTAAATTCACTACAAGGATGCATGTAGGGGGAGTCAGAGATTTGGATTTAAGATAGGACATTTGGAATGAAGGGAAAAACATTTTCCCCCCCAATGGGCTACAGAAAATAAAAAATGAAATGGAATACACTTAAAATGAAATCAAAGAAAATATAACAAAATAAGATCAAGGACAATATAACAAATAAAATAATAATAAAATAAAATTTAAATTAAATTGAAATAAAATAAATAAAATTTAAAATAAAATAAAAAATAAAATAAAATAAAATTAAAATTAAAATGAAATAAATGAAAATAAATGAAAATAAATAAAATTAA
>NW_024412421.1:8395252-8487476 GCF_014898765.1 Herpailurus yagouaroundi
AAATTAAAATGAAATAAATGAAAATAAATGAAAATAAATAAAATTAAAAATAAAATAAAATTAAAATAAAATAAAATAAAATTTAAATTAAATTAAAATAAAATAAAATTTAAATTAAAATAAAATAAAATAAAATTTAAATTAAAATAAATTAAAGTAAAATAAAATTTAAATTAAATTAAATTAAAATAAAATAAAATTAAGAAAAAGAAAAAAAATTAAGAAAAGAAAAGAAAAGAATTAGCTAGCATGAACTGGAAGAAGAAAATAAAATCAGGCCAATAGATCATCATTGACCAGTAGCTCATCTGTGAAAGAGAACTTCCATAGCGGTTTCTACGTACATGTGGTTTCATTTTTGCAGAAGTCTCATTCTGCGATGCAATAACTTAAGAGTTTTTTCAGGCCCTGTCTTCCCCGTGGGTTGGGCGCTCAGAATTTGGGGCTTGAAAAATATGGGCTGGCCGCAAGTCTGTTGTGGCCAAACCTGGTCATCTAGGGAGAATGGTGACACAAGGGCTGTGTTTTCGCACTGAGATCAGCCCCGGTGAACTATCATTCGGCCAAAAGAGCACTGGGTTTATGAGCAGACCTGGATTCAAACTCCCGGCTCTGTCCGCTGTGTGGCTTTGGGCAAGTCACTTTGCCTTTCTGAGCTCCTCACTTCTACTCTGCTGCCTAGTCCTTCTCTCTTCCAACTGCCTCTGAGGTAGACTTCACTTGAGACATTTTCCAAATATTCTTTGGATGATATGAATGCATGACTGTTTCACACAGAGACATAAACACCTAGCGGACAGGGGCTGTATCTCATTTGTCTTTATCACCCCGAGGCCCAGCACGGCACCTAGCACGCGGTAGGTGCTCACAAACCGTTGGTCTTCACGTGCGGCTTTACCATTTTCTATCCGTGCAACTACAGACCGTCGCCTGACTTCCCAGACCTTGTTTCCTCCGATATAAAATGGGCCAAATGATACTGCATAGGGTTTGGGGTGAGGGTGACATAAAAACATGAAAACTCTCAGGGTGGGAAGGAATCCCAAGGGTCATTTGGCCAACCACCCAACCGAACCAGCCATTTCACGGGGGTGCCCAATACCTCCCAAGGTAGCCCAATGCCATCTTTGGGCAGCTCCCGCTTTTGGAAATGAGTTGAAATCTACTATCCTGCGAGGGCCTCTGGGGATGCAGGAACACACTGGGAGGGCGGAGCTAGCCTTCATTCTCACGCTCTGTCGTACGTTGACAACAATACTTCATCCATCTAGCCCTTGGGGGAATCAGCTGATCTATGAACTATTCAGACGCTCTCTCGCTTGATTTGCAGTTTGTTATTCAATTTGGTTGATTCTCCTCGAAAATATTTCAAAGCACGAGTGGCTCAGTCAGTCGAGTGTCCAGCTCTTGACTTTGGCTCAGGGTTTTAACCAGGGCCATGGGATTGAGCCCCGAGTGGGATCTGTGCTCAGCAGGGAGCCTGCTTAAGATTCTCTCTCCCTCTCTCTGTCGCTCTCCCTCTACCCTTCTCCCCCACTTGCACTCTGTCTTTCTCTCTCTCAAACAAACAAAAAATTCAAACTATGTAATATACTTCCCTGCCTATCTACACAAGGGGTATGGATCAACCCTTAACCAAACTATAGATAACGGATGACTACATTGGTCTCTAAGACGGGGGTGTTCTCAGGGCGGTTGGAAGAATCTGGGGGAGTGACCCCTGGACTAAATGATCCTAGGCTGTTCTGCCTTCCATGTGTTTTGTGTTTTTTGTTACTTTTTATTTCTTTTTCAACACAAGGCTGGAAGCATCCCTCCTCCTGGCTTCTCTAATTCTATAATTATAATCTCATTAAGCCCTTACTGCCCCGCCCTGAGCGAGCCCCTCCCTACGCACCGCCCCCCCCTTCCCAAGCCAACGCTTAGGAAGAAGTACCAGCTCCAAGGCAGTAATGTTTGTAAAGTAAGAGTAAATAGGGGCTCTCTATAGGGGCCCTCTATAAATAGGGCCTCTCGCTGAGGCCCTCTACGAACAAAAGGGGCTTTGGGCGATCTGTTTGGTTTCAGTTCCTTCTTTGCTTCTTCCAGTGTGCTGGGCAGAGGGTTTACCTGCTCTTTCAAGGTGCTGATGGGACCCCCTCCAGCTCGATCTTTGTTTTTCTTCACCTTGTTCCTATCTTTAAAAAAAAAAAAAAATTTTTTTTTAACGTTTATTCAGTTTTGAGAGACAGAGCGTGAGCCGGGGGAGGGGCAGAGAGCGAGGGAGACACAGAATCCGAAGCAGGCTCTGAGCGGTCAGCACAGAGCCTGACGCGGGGCTCGAACTCACGACGTGCGATCACGACCTGAGCCGAAGTCGGAGCCCCTCCTTGTTTGTATCTCTGAAGGCCGACACCTCAGGTCACCCAGCTCCCCCTGCCAGCAGGATTTCAGTTGAGTTTGGTCAGTGGGAGGTTCCCCGGGGGGAGACTGGAGGACGGGAGGAGAGAGAAGTTAAAGTCATAATCTCCGTTCCTTCCCCGTGCTCCCTGGCGGGGTCTGCCACTCTCCTTGACTACTGTGCCTGGCAGGTGGCCTCTCCCCCGAGGCTCTGCGTCTCACTGGCTCTGGTGACACCACCCTATCCTTCCAACCTTCGGGGTGGTGACACCTTCTCACTGTTGCTGGTTCCTGGGTGATTCCTCATCCCTTGTTTATTCCCCTAGTGCTAACCACACCTCTTAAGTTGTCCCTTCGTTCAAGACTCCTCAGGGGCGCCCGGGTGGCTCAGGTGGTTGAGCATCCAACTCTTGACTTGGGCTCACGGTTCCTGGGATCGAGCCCTGAGTTGGGCCCCATGCCGACGGAGCGGACCCTGCTTGGGATTCTCTCCCACCCTCTCTCCCTGCCCCTCCCCTGCTTGCGCACGCGCACGCTCTCTCTCTCTCTCTCTCTCAAAATAAATAAGCTCCTGCAAGCCTCAACGGAACCACTCACTCATTCAACAAGTATTTATTGAGCACCGACTATGTGCTCAATACTGGGGATACATATACATATACAGATACAGATGCATATACATACACAATACTGGGGACCCAATACTGCCTGGCGAACAAGGCAGACATGTTCTCTCCTTTGGGCAGCCCAAGTCTAGCAGGGGAAGACTGATCCTGAGCAGGTATTTGTGCATGTGATGAGCATTTCAAAAGGGGAGTGTGGGGTGCTTTGGGGGTCCAAAGCGGTCCACTTTGGCACTTTATGGCAAAGTGGCCCCCAGGTAGGAAAATGCAGCTATCTACCTACACGGCTAAAGCAAAACCATAAACAACAGTTGCCGTCTCCTGGGTCAAAAATTGACACCAGGAAATGATCATCCCAACTTTTTGAGCTCCCGAGATCTAGAAGTAAGAGAGAGGGAGGGGAGCAGGCCACACACGCCCTGAAAGGAGGAAGGGAGCCCGAAGTTGTGTTCAAACTAGAAACCCCCTGAACTTTCCCTACCCCGGATCAAGAGCCATGAAGTTCCCCCCGACGCTTCGTCTAATACCTTCCTGCTTCCAGGGTGCCACGCCGCGTCACGTAAAATAACGACACTAAATCTGAAGGTAAAAGGAAAGACGTCATTACCAGATTAATACATCGTGAAAAAAATTCACGCTGCTGATAGATACTTAACCGTGCGTTGGTGATTAAACTAATTGCACGTGGCGAACAGAAAGATAGCTCTTTAATGCATGTTAAATATTAACAATTGGAGATAATAGGAGTCTACATGTCTCCTCTTTACAGCTTCCTTTGGCGAGGAAATGTACTTTCGTCGGAAGAAAGAGATGTTTTGGAATGTGAGAGTCTTACCCAACGCAGGCCAGCAGCGCGCCCCCCAACACCAGGGCCACAGGCAATCAGCTTAATCACAAATGACCGGAACCAAATGGATTCAGGCCGCCGGGCTGACTACTGAGTTTCAAAGTTTTATGTATCAAGGGTCTGAATGCCAACTAAATCAAAACCTTTCAAGGCAAATCAAAGGGCCAGCAGACGTCTCCCTACTTCTGCCAAGAGCTTTGTTTCACTATTTCCTCCCGGGGCCAGCAGGAGGCAGGGGGCGCGGCGGTAAAGTTCAGCCTCATCGAGGGGGCGTCCGTACCTGCTCCGTTATCCCCACGAAGTCCGCCGTTACCTTTACACTGAGAGCATCGGAGGGTGGGTTGGGGGGCAGGTGGGGGGGGGGGAGCGAAAAGAAGCCAAGCAAACTGATTGATTGCAAGCCCAGCTATGATGTCAGCATGAGTTCATGTTTCCCACAGGCATGCTAATCAGCTCCATGACATAATAGCGGCTTCTATTACACCGGTGGGACATCAAAGTTATTCCAAAGATAACATAACACAACACGCGAAGCCCCAGGAAACTTCCACGACGCTTTCAGATGTTCTATAAGGTTACCAATCTTTTCATTGCCGGGGACACAGGAAAAGCTGAAAGGAAACAGAATATGGAATTTGGGAGGAATCAGGGCGGGCAAGTGATTTCATTACGAATTCCAAATGTTCAAAGAGATAGTGGCAATTAAAAAGCTGTCAGGGGTCGCCGTTTAAAAGCAGCTCCACGCAGACTCTTTTTCAGGCGGGCAGACGGGCACGGTTCCCAATTTGGGAGAAAAAAAAAAAATCTAAGTCCGTGTGAAAGGTATTTGTTCAAGTGAGACCACAAGGAGGGTGTCACATAGGAAAGGACGGAGTTCAAGGTGTGCCTCTCTCTTCTGACCCCTTCCAGATACTTGCCTTAGGGCCAACAATCCAGCACCTCGGAGACTCGATTCCTCCTCTAGAAAATGGAAATCATGATACCCAGCTCTCAGCAGGGCTGAAGAGCTAAATCAGGGAGCACGATTCACAGCACTGCATCAAAGCAACCCTCTAAATGCTCATTAGCAGTGCCCTGGATAAACATTTAACATTACTCAACACCGAGACGCTGCTACTGCTGGTAGTAACCCGTATATACAGCAGGTGGATGTGCTGTGCCAGGGATCCACACGCACCGGCCTTTTAAGCGCTCACGGTCCTACGAGTTGGGTACCCTTAGCCTAATTTACAGGCGATGAGATTGGGGCACCGAGAGGGTTACGTCACCTGTCTGAGATCCAGACATGACATGACAGCCGGACTTCATGCCATCTGGTTCCAGTCTGTATTCTTCACCACTGCTTTCTCTATACTTTGCCCACAAGAGGACACACACACACACACACACACACACACCACGCACACACACACACACACACACACACACACACACACACACAGAGTTTACTGGCAGCCTCGGGAATATCTGGGATGGAAGCCTCAACGTTTGTCTACTTGCCTGGCCTCCTCTCCGCCCCCGGGGCTGTCGGACCTGTGGTTATTTGTAGAGGAACAGCGGACACCTGGCTTCTTTCCTTGAGCAAATGAGCAGTTCAAAGCGAAGGCAGCACCGGCACTTTTCTGGTATTTCTGCCACCGCGCGAGTCCGGCGGGGGGACAGTGATGCTGTGAGGTGGGTGGCGTGGGGGGTGTCCCCAGTCCTCGAGGGAGCCGCTGTCAAAGCCACTTTCTGGGCCTCGGGAGCTAGACCTGAGGGAGGGCAAGAGGGGTTAAGAAATAAAGGACCGGAGCAGAGGCCGGGGACAGAGCCCAAAGGACAAGGGAAGAGACGGCCAAGAGGGACGTGGAAAACAAGATCTGCCCCTGGAAAGAAATGCCCGTGTCTCTACCCGTGGCCTTAGTTGGACCCATCTAACTAAGTTTATTTGAGGCTAATGAATTATGAATGAATGAATGAATGAATGAATGAAACCAAGTATCAGCTACAATTTTGCCTCAGAATTTGCTGGTTCCTTCCAGTGAAGCCTCCTGACTGGCCTGGTTTTCTTTTCGCTTCTGGCAATATTTTATTGTGCACGGGAGGTATTTCCTTTGATTTATTTACTTTCTTCCAACTTTGTAGAATGGACAGAACTGGGGAGAAAAATGTCTAAATTAAAGAAGCCAGCCGACTCGTGACTGTCCTCAGCTTAGTGGCATTCCGCGTTGCCGAAGCTGAAGCTGAAGTAAATTTGGTGCCCGATGCAGTCATTCTACAGAATATTCTCAAACGCTGTGTCTACCTGGGGACCCAGGGGCCATGCATCCCCTGTCCTTGGGTTGCTTATGGGCGAGAGGAGCAGAGAAATACAATGCAGAGTGGCCGGTGCATGCCAGACGCATCTGGTGACCAGCTCACATCTGCTTGGCCTTCCCTCTGATCTCAGCCGGTGCTGGGTAGACAGTGACAAGGCAGGGTGCATCCCACTCGAGCTAACAACCCGACTGTCATACTGCTTCATTTTCTGGATGCCCTTGACATCCTAGAAGCCTGGAGGACCTCGCTCAGCCTGTGCTCCTACACAGCTAGCTAGAAAGTGCAAGGAAATTAACAACTCCCGTGGCGGCATTTGGCCGATGGGGACTGAACCAGTGGATGGGTGACCCCGCTTCCTATCTTTAGGTGGACATGCTGGCACCATTCCACATACTCACCAGCGGGACCCAGAGGAGCCGAGCTCCCCTGGCCACCGGCAGCAATCTCAGGAACGGACCTTAACACACTGCTTTTCTTCCTTACGGGTTTCACTCTCCCTGCACCCTGAGGTCGCTTCCCCAGTGAACTTCCTCCGCCCAAGTCCTTGTCTCAAGGGTTGTTTTCAGGGTGACCCAAATCAAACAAGGCGATCTGGTACGTTCTAGAGACATCAAACAAGGCGATCTGGTACGTTCTAGAGACATCAAACAGGGTAATCTCGTACATTCC
Organism: Herpailurus yagouaroundi; assembly: GCF_014898765.1. NCBI lineage: Eukaryota > Metazoa > Chordata > Mammalia > Carnivora > Felidae > Herpailurus > Herpailurus yagouaroundi. The sequence continues at coordinate 8,402,069 of NW_024412421.1, forward strand.
AGAGACATCAAACAGGGCGATCTCGTACGTTCTAGAGACATCAAACAAGCTGATCTTGTACGTTCTAGAGACATCAAACTTAGAGGCATGGTAATGCCTCTAATTACACATCCTGGTAATGTGTAAATTGCCCACTAAATGTTGAGAGGGTGGTTGGCAAATCGAGATGCATGATGAGGGAGAGGTGGATAAGTGGCCCATGCAGAAAGCACGAGCAGGAGCTAGGAAAACCTGGCACATTTGCAGGACTGTAATTGGATAGAAAGGCCACTCACGTTGGAAAAATATGTTTATGGGACCGGACGGGAGAATTCTTCCCTGTCTTTGATGGCAAAGCCGAGAGCCACCTCTTTGGCATCGGAAATAATCACAGGGGCTATGGCAAATAATTGTTTTCTTTCTTTTTTTTTTTTTTTAATTTTTTTTTCAACGTTTATTTATTTTTGGGACAGAGAGAGACAGAGCATGAACGGGGGAGGGGCAGAGAGAGAGGGAGACACAGAATCGGAAGCAGGCTCCAGGCTCCGAGCCATCAGCCCAGAGCCCGACGCGGGGCTCGAACTCACGGACCGCGAGATCGTGACCTGGCTGAAGTCGGACGCTTAACCGACTGCGCCACCCAGGCGCCCCGATTGTTTTCTTTTTTAACAACCGTCTTTGCGTTCTGTAAAAGACCTACAGGAAAGGTGCCTTTCGTGTGGGAGGTGGAGGCCTTTGGATGGCTGGGCCAGAGAAAACAGGCAAAGAGCCCAGCATACCGGGTAGAACCTGTAGGAGTTTCTTCACCTGTAAAATGGGCCCGTATGTCTCAGGCAGAAGTGAGTCACTGGTACCCGTTGTGTCTCGACACAGACAGTCAGTGCAGCCAATCCAGTCTGGAAAAATAAATCATTTGGCCAGACGTTTCTTGACCAAAATGACCGACCACATCCATCGTGCCATCTCTTGGAAAACCATTTGTCAATGGCTTCCAACAAGTAAGAGATTCCAATTTACCACGGCAGGACCAGGGAAGGGCATGAGGGTAAAAGGCAGAGGGGGCTGGAAGCGTAATTGTACATTTTGACATTAAATGAATTGCATGGAAATTATATGCAAATCATTATGTAAATGCGGCATATGTTGTTTTCGAGTTAACAGCTTGGACACTTTTAATAATTGCAGGCATTTTTCAGGGTGAATTAAGAGCCCCAATAAACTATATTTAGGATCCACTTCAGATGAACAGGATTTAATGGCCTTTGTTTTTCATTTTAAGTGGCTCAGGTTAAGACAGAAACTTGAAATGCTCTCCCATAGCCCTCTGAAGGCCATTATATATTATACAAGATTCTTTTGACGACAGTGACAATCTATGACAATTAATAAAGCACATTAATGCCAAAAGCCTTTGAAAAATATGAACTTCTCAAGAGAGCACTGCTTTATCTCATTTTATCCTTTTATACCTCGTGAGCAGATGTAAAAGATTAAAATGAAATATCCTTCCCTCTATTGTATTATTCCTCCGTAATTTAAGAAAAAGGAACCGTGACATCACATAATAAGAGGCACTGCCTTCGATGCCATTGTTCCTTCAGACAGTGCAGTTGCCTGGAACACCTCTGATTTCTTCATCTCCAGAGGAGATACTATGTTTTCTGCTCTCCCCTCCTCGCTCTTGCAAAACACCCTCAAAACGTTTATTTTCTGAGAAACCTTGGTCGTTGCCCAAGCCCGGTAGGTAGAGCGAGTGAAGCAGGGGCTTTCCATTTCCTTTGCAGACCTTCATTTCTGGGGATATTTTAGCCCAGATAACCTGGGGACTCTGAGAATCTCAGACTGCAAAAGCTCCAGAAACTCCTGGGTGACACGCAAGGAACATCCCTTTCGAAGGCCCGAAGGCCGAGCTTGAAAAAAGAAGAAAAGTAATCAGGGAAATCCCCGAAGGCTTACGACAGAGACGCATTGGAAGTCCTCTGCAGAGTTGACACGTGAAGGGATACTGTGGCTGTCCCCCCTGGGGTGGGTTCCTGGTACTCGGTCTGGGCAAAATGGCGGCCTGGATTTTTACCACCACGTAGGGATAGGAAGGAAGGCTTTAGGTAGACATAAAGTTAGGACACTCAAGAACTACATCCTCTGTGGTCCAGGCAATCTTCTCTCCAGCAAAGAGAGATACAGAAGTTTGACTTGTCTGGGCGTGGGGAGAAAAGAAAAAACCCACATCAATATCTCCCGCGAGGATCCACAAGGACAAGCCTGGCTTGGGGTTCATCTGGAGCCCACAAGTGTGTGCCTTCTGGGAATATCCCCACGGGCAACCAGCAGATGGAAACAAGCACGCGGGGAGGACCTAACAGGTCTCCCTCCCATCAAGCCCCACTAACAATGAGGTCACAATGCAAAATTACAAAACACAGGAAAGGAAAACGAGCTTCGTGTGTACCCAAACGGCAGGGCCTCAAGGTTTCTCTCCCAGCTTCCAGAAACAAATAGTCTGATGGTCTGAAAAATAAAAGAGTTTTCCCGTGGGGTGCCTGGGTGGCCCAGTTGGTTAAACATCGGACTTGGGCTCAGGTCGTGATCTCGCAGTTCGTGGGTTCGGGCCCCGCGTCGGGCTCTGTGCTGACAGCTCGGAGCCTGGAGCCTGCTTCGGATTCTGTGTCTCCCTCTCTCTCTCTCCACCCCTCCCCCACTTGTGCTCTATCCCCCTCTGTCTCTCAAAAGTAAATAAACGTTGGAAGAAAAAGAGAGATTCATCTCCGCACCATCTGACTCTACAAACCCCGCTAAGGGTTCTGCTTCCCCATGAATGTGGTTTCTGGCAAAGGGCCCTCCACGATCTTCACATGAAGAGTCAGGCAAACATAGAGAAAAGGGGGAGGGGGACGCTCGTGTTTGTGTAATAGAAAGATGGCCATGAACTTCAAATCCCCAAACCCTCCAATGCTGACTGAGAGCCCACATGGAAGCCTGACTGACCCCAGTGCGGCTTTCAAGAAGGAAAATGCTGCCTCTCCTGGTGTGTTCAACCTGACACATCAGGTCCTGAGGGATAGATTTATATTGATGGGTTTTGTTTAATGTTTATTTCTTTTTGACAGAGAGAGAGAGAGAGAGAGAGAGAGAGCACAAGCAGGGGAGGGGCAGACAGAGAGGGAGACACAGAATCCGAAGCAGGCTCCAGGCTCTGAGCTGTCAGCACAGAGCCCGACGCGGGGCTGGAACTCCCGGACCGCGAGATCGTGACCTGAGCCCAAGTCCAATGCCCAACCTCTGAGCCGCCCAGGCGCTCCTGTTGATGGAGTTTTAAGCAGCATGCCAGGCATTTGGGATAAGGCTTCCAGGCAAGACAATGAGGCCTCAGGAGCAGCTCACCTAATGTACAAGGAAAAGGCACATTTGAGGAAATGCGGGTTCCTGGGGTAACTGAGTCCTGTGAGTGACTGACCCTAATAATGTCTACTTCCTGCTGGAGGGCCTTCAGCGAATCCCTGTCCTCAAATAAGCCCCATCGCCGTGGCCTATTTTTAAGGACTTGATGACTTGGCTCCCATCTATGCTCCCAGCCTCATCTTCCAGGGCTCTAAGCAGACTGGACACCAGCTGTTTTACAAACTTCTGCTTCTCCACCTTCTGCTGGGGCTACCTTTCTCTCTGCTTCCCCCTCCCCGTTCCCATAGCCACACAGTCAACAGCTACTCATTCCGGGAAGCCTAATTCAAACACCTCGTCCTCCAGGAAGCCTGGATCCTCACTTCCAGAAGGGACCCTCCCCCGCACCCCCCACCCCCCACCCCCCGCATGGCTGGAGACACTACCACACTCTTCACATCCTTCTGTGCCGAACGCGGGCTTGGCATCCCCCAGACCAAAGGGAAGTGAAACGCTGAAGTCACGTTTCCGACATTTCATTCATTCGAACGCTGGTTTTACATAATCTCTCCATCTGCATATGATGCATACTGTTATTTACTTCGCATGTTTCTTTAAACTGACTCCGACATCGGAGGCTGGGGGGGAGGCGTCGTAGAGTGCAAGGGATGCTTGCTGCAGGATAAGTGAGACCCAGGTTTGAACCCCCACTTTGTTCCCCGCGTGGATGAACAATCTCGGAAAGTCACTGAGCCCCTTATATGTCTCTGAGCCCTGGTTGCCCATCAGCAAAATAAAGACAATGGAACTGTTTTTAGAGGGGCACCCGGAGTGTGGACGTAATGTTGACGAAAGGGCCAGGGAAGCTCTTGGCACGTGGTAGGGTGTCACGTGGAACAAACATAGGCTGTGAGCGCTCTGTATATACAAGCCAGAGAGGCACGGACCTCTCCCTCTCTCCCCCCCCCCCCCCGGGTTCGGGGTCAATACCACTTGGGGTTTCATCTTCAGAGGGAACGACCTGAAGTGGCCAGGCAAGAGGAAGACTTGGAAGCCGTGTGATGCTCCAGGTAAGTAAAGAAGTCCACGTACGTGGCCAACGTGACCCCTAAATAATGCATTGGGTTTTCCACGTGTGATCCTACGTGCTTACTCAGATACTTACCATTCGCCCAGAGAGAACTCAGGAAGGAGGCTCATAGCTTCGTAGTTTTTCATTGCTAGAACAGGAAAAAACCATGGGCGCCTGGGTGGCTCAGCCGGGCAAGCGTCCAACTCTTCACCTCTGTTCAGGTCATGACCTCACAGGTTTGTGAGTTCAAGCCCCGTGTCGGGGCTGAGCTGGTCTGAGCTCTGCTGACCGCGTGGAACCTGCTTGGGATTCTCTCCCCCACCTGTCTCTCTCTCAAAATAAACAAATAAACTTAAAAAAAAAAAACAGGAAAAAAACCATAGAGAAAAAAATGGAGCAGGGTAGGGATGGGGGACCTGATTATACTGTCTATACAAGCTAATATACAGCGAATATAAATATTTTCTTCCTCGGGCGTCGAAACTGACCGGGTGTTTGGGTACCGGACAAGCCGCAGCACAAAGTATTTTGAAAACAACCTGTGCTCTCACGCCTGAGTCTTGAAATGTTAGTGACAAAGTGAGGGGAGTATCGTCTCCTTACCTTTCAGACTGTCGTCCAACTTCCTTTGTGCCCTTATTCAAGCTAACGTTAAGACCCAGGAGAGCTGAATTTAAATCTCTGCAGCACTAATTCCAACTGAATGTCCTTAGGTCGGTCTTTTTAAACTCCCTGGGTCACAATAGCCCTCACCCTACAACACGGATGAACAAAATAAAAGTTCACTTTAAGGGAGCGCTTTTTTTTTTTTTTAATTTATTTTGAGAGCGCAAGTGGGGAAAGGGCAGACACACACACACACACACACACACACACACACAATCCCAATCCCAAGTAGGCTCTGAGCTGTCAGCACAGAGCCTGACACGGGGCTCGAACTCACGAACTGTGAGATCACGGCCCGAGCCGCAATCAAGAGTTGTACGCTTAAGCGACCGAGCCGCCAGGCGCACTTGAGTGAGCACTTCTTATGTGCTCGATATCACACTTGGAGCTTTAAACCGGTTTATTATTTACAGATGTTTCCCTATTTATAGAGGTTATTTCCTTTAGCCTTACAACCCTGCGAATAAGGACCGCCCTTATTCGCAGAGGAAAACTCAGGGTCAACAGGAGGGGTGTCCTTGTGCAGATTCGTAGTGGATACGGGCAATAGTGAAACCCAGCTCCATGCGTGTCCTTCCAGTGTTCAGGTACCCATTGATTCACTCACTCATTCACTCATTCATTCATTCATTCATTCATCAAAGGTCTTCTGTGTTCAGAAATAAGCGTCATTTAAAAACTTACCCTACAGGAATGTTGTGAGTATCCCTAAGGGAACAGGTGGAGGCACTGTTGAAGGAGTTACGTGAATGAATGAATGAATGAATGAAGTGCTGTACATCTTTTAGTTCACAGTGGTAGCTGACATCTGGTGAGAACTTTCTAGATGCCAGGCGCTGCAGATTTCCCCAGCCCGTGGCAGAGCCAGTGACCCAGCTGCTCAAGGCCCCTGAAACGACCACTTCAAGGCCTCTCTGCGATGTCAGTGTCCTGGGGCCCCACTGCATCATGAGGCAGCCTTCACCTTCTTCCACTCCTGAGTCAGTCTGGGGAAGAGGCAGAAACATAGAAACACCTCCCACCTGGAACCAGCGTTCTCCAGGAGCAATCCCAAAGCATCCTGGAAACAGCGACTCTCTTATCTAAATAGATGATAGCAAATTCTTCTTCCTCCCCGGCAGCGATCTCTGTCTCTGCTATCCCAGAGAGCATCCTGGGAGAGACTCTGGGGCCCCATCACCGATGATCCCGGTAACCCCTGGAAAAAATGTTCCATCCCATCTGAACGGGGGACTCCCTCACCTCAAGGTCTGTTTGCTCACTTGACACAAACACACTACAAAGCACTTGGCTCCAGAGGGGAAAGGGGTGCCCGAAAGAGTGTTCGTAGGCTCGCTGCTGAGTTTTCTCCATAGTACTTGGGACTCCTGAAGACAACTTGGCATCCAAAAGTTCTGAGGTCAGAAGGCAACCTCTTGACTATTCCTTAAGGAAACATTCATTCTTTTGGACTAGAAATGCACCAAATATTCGGTTTAAGCAAAAGCCTTAAAACGCACGGTAAGTCTATAGCAAGCGCTTAGTGGGTGAAAAGAAACTTACTCCGTGATTTCCACTCCTTATGAAATTTTGATGATCTCAGGGCACTTGATTCTTTTGCCAGAAATAAGACAGAAGGACTCAGACTGGCAAATGTAATGGTGGGTAATAGTGTTGTGTGTGTGTGTGTGTGTGTGTGTGTGTGTGTGTGTGTGTGTTTTAAAGTGGAGAGGAGAAGTCAAAGGGATTTATTGTTTTTATCATTCTAATTAGTTGTACCAAACAAACAAATAAATAATAGAACAAAGGATTTGTAAGGAAGAGAAGAAGTGCTGTTACACGGTAACTAAAGACAGAAAAACACTATTACACAGGAACGAAACAAAACGATAATTGACGTTGGGTGAGGCTGTCATCCTCTGTGATGTCGAGATGATCCACTTTGACACAAGTCTATTTGGCTTTTGTTGTCAGCTTCGGTCAATTCCCTTTGAAAAGAAAAATCAAACTTTCATAGACCCACAAAATCTCAAGGGCCTCGGGTCCAGTTTGAGAAATGCTGGGTGGGGGCCATCAGAAGTTTTACATTAAAATGGGTTTGCTGTTCCTGGTGAAATGGATAGTCAGAGGCCTCTTCTTGAACACTGTCTTAAAGCACAGAATTCTACGTGCTGAGCATGGAAAAAAATCACGGGACTGGAACATCCAGACCCTTGTGCCTGACCTTGACGCTGGCCCTTGCTTCCTTTGTGACCTTGAACGAATCCGTTCCCATACTGGAGCTTGTACTTCATCACCTGTCCAAAGAGATTGGACTTCTTCAGGAGGGAATCCCTTATTTTTCCTTTTTAGCTCCAAAATTATGGGAAATTTCTTCTTGTATTTGTTCCGCAGCTCGTGACACGTTGAGATGTTTGGACTCGCTCGTATTTGTCGTAAAACCCAGAGGTGTGTAACACTGATGTGCTTAGGTGGTCCGGTGGTCCTGGCTTCAGGGCAAGCATGGTTCAAGACTCACTCTCAGGGAACCAAAGCAGAAGGTGAGAGAGTGATGAACGATGAGCCACATTATCTAGTTGGGCTTGACTCTGGGTTTCTTTCCCTTGGGTCAAATATCTGATAATGTTTTACTTTAACTTATCTCTGCCCGGAACGAAGGGAAGAGTGTTCACACATGTCCAGCACCTAGGAAGGGGCGACCCTGCGATGCCAGTGAGGTGGCGGTCACCTGGTCAGCAGACGACACCAAGGACAGGTGACTCTAAGGGTCAGAATGGACGACCCAAACAGATCACCCTTCTGTGCCATTGGCAGCCAGCTCTATAGAGCAGGATTCCATAAGCAGAGCTTATTTAAAGCTGATCAGTTGCTGTATATAAGCTCTCCTCCGTAGAATGGTGGTACTTTACATGTTTATATTTGTAACGGTGTTCATGCTTACATGCGGAGCACCTATGGTTGGCGAAATCTTATGCTTATTGACCAAGTGAAGCAGACAGTGAAATGTTAACGTGCTCACCAACATCTGTCCACTAAATAACGATCAAGTCCTCAACTAGTGACCCCGTGAGAAGGAGTAAATTTTCAACACCACCCACAGGACCTCGTGGCATTCTGCACATGGAGTACGGAAAAGTTAAACTCAGGTTCCAGTACATCAGCCCCAGGACCATGTGCAGCCCCTGGCAGATGCACAGGATGCTAGCAAGAGGACAAATGGTAGAGAAAGAGGTTCCCAGGACTCAGAATGCAAAGTCCTAGAACATTCTTTTTTTTTTTTTTAAACATTAATTTATTTTCGAGAGGGACAGAGAGAGATAGAGCACAAGCAGGGGAGGAGCAGAGAGACAGAGGGAGACACAGAATCCAAAGCAGGCCCCGGGCTCCGAGCTGTCAGCATGGAGCCCAATGTGGGGCTCGAACTCATGGACCGCAAGATCATGACCTGAGCTGAAGTCGGCCACTCAACCAGCTGAGCCACCCAGGTGCCCCAGTCCTAGAACATTCTTACGAAACTCTCAGAATACCATCTTTTTGCAAGAGAATATTTTGGCAAATAACAGCATTCCGTCTGCGATTCAATTATTTATCCCCACTGAGAGAATTTAAGGAATAGTGAAATGTGTGCACTTCATATTTCTGTGTATTTCAATTACGTTTTGTCATAATTTCACATCGACAGCCCAACCAATCTCGACAACAATCCAGGTACTATCTAGAAATGTGGCAACCATTTTGTAACCAAGAGGACAAAAGCTATGTACTAAGAATGGGGGTGGGGGAGGGAAAAGAGACGTGATGGTCCTGTGCTGGGTTGAGCATCCTTGGGTTCTCCAAGTCCGTGAAGAGCAGTCTGGGATTACATTTGAAAGCACCGTGTAGTCACCCTCTTTGGAGATGCAGAAGTCAACATTCTTACTTTACCAGCTGTTCGGATTTTCTTCAAGTCCTTGAAAATCATGCAAGACAAATGACTCTCCAGAAAAAGTGTACAGTTAGCATAATTTTTCTGGTAATTCTCTCTTTCCCTTCTGTTGCTAGTGCTTCCCACAAAAGTTTCCAAAAAGATCTCCAGATTCCCTAACTTCAGAACACCCATTTTCTATAGGGATATTTCTTTTTTTTTATATATAATTTTTTTTAAGTTTATTTATTTTTTTTGAGACAGAGAGAGAGAGAGAGAGAGAGAGAGAGAGCATGAACGGGGGAGGGGCAGAGAGAGAGGGAGACACAGAATCCGAAGTAGGCTCCAGGCTCTGAGCTGTCAGCACAGAGCCCGACGCGGGGCTCGAACCCACGCACCGTGAGATCGTGACCCAAGCGGAAGTCGACGCTTAACCGACTGAACCACCCAGGGGCCCCAAGAGCCAACGTTGAACAGGTCAAAAGTAGGACCACTGACATTTTGTAAATAAACATTTTATTTTAGGGTAGTTTTTAGTTTGCAGAACACTTTGGAGAGAGTCCAGAGAGTTCCATGCCCACTTTCCCCTATGGTTTATATCTCATTTAACATCAGTAGGATATGTCTCTTACAATGAATGAACTGATACTGATACATCATTCTTAACTGAAGACCATTAACCTGAAACATCTCTCATTTATTTAGATCTGCTCTGCTTTTCTTCACTGGTGTTTTGTAAGTTTTCACAAAAATATCCTGCACGTGTTTTGTGAGATTTATACCAAAGTAGTTCTTTTCTTCTGTCCTTTCTTTTTTTTCTTTCCCCCATCCTTTGTTTCCTCCGTCCCTTCCTTCCTTCATTATTTCTTTCTAGTGTTCAATTTATTTCTTTTTCTCTCTTTTGATGACCATTCATGATGATATATATATTTTTAAGTTTATTTATTTATTTTGAGAGAGAGAGAGAGAGTGTGTGTTAGCGCAAGCAGGGGAGGGGCAGAGAGAGAGGGAGAGAGAGAATCCCAAGCAGGCTCCGCACCATCAACATGGAGTCCGACCTGGGCTCAAACCCACAAAACCGTGAGATCGTGGCCTGAGACAAAATCAAGAGTAGGATGCTTAACTGACTGAGCCATTCAGGTGCCCCCATGATGATATTTTTAAAGATACTGCTTGGTCACCTTTGGGATGATAGGGAGCCCATCCATTATTTTGAAAATTAAATGTAGGGGAAGAATTAAGCCTTTATCCAACATCTCATATTGCCACTGGGCAATCCGATATAAACGAAGCCTCTCTTTATGTTCATCTTTCTATTAAATGCAAAAATAACAATAAAGTTAAACTAGTACCATTTGGCAAAGTCACAGGAAGGAAAGGAACTACGCATTGAATGTCTGTGGCGGCTAATATCACCGAAGAGCCCCACTCACGTGCTTCTCATGAAAGAACCGTCCGCCAACTATTTTCTTCCAAAACAGATCAGACGTGAGTGCCATCCAGTCCCCGGACCCCGTTACAAGAAAAAGCAGCAAGCAGAGGAACATTCTAAACGGCATATCCTGAATTTGCAACTGGCACGATCCGGACCGGGAGAAACTCTAAGCTGAAACGTCCCAAGTTCTCCAACAGAAGCAGTGTAAGGAGAAGAGACGAATGGGTAGAAAATGGGTAGATTACGAGAGACTTCAGGAGCGTAAACTGTCTTTAAAAATGGGCAAGTGTTCAGTGGTGCCCACTTAACTACAAAGAAAGGATCGTGGGGAGAAAAAGTGGCATCGCTGGAATGGGGCACACGAAAGGTCCTCTGGGCTGACTGGCAAAGTCAGATGTCTTGATTTGAGAAATCAAGTGATTGCACGGATATTTGTCGTATAATAACTCTTCAAGCCACACGTTTGGGGTGTGGGGTTTTTTTTTTTTCTGTCTTATTTTACTTTAAAACGTTAACCAAAAATACGGTAAGAAGAAAGAAAATGGAGTATTCTCGTCTTCAAGAAAGGTCAAGTCAGTGATAAGCAAGTTACATACACTTACGAGTCGTGAGTAAGAAGTTAAACATTTTCGCTTTACATAGGCGCCAACGCGATTGGATTAGGTTTGCGCAGCGCTGGGCAAAATACACACGTGCCATTGCTGTTCTGAAATCCTGAATGGATCCTTTGTTACACTTCATTGTAACGATTATCCAAAGAAATTAGCAAGTGGAGGGGAAAAAGAGAGAGAGAGAGAGAGAGAGAAAGAAATGAATGCAAAAAAAGACCCGAAATCCAACAGCCTTTCCTTCTGTTTTTTTTTTTTTTTTTTTTTTTTTTTTTTTTGCAAAGATCTCTCTGAGAGATTTTTCAAAAATCCAAGGAAATTGAAAACGTCCCCAGTGCAGATGATCAAAGCCCTTCCTATGGGATACTACCTGATAATTGAATCATGCAAACTGCTGAGAAGTTTATACCCAACCTACATTTTCTGTGATGTTAACCTATTATTCCTGGCCCCCTTGTGTACTTATATTATTCTCAAAGATATCGGTAAATAGTCCCTTACCCTTCCATCTCACCAGTCAAACAAACACGTACAGGAGAAGTTGAATGCATAAATACCCTCTGCTCATATATTTGCAGTTCAAAAGATTGGCCCACAAAGGGAAAAGCTAGAGTTGAAATTTTCTCTTTAGAAGTGTTTAGATATTCACAGCAGCAGAGACAAAAACATTCGTTGTGGAGGGAAGACACAGCGGCTTTATACGTGCTATGGGAGGTGATCACACTGCTGTTTTTCAAGACCGGTCATAATTTTGCTACCTCTTACAGACGCACGACAATGGGGATCTTCCCGAAGGTGAGAGAATCCATATTTTATTTATTTTTTATTATTATTAATTTTTTAATTTTTTTAACCTTTATTTATTTTTGAGACAGAGAGAGACAGAGCATGAATGGGGGAGGGTCAGAGAGAGGGGGACACAGAATCCGAAACAGGCTTGAGGCTCTGAGCCGTCAGCACAGAGCCTGACGTGGGGCTCGAATTCACGGACCATGAGATCATGACCTGAGCCGAAGTCGGCCGCTTAACCGACTGAGCCACCCAGGCGCCCCGAATCCATATTTTAAATGTAGGTGCATGAGAGACTTCTCTTAAAATGGATTGACCTTTTGGGCTCAGATTTCACCCAGACCTTGGCCGGTGCTTTCCATTTTGCAGATGGGGAAAACTGAGGCCCAGAGAAATGAATGCACTCTCCCAAAGTCAAACAGCAAGATAGTCAGAATCGGGATTTGAGTGCAGAATCCTTGAATTGGCCGCTATGTATAGCCTCTAAGCAAAGGTGAACTAAGAGATATTTGTCAGGTAGCCTGAAATTGGGGTAGGGGTGGGGGAAGCAGGTAAGAAGTTTGCTGTGCTTCTAAGGGCTGCTTTTAGGACATGTTACCCCCTGGGGATCGGGGAACACAGAGAGGCCACCTCCCTGGGCTCTCAGACGAATGAGAAAGCTTGGAAATCACATGTTCGGAAAGGGTCAAGGGTCTACCTTTGAGTCTCTTGGATGTCAGGGGCCAGGGATGGGCCCCGCTGTGGGGCACAGACTTGGGGCAACCACGAAAAGAAGCAGGACGAAGACAAAGGAAAGAGACAAAGTATAGCGTTGGTGAAGGAATGATGATATCATAGCCAGTTCTACCCCAGGACCAACCTGGGGAGAATTCCGAATCCCCAAAGATCTTGGGTGGATGTGGACAGAGCTCGGGGTCCGCCTGCTGCCAGTTGGAATTCTCTGGATGACTAGAAGAGAATATCGCGCCCGTGTCCTCTTTTTGCTGGACTCATTTTTGGAAATATGTACCACCTAATTACGACAGATTTTCTGAGACCACGAACTAAAACAATAATTTCACCTCTGTCAATACAATATAATCTTCCTTCCACTCAGGGTGCCCAGAAAGTAAAATGTTATCGATGGGAAAGTTGCACGTATTAAAATCTTTCCAACTTTAATGTTGTTCCAAAGGAAACGACACCATTTATTTCCCTTTACTTTGGAAGCAGCCAAAATCCCTCTAGGTCAGAACCAAAAAGCTGCAATTAGCCAACTAATTTAGACAAATGAAGGAGGGTCTGTTTGCCCAAATTACCCAAATAATTGGAACTTTGTAGACTTGCCCCCCCCCACCCCAAATCACATCAGCCTGAGTCTGAATCTTTGCGGTTATCTTACGAAAGCAAACAGTATACGACACTACGTGATCTGGGGAGTTGGGTCTTTTTTCTAAGGTTTTGACATTAGATCTATTGGAAACCGTGGCAGGAGAATCCCATATGGGTAAGAGAGAAAAAGATCCAATTAAGTAGGAAATGCTAACAAGCTGCTTGAGTGAGCTCTGAGGCATGCCGGGATATTACATGTCCACAAAGAAAATATTAATTTTAAGCTCAAAGAAAAAATAAAAAAAAAAAAGGGAATTTAAGGGAGGGGGAAGCAGAAGAAAAAAGTGTCAGGATATTTATATAAACTGTCATTCCTGTGTTTTCATGAAGGCTCATGCCCTCTAAACAGTCAATCAACACTCTCTCTGATCACAGACTTCGCTCTGATTGAGTGGGGAGATGTCAGCCAAGGAGAAAAACATGTGGAAAATCTGTTAACCATGTGTGTCATTCCTGATGTCAACATGTAAGGAAATACGGGAGCGGCCTCACATTGGTGCATTTCCCCTCCAGCTCCCAGAATGGAAAAGGGCATCGCTGGCTTTTGAAAATATGTATTTATGATTACCGTTGTTGTTGTTGCGGTAATGACGATGATGAAAATACACAGGACTCAGTGTCTGACCCACATAAACACAACAACAAGGCCACCTGCCCCCCCCCCCCACCCCGGGACTACCCCCTCCCCCCACCCCCGCCCCGGGACTAATGTAACCCCAGTGAGGTGTGTGTAAATAACAGTTTGGGAATTTGACTTTGCATTTCTTGCCAGTGGAGGGCTGCCTGGATAGGCTCTTTTTTACAAACACTGGGATTTTTTTTTTTTTTTCTTTCCTGGTCTTGCCTTAACACCTCTTTCCCCACGGGGGATAGAATTTAAGTCAGCTTAGGGGCTCCCCGGGTGGACAAAGGGAGCTCCTGGGGGGCACCAGGGAGGACAGTGGGGGGTGCTCAAAGCTAAGTTCTAGCATGGCAGTATCAGCCCTTAGCCTGGTGACATTGGAAAAGTCATGGAACCTTCTGAGGCTTGGTTTCCCGCAGAGTGAGAAATTTGGCCCAGGACAGCACGTCTTGTGCCACAGCAGGCATACAGATCACCTGGGGATCTTGTCAAAATGCAGATTCTGGTTTTGGAAGTCTGGAAAGGGCCCTGGTGACTCTACATCCCCCCCCCCCGCTGTCTCTGAGGCGCGGTGTGTGTGGCTTTGTACCGGGGGGGGGGGGGGGGGGGGGGGGGGGGTGGATGCTATCCTAACACTCCCCGCCCCCTCACTGCTCCAGGAATGGGTCCATGTCCTGGGCCTAGCCAATCAGGGTACTCCATCACTGTGATTGACTGGTACATGGGCAAATGACCCATGGCAGATTAACACAACGCAGGGCTTGGGCTAGCCCCACGACCGGTGAAAGCGATGTTCTCTTAGCTGGGGTTATAAACTCTAGCTAGGATATTAGTCAGTGGCTTGGAGAAGCCATTTTATCACATCTTGGTAAACGTTGCCTGAAAATAAAGTTAAAAGAGAAGGGGAAAAAAAAAAAAAACAACAACCTGAGCGACCCAGTGACATCGGTTGGACTCCTAGATCCAGCCATGCCTGAAGGTGAACATCTCTGACTTCTTTAGTTACCCAAGCTAGTCAAAAATGTAATGGTTACAGGCATGAAACACTTCAAAATTGCATTTGCATTACTGACATTTTCTCTACCATTGATCTCTACCAGAGATCAGCAACTTTTCTGTAACAAACACAGATAACAAATATGTTGAGCTTACAGGGGTGCCTGGACGGCTCCGTTGGGTCAGCGTCTGACTCTTGAGGTCATAATCCCAGGGTTGTGGGATCAAGCCCCAAGTTGGGCTCTGAGCCGAGTATGGAGCTTGCTTAACATTCTCTCTCTTTCCCTCTGCCCCTCTGCCCCGTTCACATTGTATCTCTCAAAAAAAAAAAAAAATACATATATATATGTATACACACACACACACACACACACACACACGCACACACAGGCACCTGGGTGGCTCAGTCGGTTAAGCGTCCAACTTCGGCTCAGGTCATGATCCTGTGGTTTGTGGGTTCGAGCCCCGCATCGGGCTCTGTGCTAACAGCTCGGAGCCTGGATGGAGCCTGCTTCGGACTCTGTGTCTCCCTCTCTCTCTCTGCCCTTCTCCTGTTCATGCTCTGTCTCTCTCTTTCTCTCTCAAAGATAGATAAACATTTAAAAAAATAAAAGATAATATATATATTTATATCTATTTGTTATATCTATGTATTTTGTATGTCTATATAAATTTATATATTCTATATATAGATATCTATATATTTACTATGTATATGTATGTTAGGCTTGCAGAGCACACGGTCTCTGTAGGAATTCTGTGATAGCACACAAGCAACCATGGATAAGATGCAAACAAGTAGGTGTGGCTGTGTTCTAATTAACTTTATTTACTAAAATAAGCATCTAGCCCTCGGGCTATAGTTTGCCAACCCTGGTCTAGGCAATCAACAAAGCCTTGATTTGTAGTCTTTGCCAATTTCTTTTTTTTTAATGTTTTTTTTTTAATTATTTATTTTTGAGAGAGAGAGAGCACAAGCGGGAAGTGGCAAAAAGAGAGAGGGGGACGGAGGATCCAAAGCAGGCTCTGTGCTGAGAGCGGTGAGCCCACGTGGGGCTCGAACTCATGAACTGTGAGATTCATGACCTGAGCCGAAGTTGAAGAGTCAACTGACTGAGCCACCCGGGCGCCCCCTCTTTGCCAATGTCCACAGTGCAAACCCTCCTACCATGGCTGATGTCCGCTACCAATGTAATGCCCCTGAATGTAGAGCTGGGGAAAGGTCAAGTACCAGGTGACCTTTACCTGGTCTTTCTACCATACAAATACAATAAAGACAATCTCAGTAACACAGATCATAGTAAAATGAGGTAAACTTGTGAGGAAGTGCTGCGTTTGAAGCATTTATCAACTTTGTCTTGATATCATTTCTTTAACTGCAAGTTTATGAAGTTTACTTTTTTATAATAGCTGTATCTAGCCCAGAAGTTCAAAAGTAAGGCAGAGAAAGCAGGATCCAAAGATATCACGACGGTAGATCAAAGTTTGGAAAGGGATTAATGGCATCTTCAGGAATTATAGCTTAAAATTCCAATGTATTAGACAAGTCCTTTTTGAAATGGTAATGCCTTGTACCTGAGTAGAAAAGACAATTAAGATAATGTGTTAATTTTCCCCTTGAATCTGACAGTAATATTTTGATCCTGTTAATTATCCAGAGAACAGAAAATGTATATAATGCGATCGCTCTGTGCACAGCTGACATGCTTGCCTGGTTAAGTAGGCACACTTATCCTATAATTAGCTGCTTGGAATGCAATTTCCATTCCGTCCTAAATACACCCGCTAAAAAATAAACCAATGTGGCGTTTCAGAGCGGCTCCAATCCGGTTTTACCCCCTGGGAAAGCGGCCGGTGATTATTTACTAAAAGTTATCCTCCTTTCAAAACTATCAGAAAATAGCAATCGTTTGCTAATGATTTCTGGCAGGTGAGGGTTAATCAATGCCTTAAGAACACCGAAAGACCATGTCATTAGGGCCCCAGCGTGCTTGCCTTCTCCGAGGGATAAACTTATCGATGCCACTAACTGAGCATTTTAATGAGAGTTCATGACAAAAGGGCAACCTTTTAAATGGGCAAGTCAGGCCAGAAGGGGGAGAAATGTGGACCCCAAAGCATTTTCAAAAGCTGGCAAGTAGGGCTTTCTAGATAATTTGGGGAGCTTTTGGACGATACTCTCTTCTGAATGCAAAATGGTGGCCCATGTAGCTGTGCATTTTGAAACATATTTTATATTTGCTCTTCTAAAGCAACCCACACCAACCCCCCTCTGGGAAAGCTAGTGAAGGAGGTGCGTACTTCCATTGGGACGGTGGCATTTGGTCCGTCACATCGTGGCGATCTGCATCTGCCCGTGGCACTTGGTATGTTCCGGGAAAGCACCTATCGTTCCTACCCTGTTTGATTCGTCACATGTCTGCGTGTCTGATCTCTTCCGGTATTTTTTTTTTTTTTAACGTTTTTATTTACTTTTGAGACAGGGAGAGACAGAGCATGAACAGGGAAGGGTCAGAGAGAGAGGGAGACACGGAAGCTGAAACAGGCTCCAGGTTCTGAGCGGTCAGCACAGAGCCCGACGCGGGGCTGGAACTCACCGACAGTGAGATCATGACCTGAGCGGAAGTCGGACGCTTAACGGACTGAGCCACCTTGGCGCCCCACTTCCGGTATTTAAAAAAATTTTTTTTCAACGTTTTTATTTATTTTTGGGACAGAGAGAGACAGAGCATGAACAGGGGAGGGGCAGAGAGAGAGGGAGACACAGAATCGGAAACAGGCTCCAGGCTCTGAGCCATCAGCCCAGAGCCCGACGCGGGGCTCGAACTCACGGACCGCGAGATCGTGACCTGGCTGAAGTCGGACGCTTAACCGACTGCGCCACCCAGGCGCCCCTACTTCCGGTATTTTAAACAAGCATGTTAGCGTGGAAATAACTCTAGGCCTGGGGTTAGAACACCCAGGTTCAGGTTCTAAATCCTTTCTGTTCCTGATCACAGGACCCTGAAAAGGACCTGTTAAGTTTTCTGGCTCTCGGGTGTCCACATCTATGAATAGAACCATCAGACCATCCAGGAAATATACCTTGTGAAACACTCCAAGGGTCAGGAATTTGCTATCATTGCTTTTGGGTCCTCACACGGAGGGCCTTGTTTGTGACAGAGGCCCGCAGACTGCAGAATGAATGCATGAGTGCATTCCTTCGTTTAATAATCTTTTGTGTAGCCTATAGAGTTTGAGATAGTGCACTGGGGGAGCCTGGCGGGGTGGGTTCAAATATCAGCTCTGCTGCTTACTCAGTGGCTGTGGGATCTTGGGGGCAAATGCCTGAATCTCTCAGTGCCTCGGTTTCTCACCTGTAAAGTGAGGGTGATAACAGTTCTCCACTGGCTTGTTAGGAAGGTAAAATGAGGTGATAGAAGTAAGTTTCTCGGTATAGAGGAGGCGCAACACAAATATTAATTGTGACGGCTTTCCTGACGATGACAGAGAATCTGCCAAACAATGTGCCACGTTCCGTGTCGTCCACTCGGCACTGATTACTCCACAGACCCGTTTCTGCCGGGAATTACATTAATAGGAAAACGGATTTTTCCTTTGCGTCTCGCCCGGGCATCCAGGCCTTGATTCAGATACGTCGCCAACCTCTTGGTGGTCACTTGCTCTCCTTCCTCCTCTCTCTGTGGCTTGTTTACGCTCATGGGATCCCCCGGGGAGCCTGGGGCTTGGCTAAGACCAAGGGGGCTGGGGCCATGTTGTCTTGATTAGTGATGACAGCAGTGAAGGATTGAGCGAAGCAAGCCCCGTTCAGATCGAGGACAACAGGAACACTGTTTTCGGAGACCAAACAGGTGTTTTTATTTCTGTTTTGTTTTGGTTTGGTTTTTTTTTTTCCATGCCCGTTGCCCCATGTCCCTGACACGGCGAGGTACTCATGCATTCAGCCTTCATTCATTCTCCCTGCGTCGCCAGCATTGTCCCATTCCAACGCCTCTTCGCTACAGCGTTTACTTTTTCCTTCCATCACCCATTCCTTCAAACGCCTGTCGAACACCTGCTGTGTACCTGACGCCGTTCGGGGCCGCGGGAGTACGAGAGTAAACCAGAAAGCCACTTCTGTCCACGCGGAGTTGGTAGCTAACAAGCTCCCAGGTCATGCCAAGGCTGCTGGACCGCAGACCTCAGTTCAGGCAGCAAGGCAGTGGACCGACCGCAGGAGAGAGGACGTCAAAGGATGCTTTTTCTGCAGCCGTATCTCCTGTAAAATTGAAGACCTCTCGCGATAGAGGAGTGAGAGGAGGGTCTAGTTTTAGGACAGACGGACCTCACAGGTAGTCCTGACATCACGCCATTTTGACATCTCTTTCTGCGGCCTGGCTTCCTGCCCTGAATATTGAATTTGTGCCTGTGCTGTGCCAGGCATTGGGCAATCCACTAGGAATTTAGTGGTGAAGAAGGCAGGTAAGACCTCTGCTCTCATGGAGCTGGGAATCCCGTGGACCCGGGGAGGCCTGACCTGGCCTGGGGGCTCGGGAAAGCCTTCCTCACCAAAACAGCGCCCGTGCTGAGATCCGAATGCTCCCAAGAAGGACTGAACCCGGGCAAGGGCAGAGTCTACACAGGGAGCGGTGCATTCGAAGGCCCAGGGGTAGGAGGAAACGTAGCGTGTTTGAGAGCGTGAATGGCAAGAAATGGAGGTGGGGGATGGGGCTGGAAAGGCTGCAAAGCAGACAGGGCTTCTTGGGTCCTGCACAGGACTGGGGGCTTCATCGAAAGAGAAGTAAGCTTTGCCACGATGTGAGGCGGCCCGAGGAACATGATCAGGTCACTCGGGCTGCGGGTGATTTCAAAGGCCAGGACGGGCCCAGAGTAGCTCTAGTGGGCCGGTCGGGGTCTTCTGCAGTGGTTCAGGCAAGGGCTGATGAGTCCAGAGACTACGGCTGGAATCAGGAGCTGGTGTTCTGGTTCTCGGGCCGCCTCTGGGCTGTACCTCCCCTGCGCCCCCTCCCTGTCCCGTCAGATATGCGCCTTCCAGCCTTCGCCCCTTGCGGGCAGGGGCCACCCTGGAGCCCAGGCCTGTCCGGCTTGGCCTTAAGGGGCTCCCATCCGGGTAATGAGACAAAACGGAAAGGAGACCTTTGAAAGAACTGCAAAGCAATGAGTGAAAACGGCTAGGCTAGGAGAAATGGAATGTGTGAGTGCTGAAAATCCATGGAGTAATGACATGATTAAGAGGGGCTGAATTATTAACTGGAAACATCCCCAGGAAGTGAACTGGTGGTAATCCGTTAGCCAAACAGGACCCACAGGCCGCTTTGATTAGGCCCGCACTGTGCTCAGTAATGCAGCATTAAATCTCTCTCTCTGTCTCTAATAATAATATATATATTTATATATAATTTATTTAGATAAATAAATAATATATTTATATATTTTATTGTATATTATGTATTTGTATATTTTATTACATCTATTTTATTTATGTAAATAATAAATAATATTAATAATTAATACATTAATATATAAATTAATATATTACTATAATAAATATATAAATAAAATTATATATAATATATATTTAATATATATTATTATAGAGAGAGACAGATTTAATTTATATAGTTTTTAAAATATAATTTATATAATTACTTAATTTTATAATTAATATATTAATTAAATATATATTAATAATATATAATATTATATATATTTATTATATATATATTTAAATTATATGTCAGTGTTTAAATAAAACTTTGGGAGGTTTTGTTTAAAAATCTGAATCTCCAGGGGCGCCTGGGTGGCTCAGTCGGTTAAGCATCTGACTTTGGATTTCATCTCAAGTCATGATCTCGTGGTGGTGAGTTCGAGCCCTGTGTTGGGCTCTGTGCTGACGGCCTGCTTGGGATCCTCTCTCTCCCCCTCTCTCTGCCTCTCCCAGGCTCTGTCTCTCTCTCAGACTCAAGATAAATAAAATAAATATTAAAAAAAATTTTTTTCTTAATCTGTATCTCCAAATCCTGTTGGGGGTGGGGACAGCCAAGAGGCACCAAGCCCAGGCCGTCCAGCAGTGTCTTCCCTTAGCCGGGGTGCGCACCCTGCTTTCCAGTCAGCCACAGTCCCCGCCGCTCTCTCTTGTCTCCCAGCACAGAGGCTGGTGCCATTTGCTCTGCGTCGTCACACCTGTGATGTCCTTCTGTGGGCAAAGAGGAACCTAATCTACTTCGCATCCGCTCGTCTCTATCCTTAGGGGGAAAATGCAAGCCGGACAGACAGCACACCGTGTCTCAGCCAACACTAAAAGCAGGCAAGTTTCAATGGGGAAAGTAAAGAACATGTCTAAGTATGATTTGTGTTCGTTACTTTGGCAGCCATGAGGTCCAGCTATCGTGATAGAAAACAAAGAGAACCCGCCCCAAAGCAGTGTTTACCAAAGTAGACCAGGATAAATCAACGGGGGTGATGAGAAATTTCGAAGTAACGCAAGTCTAACAGGCATGGCAGGGGAAGCCCACACCCTCTGCCTTTTGCGTCTGTAGGGGTCAGCAGGTTCACCCTTGGCCTTGGGTTGAAGGGGGCAGAACATCTACCAGAATGCTGGGCCTGAATTAAGATTTCTCTTCCTTGTGTCTTGGTCAAGTGGACTTCCAAAGGTGGGCTCAAGAAATCTAAACACCGGTATTCCTTCTTAAGCAGCAAAATGGTTGGAACAGACTCCAAAATTCGGCAGAACGCGACTTCCTTCTCCACCGGACTGATTTTTCAATCAAGAGATGATTGTTGAGGATTTGCCCCATGCAAATAGATGAGTGTTTCCGTTGCTCAGAATTGAGTTACTACATTTAGTACTTCAGTTTGACAGAAGACTAAAACACCTAAGCTAAGGGGGCACGAAGAGAAGGACCAACACGTTGAAATCGGGATCTTAAAGAGACGCCTGCAATCCCCGTGGTCACCGTAGCAGTAGTCACAATAACCAAGGTGTGGAAGCAACCTAGCTGTCCACCGATGGACAAATGTATAAAGAAAATGTGGTATATCCATACGATGGGCTACTGTTCAGTCTTTGGAGAGAAGAAAATCCTGCTACCGGCAAGAAGCCAGATAAATCTGGAGGACAACACGCTAAGGGAAATAAATCAGACGCGGAAGGACAAATACTATCGCATGATCAAACTTGCATGAAGAATCCAAGGGAGTCAGACTTCCAGAAGCAGAGAATTGGAAGGGCGGTTGCCAGGGGCTGGGGCCAGAGGGGAAGATGGGGAAGCATTAGTCAAAGGGTAGAAAGTTTCAGTAATATAAGATGAGTAAGTTCTTGAGATCTCCCGTACGGTGTGCTGCCTAGAGTTAACGACACTTGACTATAGCCTTCAAAATCGCTTACCTGTTAAGTGTTTCTATCAATAATAATAATAACCATGAAGAGCGCAGGAGGAAGCCTTTGGAGGTAATAGATATGTTTGTGGCATAGACTGTGGTGATGGGGTCATGGGGGGGGGTACCTCTTCCGTGCTCGTGAACTTGCATTACATTAAATATGCACAGCATTTTGTCTGCCCATCACACCTCGATAAAGTGGTTTAACAAAGTATTTCTGTTGGTACTGTAATAAGGGTTTTTCAGAAATCAAGAAGACCGAGTGTCGTTGAGAAAAGTAGGGAACGGGAACCCCTTCTTATGCGGGTGTACATCACTTTGGAGAGCGACTCGGCGGTCCCGGGAAAAGTTCACGATGCCTAGAGTTTAGATGTCGGTGCCCGTCCCAAAGTCACCCTTTGCCGGTGTGCACAAAGCGACGTTGCCCCCGTGATGTCCGCTGCGGCCCTGTTTCTAACAGTGAAAAAGGAGAAACTACCTAAATGTCTCTGAGTGGGGACGTGGTGGTATCCCGGCTGCCAAGGAGTCCCAGGGGATCCAATTCAGTGGTCCCCCCGGGGTTGCAGCAGAGAGAACGTTAATAGTACAGGCCAAGTGACGTGTCTTGTCCCTTTAGGGACTATCAGCTGGGAACAGTCATGCCTCTTCTAGAGACGGTGAGCCAGACTGCCCAGAGTTCATCAGTTCCTAGCTTGTGTTCATATTCCCACCAGCCAATCGCACTATCCAAATGCAAGCAAGTATCCGTATTCAAACTATGGCGTTTATATACAAAGACATAAAAATATTTTTATATATAAATATATAAAAATAAAAATATATTGTATATTATATATCAGTACATCTCTTAAGATACACTAATATATAAATACGTGTCTTAATGTATATTTATATATTAAGATCTGAGAGTGTCAAGTAATTAGGGGACAATATTACGAAGTCGCGTGTGTTAAGGAGTCCCAGATCCCAAAAGAAGACTTTGCCAGGAATTCTCACTAGGGCACATAGTATATGAGCAACAATTGTAATCATGGGCTGGGGTTATCAAAAAATTGTTAAAACAGCAAAAAAAAGAATGGATGTGAAACCACCAAAAACTGTTGGCAAAAACCACTTCAGCTCTTAAAATTCTACGGTTTAGTTTCTTGAGATTCTACTTATGTAAAACATCTTACTCCCATTCATACCAGATTAAGGACGCCTCTGTGCATTTTCTCAAATGAATAAAGCATTGTTTCCTTGTTTCTCAAAGCGTTGTTCAGAGGGTGGTGACAGAGGAAATGTCTGAATTCGAAAGGAAGTCTTAAGGAGTTGTGAAGTCTCAGAAAGGTTCTTAAATGACTGAACCAGATGTTTTGAAGTCCCATACACCCTTAACCCAAACTGAAATTCATAACAAAGTCAAAAGCAATAAGAGTCAAATTGATTCCAAAATGCCTTTTCTAACAAATCTGACTGTTTATGCCAATTGACTTGAACGGGACCTAATTCCTACCTGGGAGAGATTCTATGGCCACGGAAACAATGGGATGTGGGAAATCAAGTTTGAAGATGAAATAAAACTTACAACTCAGGTAAGAATGCACGGTTCCGAGGCGACGCGGAACCTGGTTAAGGACCCGAGCCCTACTGCGGACTGTTTAGATCGGAATCCCAGCTCTGCCACTTGTTTGTGGTGATGCTGGAAAAGTTGCTCACCCCTTCCCTCCTTCAGCTTCCTTATCTGTACAATGGGGATAAGACTGGTACCCACCTCCTTGGGATGTTGTATGGATTAAATGGGACAGTGGCAGGAAAGGGCCTAGAACCACAGAAAATGATCGATAAATCTCACGTATTGGAATTATTCAATTTTTTTTTAACGTTTACTCATCTTTGAGAGACAGAGAGAGACAGAGCATGAGTGGGGAAGGGGCAGAGGGAGGGAGACACAGAATCCGAAGCAGGCTCCAGGCTCGGAGCTGTCAGCACAGAGTTCGAACTCACGAACTGCGAGATCACCGCCGGAGCCGAAGTCGGACGCTCAACCGACTTGAGCCTCCCAGGCGCCCCTAATTTTATTTTTTAAATATTAGTTCTATTATCAAGACAGAGAAGTCATGGACAAGCTCTTTTTATTCTTCTTATATTTAAGTGCAATTAATTTACTATTTTTACAGTATTATTGAAGGAAAAAAGAGGTTCTCTAGATCTCATCGCGCAAGACACAAAAGTCCTAGGGAGAATTGAGTTCTTTTCAGTGGTTTGTTTACTTTGTGGATGGGGATGTATTTTAATCTGAATGGGGTTGGTTTGGTATATTTGGTAGAAAGCATTGGAAACCTTAACCAAAATGTAGAGACAGGGTCAAAACAAAATGGCGCTGAGTTGCCCTGGATGAAAAGAGCCGTTGAGAAATCGAAAGAACACGAGACCGGGCTCTGGAGACCTGACTGCAAGATGGCTTTCCTGCTGACCTGACAGGTGACCCTGAGCAAGCAAGTCACTTCCGCCCTCTGGACTTCAACTTGCTCACCCACAAAAAGAGTGGGCGGAACTAAATGGCCAATTAGGTTTCTTTGGACTGTAACTCCTGGCATAAAGCTGTGGTATCTGACTGTTCCCTGGGAGACTGACTCTGGACTTGACCCTCTAGCAGCCCCGTGCTCCAGTCCAAAGCCAGCCAGGCACCCACTCCACACCGGCTACCTTCTCACTTCTTGCTGTGGGGCTCAAGGGCCCTGGGCACGAGGATGGCCGTGGGTCAGCCCAAACCCCCAACCACCCTGGGCTAAACAACGCTGCTGACTCCAGTTCAAGCCGCGTTCCCCGTCTCACACAAAGCCCTGTTTATCCCACTGGAGAGGCGGGTGGAAGCCACTTTACTTAAAGCAGAGCTGAAGAAATAAATAAATATTCGAGAAGCAATAGCTCATTATTTTTGAGGACTCTTGGAATGAAAGTCCAAGGTAGAAAAACAACCCAACAACAGCTAACATTTCCATTCTGAATAGACAATATATGCCAGAGACTTTGAAATAAAGATAGTGCGATTTGTTTATTATTCCTTCTCTTTAAAACCTGCATTAATTCTGATTTCTATTTAAATAAGAATGATTAAATTTTATCAGCTGAGATGGAAATATTGTGATAAACACTGGCTCGTGGCCAAACTAATCTCCCAAGCCCACAGCTTACGGCCATTGTCTTGTATAGATATTTGAATGGCGGTGGGCTTTTATCAGTATTTCTAAAGGCACTCATTTAATTATGTGGTTGTAAGGATTTTCAAAACCCAAAAGAATACCATCAATACATATTCATTTCTTGGATTAATTCGACATTAACATCAGAAACTATTGTTATTTAAAGGATGCACATACTTGTTTTGGCTCTCGCAGAAAATAAGGTATCCCACGCTGGTCGCGACGGTGTCTTTTAAACGTTCTGTTTAACTGAAACTAGGAAAAATGCAATGCACGGAGAGGTAAGGCTGGAATTAGAATTACCTGAGTTACAAGGAGGACTCAGAAACTTCCCAAGTCTTTAATAAAGAGGTATACGTCACGGAGGCTGAACCATAGCAAGGAAACAGAATCTCTGAACTAGGAATTTTGTCCACATGTGTGGATCTCGTCAATCAAATATAATATATTTGAAAGCCTCAGGAAAAAAAGGTTCGAGGGCAGGGGCAGGCTACCTGCACAAAGGGTTCATACTTGGAAACCCGAGCGATCTAGATTTCATTACTACAGGGGATACCACATTTCTTCGAGAGCTGATTAAAGATACAAAAATACATCCGACACCTTTAGCATTAATGACATTTCCTCCAAACCAGATCTTTATATTTCAATTATGATGAAGCTGCTTGTGAAGCAGACTCACCATCTACCTTAAGCTTGGGATTTCTTCCTGCATCAGGTTGGCTGACTGGGATAAATCCACTCACTGGAACAGAAAATCCATGTGTCCGTGGAATCTGCTTCTGCAAAGTCAACTTCCTTCCTTCCTTCTTTCCTCCCTCTTTCTTTCTTTCTTTTTCTTTCCTTCTTTTTCTTTCTTCCTTTTTCAGCTTTGCTTTCAATCTGACCAAGCTACCAGGCAATTCTTCCTGTGTTGACCATTTGAGGGAAGGAGTAGGGATGGGAACTGGCGAGGTGGACAAAGAGAGAGAAAGGAAAAGAAATAGAAGGTGAGGGGTCTCCCAATCTTGTTAAGCCTGATGTGTTGTTTTTTTTTTTAATTTTTTTTTCAACGTTTTTTATTTATTTTTGGGACAGAGAGAGACAGAGCATGAACGAGGGAGGGGCAGAGAGAGAGGGAGACACAGAATCGGAAACAGGCTCCAGGCTCCGAGCCATCAGCCCAGAGCCCGACGCAGGGCTCGAACTCACGGAACGCGAGATCGTGACCTGGCTGAAGTCGGACGCTTAACCGACTGCGCCACCCAGGCGCCCCAAGCCTGATGTGTTTTTACAGTCACCAGCCATCCTGATTTGCACAGGACGGAGGGGTTTCCTGGGATGAAGAGTTTTCGGCACCAAAACCAGGAAAGTCCTGGGCCAAAGCAGGACGGCTGGCCATTCTATCTAGGTCTCCGCGTCAACACTTTTAAAGGCTCAAAAAAGCTCAGAAGAGCAACATTAAAAACCGGTAGATTACCAAGAGGTACAGTTAGTCGTAACACAAAATGCTAAGGAAAGGGCATGGAGGAAGTTTATTTTATAGGACGAGAGAATGAAGGGGACTCTAGAAATCATCTCCTGCAGAGCACATTCCGTGGAACCCTCATTTCGTGGGATGATACTCAATTTGATGTGAAAAATGGTTCAGAGATCACAAAAATGCATGCTATTTAAAAAGGTCCCTTTATTGCAGGACTTCTCTGAGCCTTTAATAAGTTAGTATGCATTGTGAAGTAACAGGAATGTGTGAAACATGTTTAGCCACAGAATCCTTTCTGCCAGGGAGCATCTTTTGATATTAGCGCCCGGGAGATCCAACTTTAGAAAGCAACTGCTCTAGGCCACATTCTTCAGTTTTTAAAGCTTTTATTTTATCTTTTAAAAAAATGTGTGTTTATTTTGAGAGGGAGAGAAAGCACACATAACCAGGAAAGGGGCAGAGGGAGGGGAGAATCACAAGCAGACTCTGTGCTGCCATCACAGGGCCTGACGAGAGTCTTGATCTCACAAACCGCGAGATCACGACCTGAGCCAAAATCCAGGGGCGGATGCTGAACCTACTGAGTCACCCGGGCGCCCCTCAAGCTTTTATTTTTTTAAGCAATCTCTACACCCAATCAGTGCAGGGCTCGAACTCCCAACCCCAAGGTCAAGAGTCACACGCTCTACTGACTAAGTCCGCCAGCCGGGCAGCCCAAATTCCTCATTTTACAAGAAATACTCAGATGAGGGCGGCTAGTTCCAAGGAAGACTGGCATTACATCAGTTTCTCGGACTGAATACGTGTAAGAACCGTCCGGGTCTCCTGTTCACGTGCACATCCTGACTCCAGAGGTCTGGCGGGAGGCCCGAGAGCCTGCATTTCTAACAACTCCCCAGGCGATAATAATTGATGTTGTTGGTCCACAAATAATATTCTTTATTCTTTGAATAAAGAAGCAAGAAAGCGGGACGCCCGTCTCCTGACTTGCCGCGGGTCTCAGTGCCTTGTAGCCTCTTTGTAAGCGGGACTAACTTGTGCTTCTGTTAGAGCGGTGTCCCTTGCCTTACCCTGGTTTCGTCTTCTGAGTTGGCATCTCCAGTTCGTCAAAGCTACTCGCAATAGTGATAGCAACCCACCAAGATCAAGGGAGCGTTTCCGGGCCCCCAAAAGAAATCTTCTCTTTGCTGTGTTACAAACTGGACACAGATAAAGCTTGTGGCCAGAAGCCCTGTATAGGAATTCAAATAAAAAAATCACTCAGAGTAATCGTTTAAATGAGTCCGACCAACAACAGCAACAAAAACCTTTCTCTGGCCAATTTCGCGTTATTTTTCAATTCTGCTGGAAAACCACGGCCCGCATCTAACCAAAATTGGCTCCATCATATGGTGCAACGCTCTGGCCATTGCCAAAATATGAATACAGTGTAATTACCAGATGTTCGCTCAGCGTGGAGGTTCTACACTACGAGAAAAACATGTTCATCCTGATGCTTCAAGGGCTTTTGGTACCCGAAGGTATGAGCATCCCTGCGATCTTTCATCTGTGGATGTTGCTGGGAAAAAGAAAATCAGTTCACTGCAACTCCTTCAACATAATCACCATAGAGCTTGTCAGTTTAGGGGTAGGGGAGGGATGCTTACGGAGAAATGATCCCGGGCGCCTGGGTGGCTCAGTCAGTGGAGCGTCTGACTTCAGATCAGGTCATGATCTTGCGGTTGACGACTTCGAGCCCCGCATCGGGCTCTGGGCTGACAGCTCAGAGCCCGGAGCCTGCTTTGGATTCTGTGTCTCCCTCCCTCACTCATGCTCTGTCTCTCTCTGTCTCAAAAATGAATATAAACATTAAACAAAAAAAAAAAAACTTAAAAAAAAAAAAAAGGAGAAATGATCCAAAGTGAAGAACGCTAACTTACTGATTGAACTGTTTACTCTCCGACAGATGGTTGTGGCGTCATTCAAGGGGTAGACTCTGTCCATATCTCCATGACATTGAACCACAGATAGGCAGAGTGGCACCCTGACAAGCTGGGTCGCAGATGGTTCAAGAATTATTCTTGCTGACGGGCCAGGCTCTCCCCTGCCTCAAAAGGCTGAACTCAAACATTTCAGCCAACCTGGCCACGTTAGGTATGTGGCAATCCTCTGTAGATCGCAGCAGAAAAGGGGGTGGGGGGAGGTTCCCAGAAGGTAAACGGCTGATGGGAGAAAGGAGAGCTGATCCTGAGGCCTGGAGATCCCACCCCTGAACACTAGTAGCGGAATCTACCTCCGGACTGAAGGCCCAAGGAGCCTTCACCTGACTTTGGGTTCTCACACAGAGCAGGACTGCAAAGTCCCAACATTCAAGGCCTGTGTCAGTTTTGGTCTGCTCACTGCAAAATGGGAAACAGTTCCAATGGTCTCATAGGCTGAGGAGGGTTAAATGAGAAAAATTTGCATATGTTACGTGCATATATTAAACGAGAAAATTGGGTATATTACTTTGCATATATTACAAGGCAGATGTCGACAGGGCTGAGCTATAGTTTGGGTTTGTATTTTTTAATTATTGTAAGACCACTTGGGACCGCCCCTCGTAAGGTTTTAAACGCACAATACACTGTTGTTAACTGACTTAGTTACGGTTTCACAACCAGACTGGCATCCTGTTTCGCTGGCTTCATACACTCTCGTCGTACATTTGTTTGAACATTAAGGGAGTTCCTTCTAAACACCAGCGTCGTGAAACACTAGGAAGTCAACAGTAAGACGCCAGCCCTGCCCTCAAGGGTCCCTCGTGGGCTCTTGGGAGGTTGACACTGAATGCAGCAATTACTAGACAGTGTGTAAGTGCCACACGAGAGGAAGGAGGGGCAGCTCGCCCAGCCTCTGGTGGAGAGGGGGAAGAAGGGGTGGGGGAAGTGTGAGGGAGGCTGTGGGGAGTGGGGGGAGCTTTCAGATCCCCTCCCCAGTCTCCTTGGCTGACTCTTCTCCCCGCCTGAAGTGACACATGGATCCCATCCCTCATCCTTCTCTTTTCAACCTTGTGCTCAGGGATGCTCACATCTCCTGTTCCACATCTATACTGCCGACCTTCACATCTGCACTCCTGGCTTGACCCTTCTCCCAAGCACCAGAACTGATGGTCAGCTGGGTCCTGCAGACAGCAGAAGCTAAAGCTGAGTCCAGAGTTAGGCTTTTATGAGGAGTCACGTCTGTGAAAGGTAAAAGAGGGTGTATCATTCAGCCATTGCCGTGTAACAAATGACCCCATTGTTTCTATGGGTCAAGAATAAAGGCACAGTCAACTGGGTACATCTGACTCAACGTCTCTCACAAGGCTGCAAAGTGTCAGCTGAAGGTCTGGTCTTATCCAAAGGTTCAACCGGGGAAGGATCTTCTGCCAGGTTCACGTGTATAGTAATTGACAGGATTCAGTTGCTTGTAGGCTAGTGCACTGAGAGTCACAGATGGTCATAGGCTGGAGTCCAGCTTAAATTGCTTCTGTCTCCATAGGGCTGCTCACAATATAGCAGCCTGCCTCATGGGAGTGAGAAAATGGGAAAGAAAGCAAGAGAGTGCCAGTAACACCCAAGTCACAGTCTTTGGTAACCTGATCTCCAAAGCAACTGCCCATCACTTTTGTTGATTTCTGTTTGTTAAAAGCGAGTCACTGGGTCCAGCCAATATTCAAGGAGAGGAGATCGCACAAGGGCATGAGGAGACCGAGATCATTGGGCGCCATCTTAGAAGGCAGCCTGGGACAAGGAAGGAAGCCAGACTGATGAGGGACAGCCGTGGGGCAGTGCGGAACCACTAGCGATGAAAGGAAGA
The DNA here is from genome assembly GCF_014898765.1 of Herpailurus yagouaroundi. Taxonomy (NCBI): domain Eukaryota; kingdom Metazoa; phylum Chordata; class Mammalia; order Carnivora; family Felidae; genus Herpailurus; species Herpailurus yagouaroundi. The sequence goes on from NW_024412421.1 coordinate 8,432,714, forward strand.
GTGGGGAGGAAGCAGGAGAAGGAAGACAGAACCTGAGAACACGAGGCTCATCTGATAAAGGCAACTCAACAGGGAGCTACAGAGCAAACCTGGTCATTGGTAAAGCTCTGCACTGGGCAAAAATGGCCAAGAGCTGGGGGCTGCCAAGAAAGAGCATGGTCTTGGCTGAAATATGAGTGGGTTCTGAAGGCCAATAGTTGGAGGCTGCTAGATAACCACCTGGACTGCAAGTAACCTGCCTTCTTCCTTGAAGGGGGACGAGAGTGGCCCACTTTCATGGCCACCACCTCCACAGTCTGCAGATCGGTGTTTTGTACAGTCTAGGCGCTCATCAAATGCCTCCACCAAATGCTTATCAAATGCATAAATTGTTAATGATGCTTATAAAAATATGAGTTATGTATTATTTATGTGAGATGAATATTCATCATCATGTTGAGACAGTAGCCAGACACACAGTCAACCCACGGGGCTGTCTGACCGCTCGATACATCCAGAAAGTTGAGCTCTTTCCCCGAGATCATTTATGATCTCGGCCTTGGGTGCATGACCTTAGAAAAGGGGCCAGAGTGGACCAAAGTGGATCTTGAGCGAATGGGTCTTCTGGTTGTTGGCCTTCTAAGCTCTCTAGTGAGAAGAGAGACCCCCCCTCCGAAGGGCTGGAAGTTGGAGTGTGATCACGCATCCTGCTCGTGGGAAGCGTGCCCTTCAACGTCCCGAAGAACATGTTCCAACTTCCACGTGCTTAAATGGGACCTCCCCCGTCAGCTCTTTCACACGAAAGTCTTGCTAAGTAAAGGCATCATTTAGCCAAACCGATCTTCACCTGCCATACCCTGCCGACCACTCCTTTGTGAAGGATACCTGTGTTTTAATGGTTTGTGATGATCTGTTAAAGGTCAGTTGTGCCTCTATATTATGAACTCCATGACCTCTCCATGGATCCCAGGACTCCAGGATAGATCCCCATCACCGAGTACCGGGCTGGCAGAAACGCAGAGATGCAATGACTGAATGAGGAGGGAGCTGCACCCCTCTTTGATCTGTTTGGGGAATCTCCATTTCCACGCATCAGACGCGCTCTGGGAAGACGGTGGCTGCGTATTCCCAGATCCCTCATGAGGACAGACAGAAAAAAATGTGTCTCACTCAAGGGCTCTGAAATAACGTGCCCGATTTAGTAGGCTTGATAGCCACTTTATATTTTATTGCAACGTTGCGTATTTCTAAGATATATTAATCCAGCTATCATGTCAACCTATATTCGTTAAGCACCTAGTGTGCGCCGGTCTAAAACAAGATTAATGGGTCATTGATTGACTCTCTTTCACCCTACTTATCCATTTATTCTCCTCATTTGTTTATTTACTCCTCGATCCAGGCACATATTTATTCACTCATTTAAGCACACCATACCTTATTGGATGGATTAAGGTGGTTTATACAGATTCATAAACTACACCACTATAGTATAAATAATGAGTAGGTGAACGATGAAAAGGGAAAAACATAAACCAGTATGTATGGGCTGAGTCACTAATGATTCAGACGCTTCCCCGGCGAAAGAACGATGGACTGGACTCTAGTGATCGCGGCAGACGATCACGCACAAGATACTGGAGCAGATCTACTGTAACCATTTAACCATTGGAATAATTCTTTCTTTCTCGTGTGTGTGTATGTCTTAGGGGGCTTTGAAGATTTCAAGTAGCTCATTCTTTCTATCTTTTTTGTTGCTTTCGTTCTTGTATTTACTGAGCACTTGCTGTGCGCTAGGTATTGTGCTCAGTATCATGGCGCTGAGGAAAAGGGTACTGAGTACATGTTTGTTATTATTAAAGAAGCTTCAGGTCTAAGAGTTAGTAGACCCGCATCCTGCTCTTGGTCGTGAGGTTGCAGTACTGTGTGGCCTTGGCAGGTTCATCCCGGTCTCTGGGCCTCAAAGTCCTCATGTAAAAATGATGGGCTACGTGGGGCACCTGGGTGGCTCAGTCAGTTGAGCGTCCAACTTCGGCTCAGGTCATGATCTCGCAGTTCGTGAGTTCAAGCCCCACATCAGGCTCTGTGCTGACGCTCAGAGCCTGGAGCCTGCTTCCGATTCTGTGTCTCCCTCTCGCTGCCCCTTCCCGGCTCATGCTCTGTCTCTCTCTGTCTCTCAAAGATGAATAAACGTTAAAAAAGAGAAAAAAATTTAAAAAATGATGGGCTATGCGATCTTGGACATCCTTAACTGGATGTAAAGTTGTGTTCTATAGGACAAACTGGGCAGAAGGAAATCAATTCAGCCGCTCTGTCAGTCTCATCCAACAGATCAGATTAGTAGAGCTTGGGGAAAATAATCTGCATCCCTGGGAGGGTACATTTCTGGTGTTTCCTCCTCAGCCGGTATACATACCACATAGATATGTTCTGCTAACAAAACCCCAAAGTGCCATTACCTAACGGACCCTCTGAAAAAGATTTTGACGGAAAGGATAGGTGCTTCTATAATAAAAGCTATCTCGGAATTCACGAGGACTTAAATGCAAACATCCCGTCTAAAAAATAATATTTTTGGGGCGCCTGGGTGGCTCAGTCGGTTAAGCGTCCGACTTCAGCCAGGTCACGATCTCGCGGTCCGTGAGTTCGAGCCCCGCGTCGGGCTCTGGGCTGACGGCTTGGAGCCTGGAGCCTGTTTCCGATTCTGTGTCTCCCTCTCGCTCTGCCCCTCCCCCGTTCATGCTCTGTCTCTCTCTGTCCCAAAAATAAATAAACGTTGAAAAAAAATTAAAAAAAAATTTAAAAAATAATATTTTTAACAGATTTCTCTTCAGTCGACTTATTTCGGGAGAGAGCCCACGCAAGCGGGGGAGGAGCAGAGAGAGAAGGCGGAAGACAATCGCAAGCAGGCTCCGCGCTGTCAGCACAGAACCCAGCGCGGGGCTGGAACTCACAAACCGTGAGATCATAACCTGAGCCAAAACCAAGGAAGGGTCAGAAGTTGATCCGCCCGAGCCACCCGGGCACCCCTAAGAATAATATTAATAGCTCGCACTAATTGAGCTTTGCAAAGGCCAGACATTCTTCTAAACATTTGATAATGCATCATCCCAATTCTGGCAACAAACCCACAAGATGTCTGGGTTGCACGACTGTCCCTATTATCACGGCGCGGAGAAGTTAAGTACGGTATCCCACGCGGCGCACTGGAGGTGCGAGTCCAGGAAGTCAGACCCGGAGCAGGGCTCTCTCACTCAACCACATCTCCTCCCAAAGTGTCATACCTGTGAGCCCCTAGGTTCGCGAGGCGGTGGCTTAATGTTTTCAAACCAATCCGCCTCACCTATCCTCTGTTTCCAATGCCTCTAGCTGAGAAAACAGTCTAAATTCAAACAGACAACGTGAGATTCTTCCCAGAACGGGTGTCCAACTACCTACTCGCGATTCGCAGCAATCGAGTTGCATGACGATACTTTTCGTCCAAATCCAGGGCTGGCAAACGTTTCCCGGGAGAGGCGGATGGTAAATATTTTACATTCTGGGGGCCGTCGGGTCACGGTTAGAACTTACTCAAAATCTGCTTGTGTAGTGAGAAAGCCATCAACGGTTAAATAAGCACGGCTGTATTCCAATAAAACTTTATTTATGGACACTACATGTTGAATTTCATATAGTTTTTATGTGTCATGAAATATTATTCTTCTTTTGATTTTCCTTTACGACGTGGCAGACGTTAAAACCATTCCTACCTCTGAGGATGAACCAAAAAACGGGCAGTGTGTTTGATCCGGCCCACGGGCTATTGTTTGCCAAACTGCCTCACACCGCTTGCTTATATCCAAATCAATCTTTGGGAACACACGAGGCTTCTCTGAAGGTAAAAAATAAAACCACCACGTCCTCGGTTTTCTCATTTCTTTGCAATATTTATCTCTGTTTTCTGGGCCGAACTTTTTCTTTTCTTTTTTTTCTTTTTTTTTAAAGGGAGGTTTAAAATTTTATGTCAATAAATATTTAAGCATGCAGAAGATTAAATTCCACGTCTGCCTCGGCTGCCAATACGCAGAAATGGGAGTCCGTTGTCTCTACTTGTTCTGAAATTCAAGCCCAAGACAAAGTAAAATATATTCCCAAATATCTACAAATGCGCACATGAAATATAGGTGTATTTTAAAGAATAACCTAACAGAAAGTACTTTAAATTTCACAGCCTTTGCTAATGCAGGCAGCTAATCCTATTTACATTCATATTAGCCTTGGTATCTTTTTCCCTAAGATTTACCTATTTGTATGCTTGCATGAGTTAAACTGCCTTTTGCATGATATCAGGACTTTTGTAATTTAAATCTATAAAAGGCAATTTCTTTTAAATATACTTCCTAACAGTGGGTGAAAGCAGCACTAAAGTTATTTGAGGGTTGTACACCTCAGTAAACATGTGCACTGAACTCCAGGCAGTGTGCAGACTGTGGGAATTAATCTTCTACTGTAGGAGTGGAACAGAAAATAAAATCAAGGCTGAGAAAGCCCTAGCCTTTGAAAAGGGCCAGTTTGCATTGTTATCGAAGGAAATGGCGTGTTTTAGAATGGGTGTTTAGACAAGGAAAACTTTCTTCCCCTCCCGACATCATCGCTGTGACTCTTTACCTCCAAAATGACTTCAGCCACACGGTGAGCAAGTTCTGCAATTTAATGTTGGCGTTGGCTGATAAACAGAACGTGCGGGGCCATTTGGCGGCTGGGGACAATTTTAGGATGTCATAGCTGTGACCCTCCCCGGAGCACAGGGAGCAGTGCAAGTGGGTATAGACTGGGGGGCCTGGGGGTGAGGTTTCAAAGAACAAATTGTATCCAGCAGAGGGAGTTACATTCCCTCCCCCGCCCCCACCGTTCCTGGGGAACGTTCGCCTTCACCCCCTTCAGCTGACACGGGGGGGGGGGGGGGGCAATAGGTTAATATATAATCTTGCCCCCAAATAAGTAGTGTCTTCCTGACACGTTGGACATACACATCAACTACCTCTCTCTCAGCAGGGCTGGGATTTTCCTAGCCAAAAGTGCGTGAAATCAGAGGGAAGGGTCTCCCAGACGTATGGCCTCACTCCTGGCTACATTGAGCATGCGGTCCCAGGAGAACGATCCCCCCGGGCTTCACTCCCTGTGACTCAGGCACCCGTCCCAGAGCTTACCAGGTCACCAGCTTGGGCTTGAAGGAACCAATTTCCAACTCCGGTCTCACACCGAAAGCAGCCCCACAAGGAAGCCGGAAAATACAGTGTTTTCAACTTTGCATCGGGAGCCGTGGGGCTGGCTGGACGTGGGGCCTCAGGCCCCGCACAGAACCAGGCCCCAGCTTGGGAGGCACTTGGGGAAGGGAACGTCCCTCCAACTAATCTCTTAAGGTTTGCCCTTCCGCCTTTCTGTGACTGTAATGGCTACACAACCGAAGCGTCTGGACGGAAAGGGGGTACTGTGCTCACTACCCGGTTAATTACACAAAGCCTCAGCCGCCGGCTCCTGGCTACCGAAGGCCACATGCACGCATGCGCGCACACATACCCCCAGACCCGCCACCCTGAAAGGAGCCATTATAAATGTTTCATGTGGAACTTTCACAACCTATCAGACTCACCAGAGTTTTCAAATTAACTCCCTTTCTGCCCAAGGGGATCGCTCTGAAAGAGATTTCTCCAGCCTGGAACCTCTGCGAGAAAATTCTGAATTTGAAACAGAATGCAAATAATGCATTTTGACTCCCTAATCAACAAATGGGATCAACTTGAATTGATTAAGAACCTTTGAAATTAGCTGTCTCTAATTCCCTCCATGGCCTGCTCTGCTGGTACCCTGAAGACTGGGGGGGGGGGGGGGGTACGCATACGCACGCACACCGTTGTGTCCCTCTGTGTGGTTGGAGTGAGGGTTGAGAAGTTTAGTCTCATTTTCTTTCCGAGCTCGTATGATGGTCTTAAAAAACAACAACAACAACAACAGCAAAAAACACCCTTTTTAAAATTTTATTTTAATGGTGACACAACTCTCAGAAAGAAAGCATTCACCTGGTGCAATTATATGGGTTTTCGTGAAGCGCATTTCCAATAGTTACTAGGCTGCATGAAACCCTGCACAACTTTAGTGGGGGGAAAAAAAACAAACCATAAAATCTGAAATGAATGTATAAATAATATGCAACTGTCTAGACAGTATAGGGCACTTGCAAAGAGAGCAGGTCGGGAAAAAATTGTCCATCAGTCAGACAACCATATCTGATTCTGATGGTAAATAATGGCACAGATATTCAGCATTCTCTCTATGCGAAAGGCTTCGCTGGGCATTCATTCTTCCCAAGCCAGTGGTCTTCTACTTATCTAGTGCTTTATGCAGCCTTTGGAAAATGCACTTGCATTTTAAACATTAAAATTAATGCCCAAAGAATAGCGGTGAAGCACGGGGGTGCCACTGACCTGTGTGATTGGCCTTTGGTAAAGCAAAAATAGCCCTTCTCGATCAACAATATGTGCTTTCCATACCCACAGAATCTTAAACAGATGTAGTTATGGAAACTTCAGGAGAGCAAAAGACACACACACACACACACACACACACACACCCTTCATGGAACATTTTTGTTCTCCAGTTACAACGTGCAGTGACAGGTTCAGGTACTTAAATCTTGTACTCTTGGTGTTTTTAAATTGTGATGATCCGTACACATGGCAAAAAAAAAAGGGGGGGGGGCTTGAAAATGAAATCAGACGTGTTAAATAATTATTCCAGCATTTTAGCACGAACGGTGATTGCCCTGCTCTGCGTCAGCCGAGAAGACCCTTGCCCGCAACGTGCGCCACACGGAAATTGCTCTCCTCCCAAACTAGGAGCACGGACAAGGTTCCTCAGCTCGTGCTTGAGGTTGGGGACAGCCACCAGCTGGCTCCCCGGCCTCACAGTCCCACCTGCTCTCTGAGAACGAACCCCAAACCCCGCTACCGTGAACCGGGCCCCATGCCTACCGGAGGAAAGATCCTTCCTCACGCTAGAGTGGAGGGGGGGGGGGGCGGAGTTCAAGGGCAGCCAGGTGGCTGTCCTGCTCAGGGCGGAGCAACCACGCTCCCCAAACCGGTCGGCCCCTTAGGCAAGGCGCTGATAATGATCAAATGATAAGAGTAACAGTCTCCACGTTTCGAGAGCTTACTGCACGAAAGCTGAATTGGGAGGCACCGTCTCGTCGAACCCTCCCAGAAATCCACCGCGGTTGTGATGATTTATTATCGTCGTTTGACGTCTGAGAAACTCGACGCGCCGAAAGGTCAAGTGACTTGCCTGCGGCCCAACAGCCAGGCTGGCGGCCGGGCGCAAGGTGGATGCCAGGCTGAGCTCGGGCTCTGACCTCTCCTGGGTGCCCGGATCTGTAGGGCAGACTTCCCCCGGGAGGGGCGGCGGGCACAGCGCTGGGCCCACCCACACGAGAGCGCTTTGCTTCTTGCAAAACAGCGAGCTGCGCACGTCAACCGTTGGCATCAGGACAGCAATCAAAATCAAGACCTTTTGGAGCCCGTCTTCTTGTACCCAGAGGGAAACTGAGGCCTGGACCCAGGCTTAATTCCCGTCTGGCTTCTGGGCCATTGCCATGAGTCAGAGGCCAAGAGTTTCTTTTCTTCCTTCTTGTGGTAGGTAGTGGTGTCCCATCTAAAACGGCTGTTGGTCGACTGTTTGGTGTTTGCTATTTAATATCTCACAGGCTCATGTCTTCGTGACTGTTTACTTATTATTATTATTATTATTATTATGTTTAATGTTTAATTCGTTTTGAGAGACAGAGAGTGCGTGGGGGAGGGACAGAGAGAGAGGGAGACGCAGAATCTGAAGCAGGTTCCAGCCCTGAGCTGTCAGCACAGAGCCTGACCCCGGGCTCCAACTCAGGAACCGCCGGATCATGACCCGAGCTGAAGTCTGACGCTTAACCAACTGAGCCACCCAGGCGTCCCTCCTCGTGACTTTTTCAATCACGTAAATAGGGAAGCACAAGTGAGAAATACAGTGACTCCAGGTGGTTCCTCCCTTGAGTTGCCGCTGTTTGTATTAAACACAACCCCATCTGTGGAAGGGTTCTGGAAGGTTCAAAAGGCCTTCTAGAGCTGAAAGATGATTCTGGGAAAGCATGTATCAGGCTGGGTGTTCAGCGCTGAACAATGAAACCTATTTCCTTCCGAAACTGCCAACGGACATTCTGGAACGCCTGTGTCGGTAATCTACCTTTTGGTTTTAAATGGGTCAGAAGTGCCCTCGCTCGGACCCTCTTGCCGGGAGCAGTGACGGGCTGGTCCCCTTTCCCCCAGGGCTCCCTCTGCCGCCTCTCCCTCCCGACAGGCAGGAGGGGTCCCGCCAGGTGGCCTCCAGGACCAGGGCCATTGCACCCACCGTCCCTTCCTTCTGGGCTGCCCGCGTTGTTCCCTTTTAACGCCATTGATTCATTTCCCTCTTGTTTTGACCAGGCGAACAGCACACATGTGCTGCCACCAGCAGGGTGTCAGTAGTTCATACGGCTCAATTTGTCTGCCCCAAACCCACGGTAGGGCTGATCTCGCAAGGCTCGCGTCTCGAGTTTCCATTTCAAAGTATTATGCTGCTGCGATCTTGGCATTAAAGATTCATAGGTTGAATTAAAGATTCATTTTGGGGGGGGGAGGTTGCATTATTATCAGGCAAATCACGTTCCTTTCATTTTGAACAGACGGGCTATTACGATTTCATCTTTTTTTTTTTTTTTTTTTTGCTAAAAGCTCAATTACATCAATATCACTCGAGACCCTCCAAAAACTATGCTAAAAGCCAGGCTTCTCAGCGGCCAAATGCCTATTGCCCTTTAAGGATTAACTTTGCTAAGAAAGAATCCCATCCCTCCAATGCAGAGTTATCTCCCTGATAAAACAAACCGGAGTGAGTTACGCCTCTGCTTGAGACCTCGGCTGGCTTTCGGTTGCTTCCTGAATGAAGCTTGAACTTCTTCCTCCGTCTTCCAAAGCCTTCCCCGGACCGGGCCCGGCCTGCTGTGCCTCCTGTTCCCCTCCACACCAGGCCCAGGGCCTTGCCAGAGCGGGCCCCGCTGCTACAAAGGAACATTCTTCTTCCTGCTGCTTTCGTTCAAGACCTAGGCTCAGTGACACCCCGATGGCCCTCGCCTTGGGCCTGTCTCTGTGTCTCGACGGGCTGGTTTACCTGGGCGTATCATACAATATCTCTATGTGCCTCCCTCCCCCAAAGATAGGGGTTGAGGATGATTTCTATTTGTAAGCCCAGGGATCAGCACAGGGCCAGGCACACTCCATAGTGATTCGTAGGCGAATCCGTGAGTGAGCAAATGAATGGATCCAGCCGCCCGAGGACTAACACGCACATGGTCCACAGAAGAGATAGTAAAATCAACAACAATTCTTCCATTCAGCGAGTAGGGAAACATACAAGTAGGTGCACGGAGTAGTGAAAGTCCTCAAGGGGGCTTCTAATACAGGGTGTGATCGCATGAAGTGCTCAAGAAATAATCCCAATGGTCCCAGCCTCTGGTTGGTACCAGAGCTCCTGAAGTTCATGTTTGTTGGTCTGATCTAATGCGATTTAAAAGAAAAAAATTTAGGTTTCTTTATTCTGAAAAAAGAGAGCGAGAGAGCGGGGGAGGGACAGGGAGGGAGGGAGAGTGAATCCCAAGCAGGTTCTGCACCGTCAGCGCGGAGCCTGATTCGGGGCTCAAACTCACGAACCGTGGGATGCTGTGAGATTACGACCTGAGCTGAAATCAAGAGCCGGACGCTTAACCGACCGAGCCACCCAGGCGCCCCTGATCTAATTTTAGGAGTTTAGATGGGAGACAGTGATCCCATTTACATTTGACCAAGAAAGTGCCTGCCTTACAAAGCGTCTGGCCCAACACCTTGTCTTGCAGGAGGGCCTGACAGGCCAGGTGTGGAAGCCCAATCATGGGGGCCACAGATGCCAGTCGTATTTTCGAAACTGAATGATGCCAGCAGTAAAAATGCTTTGATCTCCATCTGTCGGATCCTTGTAGCTACTTCTTGGTCAATACTGAGCTTAGAGAGGAAGGGTCTCAATGAGCCACTGCTGAAAGCCCGACCAGTCATCTGTATTCTTTTAGCTCAGAATTGGATGATGGGCCCCTGGACCACAGCAGGATCCCATGGAAAACTTTCTTTCTTCAGCGGATGTTTCTGACTTAAGGAGTCTGCTCCATTCGCTCTCATCTGGGGTCTCCATTTCCTGTTCCAGAAGGGAACCCCGAGTCCTGCATCAGCACTGGAGGTGTGAGATTTACGCCAAAACGCGAATGATAACCACCGCAGCAATGAAAGATCATCTTGGTGGACCACCAGCTACGCTCTATCCCACTGTTCATCCTACTCACTTTGAAACAGCAAAGTTTCACTGAACGGAAATAGATACCCAAGGATCATTCACAGAGAGCTGAATCTAAATTTTTTCTTAAAAAAACAAAAACAAAACCAAATCGAAACAAAAACAAATCGTCAAAATACTTTTTTAGAAAAAAAATTTTTAATGTTCATTTAATTTTGAGAGACACAGAGCGCGAGCCAGGGAAGGGCAGAGAGAGAGAGGGAGACACAGAATCCGAAGCAGGTTCCGGGCTCTGAGCTGTCAGCACGGAGCCCAACGCGGGGCTCAAACTCACGGACCACGAGATCGTGACCTGAGCCGAAGTTGGACGCTTAACCGACTGAGCCGCCCAGACGCCCCTCGAAATACTTTCTGAATCGAACTGATGTTTCATTCTGTTCCAGCGTTGGGTACACATCAGGTGATACTGTTTTCCAAGCACAGAAAAAATATTCAGCATATTTGCCTATGTTCATTGCTTCCCTTTCTACCCTTTAATTCCCTTGAATTAAATCACATTCCCTCTTGGTCACCACCTTTCACAGTTCTGTTTCATCTTTGACAATATATATGCATGAATGACCAAAAAAGGTAGCCCAAAGATTTTTATCTAAGTTGGTATAATATTTCATGTTTTCTCAAAGACGAAATTTTGAAATTCATGGCCGGGGCACCTATGATGACAGAATATCCTCTTCTTAAGAAGCTTGAAAGAATTTGTGAAGGATGATCTTTTAATAGATTTCAAGTCGATGAAACGTGTCCCTCTGCCATCCACGGAGTTAGCCCGTGGGGCTTCTAGTTCTGACTTGCACACTGTTCCATCCTGACAGGGGAGCACTGGTTAAACGAGAGGGTTGGGAAGCCATACGCCCGTTCAGCAACTTGTTCATTTGCTCATTCATTCATTCAACAAATATTCAGTGAGTCCTTCCACAAGAGGCCCAGAGCGGATCCCAGGGAATTAGTAGTAAATAAATCATAGCCCTCTGTGGGGTTCACAGAGATTAGTAGAGGAAAGAAACAGCCGTGGATAAATCGCCCCAGGATGAGGGCCACAGAGAGCCAGCAAGGAGCTCTAAGCTCCTTACTCTTTCGGTTCATGGCAGTGACCATTTATTTATCCAGAGATGAAACACCTATTGCCTGAGGATTCGAGTGCCGGGACATAAGTTTCTTGAACTCTCTATAGCTGTACTCTGTCAAGCAGGGAGTACTTCTAAATCCGCCCAGGCCCTCTCACCAGCATGGGCTACGCTCGAAAGTTAAACTTTTTATCTTCTATGAATAGTCTCGCGTGGGTCTAACACACACAGCTGACATTTTTAAAAAGCAGTAATGTGAAATCGAATAGGTAAAAATTCTAGCCATAAAGAGATGTAAAACATATTGAAATAATGGCTTAATTTTTCTTTCAGTGAGACAAACTAAATTTAAAACAAAATCGGTAACGTTCGGCTCCCAAAATTTATGGTGGAAACATGCATGTAAAATCACTGAAAAATTATAGGTTATTTTTTTTTTAAAGTACTAAGAACAAGTTCCTCCCTCACTTTTCAAAGATGAAAGAAGGAAGACTTATTGAACTTTGGTGAAATAAAGATTTAAGCATTCATTCTGCCTGAGGGACTGTACTTAGTCATCATGCCTCAAATTTTGACAACTAGAGACACTCCTTTGAATTAAAACATTGTCATCAGAAGATTCCTATACTCTACATATTAACCTCAGAGGCAAGAAGCTTATTATAATATATTAGTATCTTGTGATAAAATATTATCGCTTAATTTGTAAAAAAAATCAGCTAACCACAACCTTGGAAAGCCTTCAGCAGAAATATAAAAGAACAGGGTTCAGGAAGAGTATATTTAACTAGTGATGAATCTCCATGGCTTTTCATGTCATTTTGAGAATACTCTTTCTTATTGATTTGTGAGAACTCATTATATATGTTAGTGAAAATCTGCTGGCTTTGCCCCTTCACATTCCTTCTCCTTTCTTCTGGTAAGAGAATCACTCTGCATTATGAAAAATGCATTCCGGATATTTTGTATGGCGCTGACTTACCCCTCTCCCTGCCACAAGGGTAGCATATGACCCAGGCCTGGCCACAGACATGGATGGATAAACCACTAGAACCCAAGAACAAAAGAGAAAGTAACCCTCCTCCAGCCACAGGCTACTTCAGTGATGGCCATGTGACCCCATCGGGGCCAAAATCCTTCCAAAAGCTTGTCTCCTAGAGCTTCAGAGAAGCAGCTCTCTTGCCCGGGAGACCATTAAACTGGTAGGGCACCAGCCCGGGACTTGACTGTTACAGAAGCTAGAAAATTCCCTTGTATGCTTTAGCAGTATTTGAATTGGACCACTGTCAGCTCAGGTAAAAACAGTCTTACAAGTCATCACACATTGAAGACAACTGCCATTTTGTCTGTCGCGTAGGTGGCAAGGGCTTTTGCCCAATGTTTGTCTTTTAATTTTAAGGTTTCTGCCCTATAGAATGTTTTCATTTTTAAGGAGTTAATCCTTTCCCTCTTTAGAGTCTAGTTTTGCTGATATACCTCAAAACTCCTCCTCAAAAGCCTTCTCTAATCAAAGTTAACAAAATGACCTATTTTTCTAGGACTTTCATGGTGTCGTTTTTATATGTAACCTTTAATCCGCCTTCACTTTCTTGTAGTGTCAGGCGTGCATTTGGTAAATTTTGTTTACAGATGGTCAGTTGTCCCCAAATTGTTTGGTGAACAGTCCAGTCTTTTTCCAATTATTCCAAGGCTACCTTTTCTTTGTCTCAATCCATATTCGTGCTTGGTTTTGGTCTTGGCTCTCGGTTGCGTTCATCTGGACCTCCCTCATCCTGCATCTGTTCTGTACCAACTTTGATTAGTTAATTTTTATACCTGGTAGAAGAAAGTTTATTTTCATCATTCTTGTCCTGGCTGTTCTTGCATATTTATATTTCCGAAGCACTTTTAGAATCAGTTTTCTTTCTGGAGAGCCTGGGGGGCTCAGTCGGTTGGGCATCCGACTCTGGCTCAGGTCATGATCTCACAATTTGTGAGTTCGAGCCCCGCGTCGGGCTCTGTGCTGCCAGCTCGGAGCCTGGAGCCTGCTTCAGATTTCGTGTCTCCCTCTCTCTCTGCCCTGCTGGCTGGCTCTCTCTCTCTCTCTCTCTCAAAAATAAATAAATTTAAAAAAAAAAAGCATCATTTTTCTTTTAAGTTTCATAGGGGGCAGCTGGGTGGCTCAGTCGGTTGAGTGTCCAACTCTTGATTTCAGATCAGGTCACAATCTTTTACGGTTCGTGGGATCGAGCCCCAGGCTCCGTGCTGGCACCGCGGAGCCTGCTTGGGATTCTCTCTCCCTCTCTCTCTGCCCCTCCCTCTATCTCTCACTCTAAAAAACAAGCAAACAAATAAATAAATAAATAAATAAGCTTTAAAAAAAACAAAACCAAAAACCTTACTGGGGTTTCCTTTGGAACCAGGTATGTGTATGAATTTGGAGAGAAGTGATATTTTCATAAGACTGAGTCCGCTCATGCAAAGATAAAGTGCCCCCTTGAGTTATCAAAGTTATTTCTATGCTCCTCAGTAGAGTTTAATAACTTTCCTTACACGGGTCCTGGGCAGTTTGCGTTTTTGTTAAATTTTTAAATTATGATTGTTTAAACCATCATATTTTCTAAAGAGTGTTTACTATTATATCGGCATAGAATCGTAGATCTAATTCCAGAATATTTTTGCAATACTCTGGAACAAAAGAAACCATGTGTCTGTCAGCAGTCACTCCCCATCCCCCTCTCCTCCCACCCCCTGGCAAATACTAGTCTACTTCCTGTCTCTAAAGATTGGCCTATTGTGGTCATTCCATGTAAAGGGAATCGTGTGATACGTGGCATTGGTGTCTGGCTTTCAGTTAACATAATGTTTTCAGGGTTTTTCCATATTGTTGCCTGTGTCAGTACTTTCTTTGTATGGCAAAAATATTTCATTGTATGGTTATACCATGTTGTTTGCCCACTCATCAGTTGATGGATGGATATTCGAGTTGCTTTTGCTTTTATAAATAATCCCATTTATGAACTCTCGTGTACAAGCTTTTGTGTACACATATTTTCCCTTGTCATGTGTGTATATCTTGTACCATAGGCTAGTTTTACCTGGTATAAAAGTTGGTATCAATGGAATCATACTTCTGCTGTCTGACTTCTTTTGTTCAGTACGTTTCTGAGATTTGTTCACGTAGATCGTTCCCTCTTATTGCTGGGTACTATTTCCCTTTTTTAAGTTTATTTACTTATTTTAAGTAATCTCTACAGCCAACACAGGGCTCAAACTCACATCCCGGAGATCAAGAGGAGAATGCTGCTCAGACTGAGCCAGCCAGGTCCCTCTGGGTAGTATTTCATTCTATGAATATATCAGTTTGTTTACACCCAGTCTCCAGCGGATGGACGTTTGGGTTGTTCTCATTTGGGGCTCTTAGAAATAAAGCTGCTCTGAACACGCCTCTATACATCTTTTTATGAACCGAAGTTTTCATGAGTTTTAAGTATAGAGCTAGGACTTGAATTACTCAACCCAGAACAGGTGTATGGTTAGCTCTACAAGAAAATTCCAGAGTTTTCCAAGTGGTTGTACCATACTGAATTCTCACCAGTGTTGTATTCAAATTCTGGTCACTCCACATTCTCATTAACATTTGGTATTACCAGTCTTTTAAGATTTTAGTTACTCTGTTGGGGATGTAGTGGTATCTCACTAGGGTTTTAATTACTAGTTTTCTGATGAAAAACGATGTAGAATGTTTTTTCGTATGCTTATTGGCCATTTGTACCTTTTC
This sequence comes from Herpailurus yagouaroundi, assembly GCF_014898765.1. Lineage (NCBI taxonomy): Eukaryota > Metazoa > Chordata > Mammalia > Carnivora > Felidae > Herpailurus > Herpailurus yagouaroundi. Next base: position 8,447,942 of record NW_024412421.1, read on the forward strand.
TATTGTGATTTGTCTGTTCAAGTCTTTTGCACATTTTAGTATATGCGCTGCCGAAGAGAGCACTCTTTTGCACATTTTAAAAGTTGCATTGTCTTTTTAGTAAGGAGTTGTAAAAGTCCTTTATATAGTCTAGGTATAAGTTCTATGCCACATATATTTTTTGTAAATGTTTTCTTCCAGCCCGTACTTTGTTTATTCATGTCCTTGATGGTGGGATTTGATGAGTAAAAATTTTTAACTTTTGATGAAATATTACTTATTGTTGCTTTAAATTTTATGGTTATTTCTTGCAGTATCTTTTCCAAGACGTCTTTACCCCAAGGTCGTGAAAATTTTCTCCTATATTCTCTCCTAGAAACTTGGTAGTTTTGGCTTTTATAATTAGGTCTGTGATTCATCTCAAATTAATTTTTGTATCTGGTGTGAGATAAGGGTCAAAGCCCATTTGTCCCCATGAGATATCCAGCTCTTCCAATGGCAATTGTTAAATGTTTTCCTTTACCGATTATTTTGGTGCTGTTGTCAAAAACCAGTTGACTGTGTCATTGTGGGTTTATTTCTGGAATCTCTATTGTGTTTAATTAATCAGCCTGTTCCTACACTAAATCCCACACTACATTTGTTACTGTACCTCTTTGTAAGTCTTGGAAGTAAGCTGTATGAGTTTTCCAAACTTGTTCTTATTTTTGAGGTTGTTGTAACCATTTCCATTTCCACTTGAGTTTTATCATCTGTTTGCCAATCTAGACCAAAAGACTGTTGGGATTTTGTTCATTTAATTTAGAGATCAGTCTGGGGAGAAGTGACATCTTGACAATATCGAGTGCTCAGATCCATAGACATTACATCTCTCCGTTTATTTAAGTCGTTCAGTTTTCTCCACAATATTTTATAGTTTTCAGTACGGTGGTCTTACACATTTTTATTAAATGTATTTTTAAGCGTATATTTTTTATGATATTGTAAAAATTTTTTACTTTATTTTCCAAATTTTTGCTACTAGTATATGACAATACAATTAAGTTTTATAAATTTACCCTGTATCCTAGCACCTTGCTAAATGTGTTTATTTTGGCCCTTGGTTTTGTAGCTACTTTAGGATTTGCTGTGTGCATAATCAGGATGTCTGTGAATAAGAACAGATTTACTATTTACTTACTCCTTTTTGAGCTATATATTTTTTATTTCTGTTTCCTGCCTTAATTGTACCGGCTAAAATCTCCAACACACTGTTGAGCAGATGTGGAATAGTACATTTTTATCTTGTACCCAGTCCTCAGAGGAAAGTGTTTAGCCTTTCACTATTAAAGTGATAGGATTCTCAACGCCGCTTTTATCAGATCGAGAAAGTCTTCCTTTATTCCCAGTTTCTAAGAGTGTTTTTGTCTTTTTCAAAATCATAAAATGCTCCCGGAACAGCACAAGTCTTACCTCACAAGGGAAGAGATGCCCCTGTTCTTGACCAGGCTGAAGCAGGAAAGGAGGTTAGTCATACATGGAAGGAGAGATTTTTTGCTCTTTCTAAGGCCAAGAAAGGTTGAGTCTGGAGTAAGAGGAAGGAGCATGCTTAGAGATTACAGGGATGGGGACAAACTGGCTTAGCCAAGCTGAGGTAGGCTAATGGCAAAGATGAGGCCCAAAGTGAGGTCAAATCAGGGCTGTGGGTTCGAGAGATACCTGTGGTGAGCACCTGGGTGGGTCAGTCAGTTGAGTGTCTGTCTCTTAATTTCAGCTCGGGTCATGATCCCCAGGTCGTGGGATCGAGCCCCCCATTGGGCTCCGTCCTGAGTGTGTGGAACCTGCTTTGGATGCCCTCTCTATCTTCCTGTGCTCCTCAGGCCCCAGTCTAAAATAAACTTTTTAAAAAAGGGTTTTTTTAGACACCTGTAGTATTAATAGGGTGAACATTCATCCTTGTTTGCCTGGGAATGTCCTGCTTTTAAAACTGAAAATTCATGGGAAATCCCTGAGTCTTGGCCAAACTGGGGATGCTTGGTCGACCTAGGTATTAGTCATATGTTACCCTTTGTGTTGAGCCCCCAAGACTTCAGTAAAGACCGGACTGGAAGTCCCAGCTCTGTCTTAGCTGTGCTTTGGAGAATAGGGTGGGGGCATACGTCCATGAGTGAGGAGAACTTCTCTGGTGAGAGGCAGCCAGCTGAGACTCTGTGTATTAACCAGGACCTGTTAGTGGAACATGGAAACAGTCTTTGGGGATCCCAGTAGAAAGATCGGGAAGGCGATAGGGACAGCATGGAGCCTGGACTTCCTGTGGGGGCTTAGAGCATTATGTGTTTGATCATTAAAGAGAAGTCCTGACCTTGAACAGGTGAACTTGGGGACATCCGTGTTACATATAGTTCGAGATATCTTCCTGTCTTGTGTGGAAAAACACGTGCCAACCTCAGAGTTGATTGGCCATTCTTTTCTTTGTTGCCAAATATACAAGGGACACTTTTCATTCCCCACATCAGGTGTCCCGATGTAGAGTTGCCTATGTGCCACCATCTTCTCCATGGGAAGAGTGAGACAATTGTCTTTTTTTTTTTTTAATGTTTATTTATTTTTTAGGGAGAGAGAGAGACAAACAGACAGAGCATGAGTGGGGGAGGGGCAGAGAGAGAGGGAGACACAGAATCCGAAGCAGGCTCCAGGCTCAGAGCTTGTCAGCATGGAACCCGATGCGGGGCTCGAACCCACGAACCATGAGATCATGACCTGAGCCGCAGTCGGACGCTTAACCAGCTGAGCCACCCAGGCACCCCCGTTAGACAGTTGTCTTAAAACCTGGCTGTACTGCTTTCTGGTTTTAGAACCTTAGAAAAATCTCTGGAGTCTTGGAAGCATCACTTTCCCTATGTCCTCCAGTCTTTTAGAATTAGGAGAATTAAATGAGTCAAGTTATGAGAGCAGAGCCACGTTATGAAATCTGTGGGCCCTTGGCACTCCGCCTTCATGGGCCCCCTCCTCCATAAGAATTGCCAAAAAGACAAATGCAGCCCAGACGGGATTCATTATTATGTTCATTATCATTATATTATTTGTTTCATCTTATTTTATGAATTGATTCATATGTTAGCAGATTATATTATTATCGCACTTTTTATTGTCCTCTGGCTTTAGAAGAAATGAAACGGCACACATTCCTGCGTGCGCCGCACCTCTTAAGGCAGCCCTGTCGCCCAGGGCGGACGCAGGATGAGCCCCTAGTACGCGCTCCGGGACTTTTCCCCTCTTTCTCTCCCATCGCACGTCGAAAGAAGATCTTTCAAAACCTTCGAGCGGCAAATTGCAATCCGAGAAATGAAGCAAAGAGAAAATGCTCCCCGAGCCAGTGGATATCTGTAACAGCAGGTTTCACTTATAGTGAATATCACTTTACTGCTTTTAACAAACTTCAAAGAAAATGTTGTAAGGCCATTCATTCTCCATGTCTGTTTTACATCAGTCACAATTATATCCTAGGTCCACTTCTCTCCCCTTGTTATACCTCATAAATTGTGTAACTAGAATGTATGTGTAGTATATGGATTACATTAGGAATTGTCAGAAGCAGCCCTGATAATAAGCATCTGTACTCGCCCCCGCTTCTGGTGGATCGGAATGGCTCTGGAGGGACGGGAACACACAGCACCCGCGACAAGGGGGGGGGGGGTGGAAATCCCAAGCTCAGGGAAAGGGACCCTCCGTTCTTAAGAGTCCCCCTGGAGAACCCTGGAGCTGCCACCGTCGTGTTGAAACCACAGCGCCGCACTTCTATGAAAACCGTGTTCATTTACAGGTTGCATGGCCGAGCAAACATGAGAACAAAAGGCAGATGTCCAATGAACTTGAAATCTTGCTTGCAGCTCATGGGAGGAAGTGTGGGTGTCCGGGGCAGGGCGGTTGAGCCCCCCCCCCCCACCACCGCCCCAGAGATGTCACCGGGGCAGGACTTTCGGTAAGCAATGAAACCGCTCGGGGATTCCCACCTTGCTTCTTCTCTGCTCCTTTTACTCCAGGCAAAGACCCTTCTCTTCGCCTTGTAAAGAACCAGGAGATGACTCATCAGTGGGCAGCAGTTGTTAAAAAAAAAAAAAAAAAGAAAGAAAGAAAGGAAAAAAAGGTATATGGCCAAAGAATACAGAGTCCTTGTTCAAAATGAAAGAGCTTTAATATATTTATATTTATCACTCTGGTTGCCTTTATAAGATCATTGAAATTCAAGACTGTCTCGTTTCGCTAGCAACGGGAAAGAGAGAACTGCTTCCCACATGTGGCTTTCCCTGATAACCCAAGCTTTGTATCCTTTGAAGCTCCAACACTTGTTAAAGTAGAATCTTTTTTCTTTTTCTTTTTTTTTTTTTTTTTTCTGGATAAAAATTTCCTAAATGTCACACGTGTTTTGCAGCCTTTTGGAGCAGACTTTCCTGAAACATAATTGAGTCTTTGTTGAGGGTCAGCCAGTGTTCTGCTAACTCGTGGAGAGGGTCAGCGCTGCGGGCACTCTGACATTACACGGGCTGGGCTCACGGGACACTCTGCTGCTGTCACCAGATGAAACCTGGGGTGGTTGCAAATCCCTGAGCACAGCCCCGTCCCCATCTGCAGCGATGGGACAGAGTCTGTGGGCTCCGAGGGATGCTGGGAGCGTTAGGGGACCTGCTGCGTACTTAAAGTGTTCCCTATGATGCTTGGGAGATAGTAAGCATTTTTTTAAGGGTAGTCAAGAAAAAGCGTGGATAATAACATAAATAAAATGAATAAGGAAAATAAAAATGTAATGAAAACTATAATACACCGGAAAAGCGTCTCTACGATACAGGCATGACGTCAAAGGCTTTTTGTGAACATAATTCATTCCACTGATCCTAGGCGGTCCCAGGGTTCCTGAGCCTCTGTTCAGGATTTCCCTGATTTCCCTAACTTTTCTTTGTACAGTCTGACCATTCTCCCTCTTCATCACCTCTTCAGGTGATGTCTCCTCTAGCGTCTTGCTTCTAACATCCGGCGAGAATGGCAGCCACATCAGGTTGGACCGAAGAATTTTTGAGCCAGAGCAGGTGAGTTCTGAGGCACGGTTTTCAGTAGTTTTTTTCTCAGGTAGAGGTGGAAACGTGTGACCTTTCATGCTTTATATTAGTCAGGATGGGCTAGGTTTTGCTACAGGAACAGACGACTTTTCCTTTGTTCCCTTTTCTCTTCCCCATTGTCTTTCCACCAGAGGGACTGCTTTCAATTTAGCAAACACATCATGAGCATGTACTATGTGCTTAGCTGTGGAACATTCCATAAGGGATTCCAGGGCAGGGAATAACCACCATAGTTCTTGACCTCTGATAAATATTCTATAGTCTTTTACGGGAGATTACTGAATGAAAGAAAACAATTATAGAGGAGAGATAAAATATAAGACAGTTATACACAAATAAGGGAGTTAACAGAATATAGTTTGCATTATGTGCCACAGGTAATTCTATTTGCTGTTGTCAACATTGGGGGATACGAAGAAGGGGCTTTAAGGATAGGCAGGACTTGGATCATACACCCTAAAGAAGAGGATGGATGAAAAAGGAGGAGGTTGGCCCGATGCAAAGGGGAAATGTGTGCTGGGAGGGGGAGCCAAACTGGCTGGGGAAAATAAAGCCATCTCATGGGGGACCTTGAATATCAGGGGAAAATCTGCATCCTATCCCATAGGCAAAGGAATAAAGGCAGGTACAAAGCATGTGCCATTTTTTTTTCTTTTTCTAAGTGTTTTAAAAGAACACGAGATGTCTGGGTGGCTCAGTCAGCTGAGCATCCAACTCTTGGTTTCAGCTCAGGTCATGATCTCACGGTTCGTGGGTTCAAGCCCCGCATCGGGCTCTGCGCTGACCATGCAGAGCCTGCTTGGGATTCTCTCTCCCTCTCTGCCCCTCCACTGCTCACACTCTCTCTCTCCCTCTCTCTCAAAATAAATAAATAAACTTAAAAAATATATATAGACCATGTCAGATAATGTTTGTCCTCCAGCCCTGGCTCTTCCTGATTGTAATCATTACTTCTCTCTCCCAAGAAAAATCGACTCTGTCATGATTTGGTGGGTAACAGTCCAGTTTCCATGTTTCCATTTTTCTTCTATTGGTGTACAAGTTATGCATTAGATTTCCATCTTTTATTATTATCCTTACCTTAACAGTAACACCTAAATTAAACTCTAGAATTAATCAATAACACCTCTTTTTGAATAATATGTGCTTTAACTCTGATCTGTTCTCCCGTCAACCACGGTTTTATGACTTAGAAATTTATTTCTACCTTAGTTTTAAATATTCATAGAGGAAACTTTTTTCAAGATTTGATTTGATATTTTTTTTTAATTTTTTTTTAACGTTTATTTATTTTTGAGACACAGAGAGACAGAGCATGAACAGGGGAGGGTCAGAGAGAGAGGGAGACACAGAATCTGAAACAGGCTCCAGGCTCTGAGCGGTCAGCACAGAGCCCGACGCGGGGCTCGAACTCACGGACCGCGAGATCGTGACCTGAGCCGAAGTCGGACGCCCAACCGACTGAGCCACCCAGGCGCCCCAAGATTTGATTTTATTTTAATTTTTAAGTGGCTTCATGCCCAGTGTGGAGCCCGACGCAGGGCTTGAACTCAGGATCCTGAAATAAAGACCCTGAGATCAAGACCTGAGCGGAGATCAAGAGTTGGATGTTTAACTGACTGAGCCACCCAGGCTCTGCCCCTTTAAGATTCATCATGATCTCAAGGTCATGATATCAAGCCCCATGTGGAGACCCGCGTGGAACTCCACATTGGGCTCTGCATTGAGCATGGAGCCTGCTTAAGATTCTCTCTTTCCCTCTCCCTCTGTCCCTCCCCTGCTCAAGCTCTCGTTCAAAAAAAAAAAAAAAAAGAAAAAATGTTTTTCAATGTTTATTTATTTTGGAGAAGAGAGAGAGAGAGAGTGCATGAGCAGAGGAGAGGCTGAGAGAGGGGGAGAGACAGAATCCGAAGCAGGGTCCAGGCTCCAAGCTGTCAGCACAGAGCCCGACGTGGGGCTCGAACCCACGAACTGTGAGATCATGATCTGAGCCAAAGTCAGGTGCCTAACCGACTGAGCCACCCAGGCGCCCCCAAAACAATTTATTTTTAAGTAATCTCTACACCCAACACAGGGCTTGAATGTACAATCTGGAGATCAGGAGTCACATGCTCTACTGACCGAGCCAACCAGGAGCCCCATAAAGGAGACATTTTAAACTATGTCACTGAAGGTTTATTTAGCTTTACTAAAACATTTATCACTTTCTTAAATACTGCATTTTACTTCTTTTCCTTTTGTGCCAAAGTAAATCTTCACATTCTACTTGACAAAGTATTATTTGCCAAAATAGTCTTTCAATGCCTGAAGCTGACTTTATTTTACATTCACTCTGGAATGATAGTGCCTCTGTCAGCATTTAAGTGCGTTTTTTTTTTTTTTCCCAAGCATCTATCCTTGCATTTATAACACAATAGCTGTGTTCTGCCCTGCTTTCGAGAAGTATGCTCTTAGTAGTAGGTAATGTGTTCTTTTTCTTTCTGTTAGTTTTTTGAGGCTGATATTCTGCAGTTCAGCTACTATGTTTTAAAATGGGCTTACTTCTAACTGTACAGCATGGCACCTGGTATACTTTTTAATTTGAAGATTCATGTCTTAGATAATGGAAATTCTTAACTATTATCTTTTTGCCTTTTACTCTATTTTTTTTTTCCATTTGGAGCTCTTAAGAAACATGTAGACCCTTCTTATGTAATCGATTTTCATATTTTCCATCGCTATCTTTTGGTTATATTCTGAGTGATTTCCTCTGATCTGTCTTCCAGTTTGCTTATTCTCCCATCAGCCACATCTACTTATAGGCCTATTAGGTTTTCATCCTAATGACTTTTTTTTCTTTCACTTTTAGAATTTTCCTCCCAAATCTGACCATTGTCAAATAGTTTTATTCTTGGTTTGTGTTAATATTCCTTTTCTCATGTCTTGGAATGTTTTACAATATTCATTTTAAAGCCTTTTCAGGGCCGCCTGCGTGGCTCAGTAGGTTAAGTGTCCAGCTCTCACAGTCTGTGAGATCGAGCCCTGTGTCTGGCTCTGTGCTGACAGTGCAGCACCTGCTTGGGATTCTCTCTCTCTCTCTCTCTCTCTCTCTCTCAAAATAAAGAAATAAACTAAAAATAAATAAAGTCTTTTCAGATTGTTGTTCTATTCTAGTTCTGGAGATGCAAATTTCCCCATTTACCCCCTCTCCTGTGGTTGGCTTCCTTCTGTGGTTTCTTGTCTTTTTATTCTCTCTGTAAACTCTTCCTTATGGAGATAAGAGAGAAAGGGGAGTCTGTGGAAGTTACATGTGCTCTGGAGCATCCCTGTGTGGTGTTTTTACATTTACCAATTGTGGACGAGATTTTAGGAAAAATTCTTAGTTTGCGGTATCTGAGTAATGGTAACCAGGCCTTACACCATTTGTGGCACAAATCTCCATTTCTTTTGAGTGATTCCTACTACTCGCATGGCCTTGGAAAATTACAAGCTTCTCTGCTCTTCCCCTTAGACAAGTGGATGATTTCTTTAGTCCTTGACTAGAGGTTACTAGATAAGCTTCTCAGGACCCCTGGCTTTAGGTAGGCAGCCTGGTTCCTGCTTCTGGCACTCATGGGGCTCAGACCTACACGGTCCCACTCACAGAGCTTCAGACTTCACCTGCTAAGGCCTCTCTGTCCTTTCGATTCACATAGGAGCCTTTTCGTTTCACCTCCCTCTTATCACGGCAGCTGAGTACCCTGTCTGTGTCCGACACCTGTGGATTTTCTTTTCCTGGTTTTGAGTTTGCAACTGTGTTAACAATTGGGGAGGGGGGGGCACATGTTCACCAACAAATTTATGTATGCCTTGTTGTTTGCTTCTTTTATTTATTCATTCGTTCATCCATCCATTTGCTGTTTGCCTCAGCTCAGGTTGGCCCTGTTGAACTGCAGCCACGGGGAGAGGATCTCAAATGAAAACCCACAGGCCTCGGCGACTGGTTACGTGAGATAGACCTAGTGTGCGTTTCCACTCCCCCCCCACCCCCAAAAGGGGATTCTGAGACGAAGACTTGAGAGCGCGGATTCTGATGTAAAGACTCGAGAGCTGGTCTTCAATATGGGACGCGAAGGGAACAGCAGTAGGAGAGAGGAAGACAGGAGGAAGTGAGACAAGGAAAGGAAAGTGGCCGAGAAAGGGTGTTATCAAGCCAATTATCATTCTGGCAACCGGAACGTCACCCTCCCGGAGACACGCTGGATGTTCGATTCTTCTACCCAGAGGGTGAGGAAGCTGGGGTGTTTGTACGAACCACCGTTGTCGCCGGTTGAGGAACGCTTCCAGCATGTCATCCACCCACATTCCCAGCCTGCCCCATGCATGGTTTTAGTTATATGTTGATGAGCCGTAAAGGATCCCCACACTTAGTGGCTTAATAACACATATTTATTATCTCAAATTGTTTGTGAAGCCTGGGGATTTTGAAATGGCCTCGCCGGTTGATTCCGGCTTGGGTTTCTCCTTGAGGTTGCAGTGAAGAAATCAGCCGGACTTGAGTTATCTGAAGACTTGGCTGACGTGAGAGGATCTAAGAGAACTCCCTCACACGGCCGGCCAGTCAGTGCTGGCTTTTGGCTGGAGGCCTCAATTCCTCTCCACACAGACCTTTCCGCTGGATGACTCAAGGGCCCTCACGACAAAGCGCGCAGCTTACCCCCAAAGTGAGCGATCAAAGACAGAGCATGGCCACAGTGCCTTTTATGGCCTAGTTTAAAAAATCACATTGTCATTTCCACCACATTCCATCTGATAGAAGCGAGTCAGGTCGTGAAGTCTGGCCCACATTCAAGAGGAGACGAGGGAGGAGTGTGAAAGAATCTGCGAACATATTTTTCAGCCATCACAGCCGGCAAAGCGGGCTTTGGCAGCCAGAGCCAGCCCTCAGGCAAAGACATGCAGGTGCTTCTGGAAGTCAGGCAGGCTGAAACCGGTTAAGAGCAGAGGGAAATGGGTTGGGCACCAAGAGCGCCCTCTACAGGAAGAAGTAAAGATGAGACCAAACTGTTTTCTCGGCATGAGGAAATTGACATGGTTGATGGGAAGTCAGAAAGTGACATCGCAAAGGGCACGGAGTCGGAGAGCCGTGAAGATTTGGAACATTTTAAGGACCAGTCTGCTGCAACCACTAAAGAAGGAAAAAAAAATTTGCCGACTAGATTCTGATTCCCCAGTGACTGTAGGATGTATCCCAGTTTCAAGAGACACGAATATGAAAAAAAAAAAAAAAAGACATCTTAGCGTCAACAAATACAGTAGTTGCACAAAGAGTTTCAGAGCTTTTCAGATACAATTGTTGCAAAAAGAAACACCGCTAACTTTTACCTTCCATTTTATAGAGATACCATCAAATAGGAAGCACAGTCAGGAGTGTGCTATAGAGTTGTAGGTTTGGGTCCTTACGGGGCCATATCTCAAAATTGGAACAAGTCACATTCTAATCTGTTGGAGCCTCAACCTTCACATCTGCAAAATGGGGATGAAGTGCTGCTCTGACTCTCTTACAGATAAATTAATAATGAATTCAAAGTCATTTTAAAATTAAATTGGGGGGGGGAGGCGGTGGTGCCCCTGGGTGGCTCAGTCAGTTAAGGGTCCAACTCTTGATTTTTGGCTCAGGGCATGATCTCGCCGAGCGCGAGTCAGAGCCCCAGGATGGGTTCCGCGCTGACAGGGCGGAGCCTGCTGGGGATCCTCTCTCCCTTCCTCTCTCTCTCTCTCCACCCCTCCCCACCTTCTCTCTCAACGTAAACAAGCGAACTTCAAAAAAAAAAAATCATACTAAATGAAAATGTCGTCAAGGTGCGAGGTGCGGATGCGTGTGGTGAACACACGGAAGCATCCAGAAGACACCCGGGTAGCACGAGAGAGAAGGAACGCTTTTCTCTTTGGCGGCTCAAGGAACAAGAAGTTGCTAACTCCGTATCCTGCTGGTCAAACCGGAATGATCCCCGCATTTTATTTATTTATTTATTTTAATTTTTTTTTAACGTTTATTTACTTTTGAGACAGAGAGAGACAGAGCATGAACAGCGGAGGGTCAAAGAGAGGGAGACACAGAATCCGAAACAGGCTCCAGGCTCCGAGCCGTCAGCACAGAGCCCGACGCGGGGGCTCGAACTCACGGACCGCGAGGTCATGACCTGAGCCGAAGTTGGCCGCTCAACCAACTGAGCCACCCAGGCGCCCCTATCCCCGCGTTTTAAAAGAACCGTCCCGGGCTGGAGACAAAATGAGAAAAAGTGAGAGGTGGCGGTCACCAACGGGGGTGTCGTCCTCCCCAAGCAGTGCCCGCGCATAAATGAACCGAAGAAATCAAAAGCCCGGCGGGTCGGGTGCCGGCTGGAGCAATAAACCCAGGCTTGGGAGAGCCGCGGAGCTCACCGGCAGGAGCCAGAAAACCTGGTTATTGTTCACACACGGCCACCTCCTGACGGCGTCTGCCCGAGCCAACCCAGAGACGGAGCTTGGGGCTTTCGGCCAGAAAGACCCAGGCTTCCGCTTGGGGAGCAGAACCTTCCCCGTGCAAAGAAATGACACACACCTGAGCAGGTCTGATATATATTCCATTCTGCACAGGGCAGTGGAATACATTCCTGGGCCATTCATCATGTTGCTAAAATTAGATCCTGCTTAGAAGGAATGATATATTACTGATTACATAATAAAGATAGCTATATTTCTCATGAGAAACAGAAGGGAGAGAGATATTTAGGCGGAGGGCAAATATATCCTTGATATGAAAAATGGATTCATTAAGTATTTAATCTTTATACCATTCTTGTGAAATAAATGCACACATACATCACACGTGTTTTAAAGTGACTTGATAATTAATATTGTTACACTTGAGAAAACCCCTGGCTCTCCGTCGAGAAAGTCGCGTCAGGAGTCAGAGAATACAGGCCCAGGCCAGCCCTCCACTGACGTCTGAAGGAAGCAGCTTGGCCGCCCGTTAAAAGCCAAGTGAACCCCTCCGTGTGCCCCGGGGCGGGGGGGTGTGGGGGGGTGACTTGTGGATTTGTGTCGCGATTTCATCGTATTTTTTTTTTTTTTTTTTTGTGAGGCCCAGCGGGGGGCGTCACAGGGGTCTTCCTGAAGCAGCCGCTCAGGGCCGCAGACACGGCAGCTGAGTCAGACTTCATTCTCCCCTTTCCACAAATAAACCCGTTCCTTCTCTGTCTCGTGCCATTGCCCTCCTCCTCGATCCCGGGAACAAAGGGCCGCCCTCACGTTTCTTGAAACCTGTAGCCGCGGAGAAGGCCTCTGCAGAGACCCCGGTGGTGATACGCCAACTTCAAACAAACATGAGTGTGTTTGATTGGAGTTTAAACAAACACACGGATTTGTAGCACCTCAGGTGTCAACGATCAGTAAAAACAAACCTGGGTGGAATGAAAGAGGAACATAATTCTAAGAATAATAGCTTTGAACAAGGAGATGGACCTCACTGACGGTTATCTCAGAGGGATGACGGTTAGGAGAGAAGCTCCGAACAGGGTGGAAGGGGCTAGAGGCTCGCTACTTGGATGTGTACGCTTGGGGACGCGAACACGGATTTGGAAGTCAGATGGGCTTGGGTTCTGGTCCCCGCTCTGACGTCCACCAGCTGTAGGCTTTTTAGGCAAGCGGCCGGGCCTGTTTTGAACTCTCCTCCATCCGTGACGCAAAACTAAAACTCCTCGGGCCGCACCGTTCTAAAGGTTGGCCGCACGCACGGCATCCAGCCTGGTGCAGCGAAGACCTCGACGTGGGCTCACTTTCGCGCTCCCGTCTCCTGGCCTCCACCCACTTGGACGAGCACAGAAAGGTGAGGCCGGAAACCCGTGCCCCCTCTCCGTGAGGAAACACTGTTTTTTCTACTTTACCAGGCCACGGGTAAACGTTAAAGTTCTAGAGCACTTACAAGGGCACCTTCCCCGGGGAAAGTCGTCAAAGTAGTCAGGATAAGCCAGGATCTGCTGCAACCAACATCCCCCCGACCCCGACCCCCAATGTTCTGTGGCCTCACACAGTGAAAGTTCACATCTCTTTCATGCTGTCTGTCCAGTGGGGGTCAGCAGGTGCCTGAGCTCTCTGTAGTCGCTCAGCACCCATCTTTTGATGAGACCATCTCGACACGAGGCTGATGGTTCGTCGTCAGCAATGAAATAGAGCAGTCGCTCCTAATTGCTTCTGCAAGGAAGCGACGCACGACGCCTTGTCTCGCGTTCCGAGGGGTCGGGGAAGTGCAATCCGCCCGGATGCCTGGAGGAGAGGAAATTCAGAAAGCTGTGGCCCGTGCGCCGGACACAAAGGGTTGAACTCGGGGCTCTTGGCACAACTGGGTCTTACGCAGCCCTCGGTAACCCCAGCTGTGGCTGTGGGAGCCCTGGCTCTCATGCTTCCCTGGGAGAAGGCCGTTTTGCAGCGTGGACCTACTCATCCCGGGCCAGATCTGACCCAAGCCCATTCTCTCCTGGTGTCTGTGAGAAATCGGGAAAAAATACTGGTGCCTGAGCTCCACCCCGCCCCCCACCCCAGATCTGAGTTTTATTGGTCCTGGTTGGTAGGATATATATATATAACATTATTAGTAATGTGCAGCCTGAGCTGAGAACTACTTAACCAGTCTGTCTGTCCCCCAGCCCCCCTCAGCAGCACGGGTCTCTGCCCTGGTCTCTCTTTTCTTTTTTCTTTTTTTTTTTTTTTAATTTTTTTTTTCAACGTTTATTTATTTTTGGGACAGAGAGAGACAGAGCATGAACAGGGGAGGGGCAGAGAGAGAGGGAGACACAGAATCGGAAACAGGCTCCAGGCTCCGAGCCATCAGCCCAGAGCCTGACACGGGGCTCGAACCCCCGGACCGCGAGATCGTGACCTGGCTGAAGTCGGACGCTTAACCGACTGCGCCACCCAGGCGCCCCTCTTTTCTTTTTTAAAGTTTATTTATTTATTTTGGGGGGGAGCACAAGTCAGGGAGAGTTAGAGAGAGAGGAGAGAGAGGATACGATAAGGGGGCTCGAACCCACAAACCATGAGATCATGAGCTGAGCTGAAATCAAGAGTCAGACGTTTAACCAACTGAGCCAGCCAGGCGCCCCTGCCCTGGTCTTTCTTTATAAATTTCTTCTTCCTTTTTTTCTAATGTTTGTTTATTTTTGAGAGAAAGACAGAGCACGAGCTGGGGAGGGGCAGAGACAGAGGGAGACACAGAATCCCAAGCAGGCTCCAGGCTCCGAGCTGTCAGCACAGAGCTCCACCCTGGGGCTTGAACCCGCAAACAGCGAGATCATGACCCGAGCCGAAGTCGGACGCTCAACCGACTGAACCACCCAGGCGCCCCCCTGGTCTTTCTAACTAAACTTTGGTGAAGCAATCCTGCCTACAGGTTTTAAAGAAAAAAAATTAATATTCACACACAAGTATACAGGGATGAGAAAATCTCTCTCTCTTTTTTTTTTTTTTTGAGAATAACTTTTAATCTACTGATTATACAAACACGTTATTTCGAACATGTAAGTTCGGACCCAGTATAGGCATTTGCCCCAGCCACATATTTGCAGGCCATCCTCAGTAACGATCTGAGTCCTCCAAAAGAGGGGAAACACATTATAAGCCTTCAGAGTTCATGACACTAAAGAGATTCCTTAAGGGACTGGTTTCATTTATTTATTTTTTTTAATTTTTTTTTCAACGTTTATTTATTTTTGGGACAGAGAGAGACAGAGCATGAACAGGGGAGGGGTAGAGAGAGAGAGGGAGACACAGAATCGGAAACAGGCTCCAGGCTCTGAGCCATCAGCCCAGAGCCCGACGCAGGGCTCGAACTCACGGACTGCGAGATCGTGACCTGGCTGAAGTCGGACGCTCAACCGACTGCGCCACCCAGGCGCCCCAAGGGACTGGTTTTAAAGCAGGTCGTAACAATTGAGAAATGATGAAATATTAGCTCATCAGCACAGTTTTAAAATCTATTCTCAGCAAACCCTGGAACTCTAGGGTTCTTTTTTTTTTTTTTAATTTTTTTAATGTTTATTTTTGAGAGAGAGAGAGAGCATGAGCAGGGGGAGGGGTGGAGAGAGAGGGAGACACAGAATCTGAACCAGGCTCCAGGCTCCAAGCTGTCAGCACAGAGCCCGACGCGGGGCTCGAACTCACGGACCGCGAGGTCATGACCTGAGCCGAAGTCGGACGCTTAACTGACTGAGCCATCCAGGCGCCCCAATTTTTAAAGCACCATGAGCAAGCACAGCTGGGGTTACAGACACAATTCTGGGGTAGGATGCTGTTTTGCATAACATTTATTAAAAAAAAACAAAAAACAAAAACAAGAAAACAAACAAACAAACAAACAAACAAAAAAAACGGAGACCGGCACGGCCCTAGTCAGTTTTCCCTGTGAGTGATACAAAATAATCTTTTATTAATCTTATTTAAAGTTTGTTACCGTTGTACATGATCTCAGTAGACCAAGTGGAGAACACATTATACAAATCAAAGGAATAAATGAATATGAAAGAAAAGACAATTATATGCCCTGATAAAAAGTTCTGCCCATTCCGTTACACTCTAAAGCGTTTTGTAAATGTAAATATGGTACATAAATATTAAGTAAATATATTAATATAACCTTCCTCTGGGTTTTTTAAAATAAGAATCTCCGTGGGCACAGTGTTATAATTTCATATTTAAAAGTTCTCTCAGGCCTCTGTTTTCCAGCCTCTAGCGGTTCCCCCCGGGAAGCCATTATCTCAGCAGAGACCACGAGGGTGAGGGCTGAGAGCGTTCGGCTGGGAGCGCAGGGAGCTAGATGCAAGTCTCGACTGTTCCATTTCATAGCAGTGTGCCCTTGGACAAAGTAGGTCACCTGCCTAAGCCCTCGCGTCGAAATGTGCCAAGTGTTACCATTTCTTCCCGATTATTACGATGGAATAATTACCAGCTTGTGGTTGGAGTACAATGAGTTCATTTAGAGAATCAGGCAGAAGAAGGAAGGCACGGTGGCACGGTGAATCAGGTGACACGGTGTGGTCTCATCAGAGGGCAGGGACATGTGCAAGGATCAC
Source organism: Herpailurus yagouaroundi (assembly GCF_014898765.1). Taxonomy (NCBI): domain Eukaryota; kingdom Metazoa; phylum Chordata; class Mammalia; order Carnivora; family Felidae; genus Herpailurus; species Herpailurus yagouaroundi. The sequence continues at coordinate 8,464,080 of NW_024412421.1, forward strand.
AGAAGACAGGCTCAGGGTAGACTGTGCCACGGCGGCTGGCCTCACACCGGAAGACTTGGCACGGTCATCGTGGCTCTTCATGGCTTTCTCAGCCAACTCTCTCTTAAGAACCCAGAAGGGAGAAGATCAGCCTGTTCCCAGCCAGTTGTATGCACAGCCTAGCCAGCTTGGCTTCCCGGTCTTCATTAAGGAATTTGACCACGACCTTAAGGATGGTTTCTGGAGAGAATGCGTGTCACCTGGAAACCCAGAAGATGCCACCAATCCACGTAAATAGGAAACCAGCTGGACAGAGACGATTTACTTTGGAGAACAGTAAAGACTCATGTTATTCGTGATGGTGAAAGACATTCCACTTTAGGCATATTTCCTGTGCTGCTCCAGGGGTATCGGCACATCTTCCCTCTTTTCCATTCAAAACAAAGACGGTTAGCGCGTCAGTTCGAAACAATAGGATCCGCAGCGCCTGGGTGGCTCCATTGCTGAAGCGTCTGACTCTTGATTTCGGCTCAGGTCATGATTTCACGCTTCCTGAGATCGAGCCCCACGTCAGGCTCTGTGTTGCAGGCACAGAGCCTACTTGGGATTCTCTCTCTCCCTTTCCCTTTGCCTCTCTCTCTCAAGAAAGAAAGAAAGAAAGAGTAGGATTTATTCTAGGTAACAACTTGGAATATAAATTGAGGATGAAAAGGATACCACGATAAGGAATCATCCACAAAGACCTCCTCTGCCAGTGAGGTTACACCTTCTGGAGTTTCACCGTTCTCTGTCCTGAGGTTCATTCTGCTTAGCAGACCTCCCATGGAGCAACTGATTAAAATAACCACAGTCTCACGCTTCCTGCTTTACCCAAAGGAGGGGGATGTTTCCTTGCTGACGTCATCAAAGATCTGGCGCATCCAGATTAAAAACAAAACAAAACTTCGTTCCGTGTTGGATCAAAAAGAAAATGAGGTTTAAAACTCAGGCTGCTGCTACCCCTTACCAGACACCTTTATAAACACAAGTCCTTAAGGGCGTTTGCAAGCACACTTCATAATCAACGTAGATGAATTCTCTAGAACGAAGAGCCTGCTGGCTTTTCATGGGAAAAAAAGTAACAAACCCAGAGGGAGGACATGGGTTCAAGTCCGAGGTCAGTCACGGAGCCGCCGACGGCCTTGGGCCTGGTCACTTCACTTCTCAGGACGGATGTACTCACCTATAAAATGGGAGCGGTGATATTCAGTTCGGGCTCCTCGAAGCGTTGTGGTGGAAATCACAACAGATGGGGTGTGCGGAGGGCTGTGAAAACGGTAGGAACTTCTGTGCAAATGGTATTGTTATTGCCAGTTTCTAAGAATTATTGAACACCGTATCCTCAGACCGCATCAGCAAGCTGACACCTGACAAATGAGAACTCATTACTGTGTCATATCCCATTGTCAGCAGATAGGTTGGGCCCATGGTGCCCTGTCGGCATAAATCCTTGGTAGAGGGCATTTCTTTAAACGCGGAAAGGGTTTCTAGTTCCCATCCCGTCCCGTATCTTCCCACATACCCCTAGAGCCAGCCAAAGGCCCCTCAAAACACCTAAAGCAAGAAAAGAGACACACAGGAAGGATGTAGGCACCTCTGTTTCAGGTCTCTCCATTTTTGTCAGGATTCTCTAGAGACCCAAAAGGCCACTGCCTCAACTCCCGAAATCTCCGTGTCACAATCCCTGATTTACCATTTGTCGAGCACTTATGGGAGGGGGTCGTGGCACAAGCTCTCGGTGGGGAGTGTCTCACTGAACCGGCTACAACGCACACGAATACCGTTACTGCTCCAAATCCAAACCTTGGGAGACGAAGTCTTGCAGAACGTGGACAGCTTTCCTGGGGTTCCCTAGCTACCAGATCCCCGGGCTGCATGGCTCCAAAGTGCACGGCCCGGCCATCGTGTTGTCAAGCTTTTCCTGAAAAACGTGTTCTATTGTCACCGTTAGTTGTGTCTGGAATTCTACGTGGCACGTGGACCTCCTCCAGCATCAAAGCAGATGATGTCAAGTGATTCGGTTTTTCATCCAACAAATATTTATGGAGTGCCTGCTGTCTGCCCGGTACAGCACGGGAGAGAGGGGCCGCGACTGTGAATAAACGCAGCCTCTCGGTCCCATAGAACTTCCCTTCTCCCTGAGACATGCTGGTGCACCTTGCATTAGGAAATCTCTTCCGATCAGAATACAGACTCAAGAGGACTACTGTTTATAAGAAGGTTTATAAATTCCCTTAAGTTCATTCATTCAATCAGTGAAACAATAAACCCTAGTCAGGGGCCTCTTAAGAGTCAGATAGGGCGCTAGCCAATCTAAACACAACCTTGTATCAATTACATCCTTTATTTACTCACAGTTATTCCAGAAATGTGAAGGAACACCACTGATACATGTCCATTCTCAGTTAACCACCTCGATGGGGGAAGGAAGAGAGTTGGAATAAAAAGTGCACATGGACGCTTACACCTGTGTGTGTGTGTGTGTGTGTGTGTGTGTGTGTGTATCTTCCAGGTTTTATATACCTGGACCAAGAATTTGAGACTCTTTCCACTTGAAGCTTTTATAAAGAACTTTCGATGGGGCGCCTGGGTGGCGCAGTCGGTTAAGCGTCCGACTTCAGCCAGGTCACGATCTCGCGGTCCGTGAGTTCGAGCCCCGCGTCAGGCTCTGGGCTGATGGCTCAGAGCCTGGAGCCTGTTTCCGATTCTATGTCTCCCTCTCTCTCTGCCCCTCCCCCGTTCATGTTCTGTCTCTCTCTGTCCCAAAAATAAATAAACGTTGAAAAAAAAAATTTAAAAAAAAAAAAAAAAAAAGAACTTTCGAGTTTGTTATCAATCCTCTTATTTTGTTCTTGGGAGGAAGTATTTGGAAACGATACGACGCTTAAGGGGAAAGAGGTAAAAAACAAAAAGTGAAAAGGCGCATGAATAAGTCAGAAGCTGAGCAAACTTGTGAATAATCATCATTGTTTTTATTGTCCTTTCATGGTTTCGTAGCATCCACATCAAATCAATCTTACTTTTCTTTCTTTTTTTTTTCTGAATGGTGATACCATTTTGGACTTCTCATAAGGCGTATTTTCATATTTTGGGGAGCCTTTTCTTTGGAGACATGTAAACTTCCTGAAGGAAAAACCCCTGCTATATTCTTTGTACCCTCACGGCAAACAAAACGATTGGGGGCACATAAGAGGCACTGAATTCGTACTTGCTGATTCATGGATTAAGATTCTTAGAGACTTAACAGTGGTACACGAAGAATCCCAGAGACCAAAAGCAAAGATATTACCTAAAAGGGTTTCTCTTCCCATCCGCTAAAGGCGCTCAGCGTAAAGTGGTTAAGAAACCAAGTTCTGCCATTTTGTATTTCTGCATCTTTGGATGAATGCCTTCACCTAGTTGTACCTCAGTCTGTCCGCAACCATAAGACTGAGTATATATAAGAAGATCGTCTACATCGTAACGTCGCTGCGAGGAGTAAATCAGTTAATTCAAGAGCAACGTTTACAACAAAGGCACACAGAATGGACGAGAGATGTTAGCCACTGTTATTGGCGATTCTTTTCCCTTGTTTCTGAGAAGGCAAAGATCTTTCCAAATGAGAAAACAAGATATAACGCGTTAGTTCATTCCAACGACAGTACAAACTGTAGTCTTTATCGCCGCGTAAGCGTAATTTAAACAATGAAATGCCAAGTCAACTTCTGGGTAAAGATGGAACGCTGGGCACACCTGCATCTATTTTCATTCCCCTCCTAACATGGCAGGAAACAATGTTTTAAAGGGATAAACCCGCAGGGATTTGGGGAAGGAGAGAGGAGACAAGAGCAACAGAGTTTCTTTAGTCAGCCTCACGCATATGGAAACTAGGTTCCTAACAGCTCTGGCATTGATTTGCAGAACGGTGGGGAAGGATGGAGTGGTGGGGGGGGGGGGGGAGACACAGCAGAGCATCCAAGAGAGGGGTACAAATAAAAGATCTAACTATGGGCGGTTAGCCTGCCACGAAGAAATGATAAGGAGAGATAATAGGCAAGACTTCTTCTAAAACGAATGACAGATATCAAATGACCCTTCCAAGATACTCAAAGAACCCCACGCAGAATAAATGCTCCCCTTCCACAAGAGCCCCCAGAACCCGGGGCGCTTGGGTGGCTCAGTCAGTTAAGTGTCTGACTTCTGCACAGGTCATGATCCTGCAGTTTGTGAGTTCGAGCCCCGCGCCCGGCTCTGGGCTGACAGTGCGGAGCCTGCTGGGGATGCTTTCTCTCCATCTGTCTCTCTCCGCCCCTGTTTCTCTGTCTCTCTCTCTCTCTCAAAATAAATAAACAAATGTAAAGAAAAAAAAAGAAATGAGGTTGTTTGGGGGCATGTGGGTGGCTTAGTCAGTTAAGTGTCTGACTCTTGGTTTCAGCTCAGGCCATGATCTCATGGTTTGTGAGTTCGAGGCCTGACAGCACAGAGCCTGCTTAGAATTCTCTCTCCCTCTCTCTCTCTCTGCTCCTCCCCTGCTGTGCTCTCTCTCTCAAAAATAAATAAATAAACATAAAAAAAAAAAACCCAATACCATAAGCATGTTATGTGGAAACTGCTGAAAACCAGAGACAAAGGGAAAATTATGAAGACAGGCAGGGCAAAAAAGACACATTCCATACAGCAGAATAAAAATGAAAGCTAAGACTTGTCACAGGCTTCTTTTCAGAAACTACGCAACCCAGAAGGTAACAGACGATGTCTCTGTAACTGAACAGCAACGAACGTCCGTCAGATCAGAATCCTATACCCAGCAGAGATGTCTTTCGAAAAGAAAAGGAGAATTAAAGGGCTTTGCCGAACCCAAACCAATACCAAATCGGAGTGAATCCATTGCCTGCAGACCCACGCGGTAAGTAATGTGAAAGAAGGTTCTCCAGGCAGAAGGAGTGCAACAGCAGACAGAAACTGGAATCTACACAAGGAAATTGAGAACCAAAAAACTAAGGGTAAATACAAGTTCGACATCTGTTTTTTAGTGTTTTTTTTTTTTAACGTTTATTTATTTTTGAGACAGAGAGAGACAGAGCATGAATGGGGGAGGGGCAGAGAGAGAGGGAGACACAGAATCGGAAGCAGGCTCCAGGCTCTAAGCCATCAGCCCAGAGCCCGACGCGGGGCTCGGACCGCGAGATCGTGACCCGGGCTCAAGCCGGACGCTTAACCAACTGAGTGTTTTGAATTGCTCTGAAAGCTAACTATCAAAAGCAAAAATAGTAGTATTGTGTTCTTACAGCCTATCTAGGAGTAAATATGTGGCAACAATAGAATAAGAATGTGAGCAAGAGATTGGGGGATGTACCGGTGTCCTTGGACTAGTCATAAAACAAAATATTAGTTGAAAGGAGACTTTAATTACCTAAGGCGTATATGGTAAACTCTAAGGTAACTACTAAATTTTTTTTCAGAAGAAGTGTCCCAGAGCGCCTGCGTGGCTCGGGAGATTAAGCGTCTGACTCTTGGTTTTGGCTCAGGTCACGATCTCACGGTTCGTGGGATGGAACCTTGCGTGGGGCTCGGCATAAAGCCTGCTTGGGATTTTCTCTCTCTCTCTCTCTCTGTCTCTCCCCTGCCCCCCCCACTTGCTCCCTCTTTCTCAACATAAATAAACAAAAAGAGTCTCTTAAAAAAAAAAAAAAAAAGAGGTGCCCATGATAACCCAAACCCAATGGTGGATATAACGTTGGATCATAAACAATGCTCAATTAACCAAAAAGGAAGCAAACAGAAAGGAAAAAGGAAACAGAAAGCAAAGGGAACAGACAGAAAACACCTGGGTGTGTGATAGGTTTTAATTCAAGCACCTCAATGGTCACATTAAATGTAAACCGCACTAATTAAAATGCAGACTGTTCGATTAGGTAAAAACCAAGACCTCCCTCTACGCAACCTGTAGAAGACCAGCTTAAATATAAAGACACGGGTAAAATGAAAAGGATAAGGATGAAAAAAAAAAAAAACATACCGTGTAGACACCGCTCAAAAAACAAAAAACAAAAACAAAAATCTGAACTAGCTTTACTATTGTTACCAAATTTGGCTTCAGACAAGAAATATTACCAGTAATAAAGGGGCTTATTTTAGAAGGAAAAGGGTGTCACTTCTCCAAAAAGTGAAAAGCATTGACGATTTTATGCCTATAAATTCCAGGCTTAGTGCAAGTGGTTAAATTCCTTGAAAAACACCTCTTACCAAAAATTAGCACTGGAAGAAATGGAAAAACTCAAAAAGCTTTAAAGCTATTCTCAAATTGGATTCATAATGAAAAACCTCTCAACGAGGAAAACCCCAAGCCCAGAAATTCTATCAAAGTTTTAGGGGAAAAAAACAATACCGGTTTTACACCAAAGTCTTGGGGAAAATAGAGGGAAATGCCTTCTAAGCTCTGTTATGGGGCCAGCATAACCCTGCTCCCAAAACCTGACAAAGACATTACAAGAAAAGTCTAGACCAACATGATGCAGGAATAAATATATATACAGAGTCCTCAATAAAATGTTTAAAAATCAGATTCAGGGGCGCCTGGGTGGCTCAGTCGGTTAAGCGTCCGACTTCAGCTCAGGTCACGATCTCGCGGTCCGTGAGTTCGAGCCCCGCGTCGGGCTCTGGGCTGATGGCTCAGAGCCTGGAGCCTGTTTCCGATTCTGTGTCTCCCTCTCTCTCTGCCCCTCGCCCGTTCATGCTCTGTCTCTCTCTGTCCCAAAAATAAATAAACGATGAAAAAAAAATTTTTTTTAAAAATTTAAAAATCAAATTCAGCATTAGGTGAAGAGGATAGATGTTATTTGTGAGTGGAACTTAGGCCAGGATTGCAAGGTTGCCTTCCCGTGATTTTTTAAAAAATTTTTACATTGTTGTATTTACAGTACATTATTGTATTACTCTATTACAACCAATCCATAGTTGTAATTCACCACCTTAATAGAATCAAAAAGAAAAAAAAAAAGATCCCGATGCAAAACTTTTTGATGAGATTTCACACCCACTCATGAAAAAAACTCAAAAACCTAGGAAAAGAAAGGAATTTCTTCAGCCTGATAATGGGCATCTACCAGAAGAATGACAGTTAATGTCCTACTTAATAGTGAAATGTTGAATGCTTCTTAGTTCGGGAACAAGATAGCCACTCTCTCTTCACTTCTATTCAGTAATACATGGAAGGTCCTAGCTAGTACAACAGTGTGAGAAAAACATAAAGGGATACAAACGAAAAAGAAGCAAACTTCACAGCTGGCATGACCATATACATAAAACATTCTAAGAAACCTACCCCCCAAAACTTCCAGAACTGCAAAATGAATTTAGCAAAGTCATAGGAATCAAGGTCAGTATGTAAAATATAATTCTGTTTCAGTTTTTTACCAGCAAGCAAACAGGAAATGAAATCAGAAAGCCATTTATTTACAATTGCGGGAAAAACATGAACTACTCCAAAATAAATTTAAGAAAGTACGTGCAAGATTCATATTCCAAAAACTACTACATCTTGCAGAAATATACTCACTAAAAACAAGCCACATAACATGCTTCAGAACTGGAAGAGTTTCAACTAGATCTATACAGTTCGGTGCAATCCCAATCAAAATTTCACGAGCCTTTTAGTGGAAATTAAACAGATTCTATGTGTGTAATGAAAAAGCAAAAGACGACGAATCGTAAAAATACCCTTAAATAGAAGAACGCATTTAGAAGACTTACACTCCGTGCGTTTAAGACTTACTATAAACCCACAATCATTAAGACAGTGGGTTATTTGCATAGTTAGAAAAACAAGTCATGAAGCAGAATAACGTCCGGAAACAGATCCACGCGAATACGGTCAGTTGATTTTCAACAAAGGTGCACGCACGCACGTGTCCACACACACGCACACACACATGCGCGCACGCGCCCACGCACACTGAGGAGAGGAAAGTTTTTGTAACAAATAACACTAGAATAATTGTATATCCATTAAAAAAAAAAAAAGATGACCTCTACCTCACACCATATACCAACTTTAGAGGCTTTAAGGTAAAATCTGAAACCAAAAACCTCAATGTTTTCTGGAAGAAAACATAGGAAATTATCTGTATGACCTTGTGGTCGGCAAAGATTTCCCTGACAGGATACAAAAAGCACTCATTGTGACAAAAAAAAAAATCATAAATTGGGCATAATCAAAAATTGAAATGTGTGCTTATCAGACGCCACTAGGAAACAATGAAACACAGCCTGGGAGAAATGTTTGCCAAGCGGACTTCTGACACAGGATTTGTTATCTAGAAATACACGAACTTTCTGCAACTCGCTAATAAAAAGACAGAATGATAGCAAAAAAATGGGAAACAATCGAATGGCCATCAGCAAGCACGTTTGTGAACAAACGGGGGTTTACTCCCTCAGTGGAAACTACCATGTGGCAGTTAAAAGGAAGAAATTTCTGCGTGAGCCTCAGAAACATCATTTTGAGCAAAAGCGATGCCAAAAAAAAAGGGGGGGGGAGTGGAGGATGTAGGAAGTTCTAGAGAAGGTCAACGTAATCTAGGATGATAGAAATAAAAGCGATCGCTTCATGGAGGGACACGGACCTCCCTGGGGTAGTGAAGTACCCCCACAGTCTGACGGGTATACAGTTACATGGGTGCCTTCATTTGTCAAAACGTCGACCTGTACATTTCAGCTCTGTGCATTTCATCATACATAATTATACCTTGACTTAAAAAAAAAAAAAAGGAGTAATTAAAAAAGACAAAATACCTTAATGGTAACTGAAAAGGAGCAAGTCACCACAGTATGATTCCATTTCCGTGGCGTCCAAAACCAGGCAAAGCCAAACAGGCTATTTCTTACTGTGAAATTAATTTCTAAACAATCTGCCGCGAGAGCCCTTAAGTGGTTGCCTCTGGGGAAGGGGGAGCTGGGGAGACTGCGATGTTTCCTCCCCACACTTGGGACCGTTTGACACTTTAAAATCTGTGCATGTATAACTTCAGCCAAAATCAAGACCAAAAAAAAAAAAAAAAAAAAATCATACCCATTGCAGGCTGGTGATATTAGCCTCCATAGAGAATTGGCGACGTTCATTTCAGATAGGAAATTATTTCCGGTGGGTGAATCATGCAGAAACTTTCGGCCGTTAAGTCCAGGAGACTCTGTCCGTGTGCTGCTGGCTATAGAATAGGGGCCACCTTGTTACCAGTCAAGCATGAAAGACAGTGGGGGAGGAACTCGGCACATCAAGTGTGACAATCCACCGAAGCAACTGTGCCTTAAATGAGAGCACGGGCGCCGAATGGTGACAGGAACCCGCTCTGTGTTCCCTAATTGCAAAGTCTCACTTCCACCAAAGTGACACAAATGCTCAGTCAAATTAAATATTGTCTAATTAACCAGCAGACGCAAGACTTCAAGGCTGGAGACTAGGTATTATTCGGCGGGATCCACAAAACACAAGGACTTGCAAATTCGCAGCCAACCCAGATATGCCAGCGCAGCCAACTGCGACGAGGTTAGGCCATTTTGCTTTTACACGTCTCTCCTTTCAGGACTCTGCTTGTAATATTTACAGAAAAAGGCAATGCTGGTAAACAGTTTCACACAATGAGGTGTGAGAGTCGATAGGGTCCTATTCAAGCTCTGAACTCCCCTGATGAACTGCCAAAAGTTGTTATGAATGGCCCGGCTGACAGGGTGATGAGTGATAAAGGAAAAACAAACAGCTCGGGTAATTCATGAAAACACACAGCTCCAAAGACAGCTCAAAGTGGCGAGTGACAGTTAAGATAATGGAATTTTGGAAGCTTTTCTTCGGGGGTCCTCGCTATACAATTATTCCGTTAATAGATTCTCCCTTAATGTGGCTGGATCTTCGACTCGTTTTCCACCGAAAAATATTTATTACGACCGCTGGCAGAGACGCACGGGCCTCGGACTCTCCAACGACGGTCAGCTTCTCGTACAAAAACCAGAGCAGGCTGAATTTTGGTTGAGGCCGGCGTCTGCCATTTAAAGACAGAAAACCTCCTATTTCCACTCTTATTACTAGAAACACCTCAAAGCGTTCTTCCCTCATTTCGTTTGTAAACCATTTGCCGCAAACCTTTGATTAGAAAAGAAATATTGGTTTACACACTCAACTGCTAATATTTGAAGGGAGAACCATTTAAATGTGGTTGAAGGCAATTTCCAATTCACGTAGCCTATTTGGGGTTCATTTCCTTAAATCAGGCGTGACCAAGCAAGAAAGTGTCAATTTGTCAACGTTTTGCCTTTGTACCCAATGGTTTGTCATGAAGTACATTGTGGTTTCTGTAACAATGGCCTACTTCTCAATTAATGTTTTAGGAAACAGAAATATAGAGACATATATAAAGCAGATGTTTACGCACACGTAAATACCATCAGATCACGTGGCCAGAGGAAGAAGGAAGGAACAAGGAAGGAGGCAGAGCCAGCAAGCCCAGGAGGAAGATTCAAGCTCTGTGCATTCTATTTTATTAAAAAAAAAATTTTTTTTTAATGTTTATTTATTTTTGAGACAGAGAGAAACAGGGCATGAGTGGGGGAGAGGCAGAGAGAGAGGGAGACACAGGATCCGAAGCCGGCTCCAGGCTCTGAGCTGTCGGCACAGAGCCCGACGCGGGGCTCGAACCCATGAATGAGGTCATGACCTGAGCTGAAGTTAGAGGCTTAACCGACTGAGCCACCCCGGCGCCCCTTGTGTGTATTTTAGAGCCTGGCTACTTGTGAGGTCTGGGGAGAAGCAGCTGGTTGGAAATGCAGAACCTTGTCCCACCCTAGCCCCCAACCGAATCAGAACTTGCTTGAGATCCCAAGGTGAATCATAGACATATCAAGGTTTTGAGAAGCTCTGTATTTTAGTTGGCTGAGTTTTCCTTAACAGTGTAAGTTTATAGCTATAAAAACTTATAAGGGTGATGATCTGTGTTCCACAAAAAAAGTGGAAAACTAGGTCGTAAATTATTTACAGCTCCCTCAAAGTAATTTAATTTTTTTTAACATTTATTTTTGAGAGAGAGAGAGAGAGAGAATGAACAGGGAAGGGGCAGAGACAAAGGGAGACACAGAATCCGAAGCAGGCTCCAGGCTCTGAGCTGTCAGCACAGAGCCCGACTCAGGGCTCGAACTCACAAACTGCGAGATCGTGACCTGAGCCAAAGTCGGACGCCCAACTGACTGAGCCACCCAGGTGCCCCTACCTCAAAGGCATTTAATGTCTTCCTTCAAATGTCTTCTTTTCTTCTCCCCGCTCCCCTGAGAAGTCTGAGTGTTCTCGAATTCATCGAAACCTCTAGAGAGGTTCATCCCTTTGCGAATCACTTTCCTTCTGCCCCAAATACTCACGGACTCATCCAGCACATTTTTGAGTGATAGGCATGGTCTTAACAGACCGGATTTTAAGAATTTAATCACCGCGGTGAACTATATGGCTTCTGTGGCAACAATAAAGACATTTGAAAAAATCATATCTTGATTGTAGTATCGTACTGTTTAGAGGCTAGAACCCAGAGGACTGTATCTTACAGGAGAGCTGAATCATTGGAAAGTTCTAGACAACAGAGGTGCCCTACACCTGCCTACCCAAGTCAGCAAAGACCTTCTATACTTTAGGTTTTGTGATTGTTAGTACAACTAGCTAATTATAGTCTTCTGTAGACTTGAAGGGGCCGTGAGACCCGGTTCAACCCTCAACAGCTTTTCCGGGTGTTGATAAATCTAAATACGGATAAATTTTAAAACGTAGCCTGGCCCCAGACACTCTAAATAAAGGCAAAAGACAGAAGATAAGTTGGGGAAGCTCTCTGCCACCTACATTATAAGGGCTCATTTCCTTAACTGACAAAGGGTTTAACTAATTCAGTTTGAAAAACACACACCCAGTGGAAAAATGGACAAAGGATGTGCATCGGCAATTCACGGGGACAGGTAAAAAATACAAACTGAATAAATGTATGAAATGGCGTTCAATCTTACTCGTAATTAAAGACATACGAATAAAGCCGCCTCGGAACGGCTCTTACCTGTCACGTTGGCAAAAATCACCGTGTTCAGCTTTGGAGAAGCCGGCTGGTAATATCTACCAAAATTGTGAATGTACTTATACCTGAAGCCAATCACTGTGCTGCTAGGAGTTTGATCTAGGAAACTATTGGCAAAAGTGCCTGAGGCTAGATGTATGAGGATACGCAGTGTATTGGCATCATTGGATGTCTGGAAGCCACCTCAAGGAGCGTCCTGCCAGAGGGCTGGGTACCCCGTGCAGCCAGACAAGGGAAGACCGTGGCAGCCATCCAGAGAACCATCTCGACCAGCACATGCTGATGCAGAAAAATCTCTGAGATGTACCCGTCCTTGAAAGACAGAGAAAAGAAAAGCAGGAGACGGAACAGTGCATACAATTTCTAAGTGAAACAAAACGTGTATATATTGGTCTATGATTGATTCCCCACCCCACCCCCCCCCCGGAAATAGAAGAAACAGCTAAGATTGTCTCCTTTTGTGGTAAGGCTGAGGGATGGGAGAAAGTCTTTTCGTCGTAACTGTATGTTTATCTTTCGAATTTTTTTTTTTTTAATTTTTTTTTTCAACGTTTTTTATTTCTTTTTGGGACAGAGAGAGACAGAGCATGAACGGGGGAGGGGCAGAGAGAGAGGGAGACACAGAATCGGAAACAGGCTCCAGGCTCCGAGCCATCAGCCCAGAACCCGACGCGGGGCTCGAACTCACGGACCGCAAGATCGTGACCCGGCTGAAGTCGGACGCTTAACCGACTGCGCCACCCAGGCGCCCCTATCTTTCGAATTTTTAAAAAACAGTCAACACCTTGGCATGGAGATTAGAAGCCATTTTGTTTTATTAAGGCCCAGACATAAGAATATTGCAGAAAATTCTTTGGAGTGACACGATTCTCCATAAGCTTCTCTTCACCATCGAATTTCCACAGGCGAGCAGATTTCTTGACCACAAAGTAGCAAGATTTCCCAAAGGACGGCCTTGTCCTCTGGAGCAGTGGTGACCAATTTTGGAAGTTGTGGAAAACATTGAGAATTTGGTGACAGTATCGTCAGAAACATTTAGCCGCACACAGAATTCAGGGTCCAGTTAGGGGTTTTAGAGAACACCTGAGACCTATCCGTGGACCGCGTGGGTTCCAGGCCTTAAGGTTTAGGATTAGCTTCCCGGAGAAATTCTCAAGGTCGGGCTTTTTAATTGTATACACAGCTCTTTGCCTGGACCACTTGGGTTTCAAGACCTTGATGGGCTGCTCCCCTGGGAAGACCTTCCTGCCTCTCCCAGCCCAAGCTAGCTGAATCAGGGGGCCTGCTTCAGCAATTATATGGCAGAACGTGCTTGTCTCTATGGAGTGTAATATCTATCATGCTGTGTTATAATCGTTCACTTGTCAGAATCAACATCAAGATGGTTGGGCTCCTGCTGGGCAAGGGCACTGGTTTTATTGATCTTTCTTTGGTTAACACCTGGAAATATCAAAAAATGACCAATAAGCGAGCGCATGAATGAATGTCCAGCATAAATCACCAAATCTTTGCGAATAACTACCTACAAACCTGGTTTCTATTTTTATTCAATGTTTATTTATTTTTGAGAGAGAGAGACACACATCGTGAGCAGGGGAGGGGCAAAGAGAGAGAGAGGGAGACACGGAATCCGAGGCAGTCTCCGGGCTCTGAGCCGTGAGCACAGAGCCTGACGCAGGGCTCGAACTCACGCGCCGGGAGATCATGACCTGAGCTGAAGTCAGACGCTGAAACCGACTGAGCCACCCAGGCGCCCCCAGCTGGGTTTGGTCCAGCCTGGGCAACACAACCATCTCTCTGGCCCCAACACACAACCAGCGTGGATACCCTCTGGAGTCATGTGGAGGAATTACAATTGTATAAGCCCAGATCCACATGGACCTAACATGTGATTTCTGTAATCCAGAGCTCTGACTCCTTCCTTTAGCCCTCTCAGCCTTCTGGTAAATTCCCTGGTCATAAGATGGATCCAGCCTACGAGTGTAGACGGATAGTTGACGTTAAGCCATCTGGAGTTGGAAGACTAAATACCATTTAGACATCCATTAACCCAGCTACCAACTTGTTTCTTCTGACCATCAGCTCGCAGGCGGGTGAGAAGACAGTGAAAATCACACTGTAATGTCCCATAGCAGCACACTCTGGGGGCCTTAACTGTTGCATTCTGGACCTCAGCTCTTTTCCCTTTTCTAACTAAAGAGATAATGTTAGAAAGGATAAAAGATGCCTGGCAGCCACAGATCCGAGAGGGAGTCCTAGATCAGCGTCCAAGAAATCATGGCCAAGTAAGCGATTTCCCATGAGACTCCGTGTATCAGTCAGGATAGGCTGGGCTATGCTTCAGTAACAAACGAACCTCAAAAAGCCGGTGGTTAACTACAATACATGTCTATTTTACTCTTATAAAGTCCCCTGTGAGTTAGGTGAGTTCGCCAGGGTGGCTGTCCTCCACGCAATGACTCAGCAATCCAGCCTCTATAATTGAATTGACTTTGCCAGCTCAACACAGGCTGCCGTGATGGGAAGACAGCGTGTAGGGCACCCACACCCCCTTATTCATGCTTCCTCTGGAAGTGACACGTGCCATTTCCATTTACCAGCGGCCAGAACTAGCCACGTAGTCCCAGCCTAACTGGGCAAGTGAGTTGGGGGGTACAGTCCTTAAAAATGAGACGTGCTCGACACATAGAATTATCTCTGCTGCATTCACTAACCTCGTCCGGAAAATGAGGATATTATCTACCCTACGGTACGGCCACAAAGATTAAATGAGAATGCATGTAAAGAGCCTGACACATAGTAAGCACTCATGAAATGGTGTCGGTTATTTTCATTGAAGCCAACAGTTCTGTCTGTGCTTGACCTTTAGAGCTTGAGTTGGGGGTTACCGTGTCTTTAGGGAGTGAAGCACCATAATGGGTGAAGCACCCATTAGTATGGCTGTTTATCAAAGGGAGAAACCACAGCCCTGCGGTATGACACTCAGGGCATCATGGGGAAGCAGGAACCTGCTCAGAAAGGCCTGGTCATCGCTCCCATGTGGTCACATTCCTATGAGACACCCAGACAGACGATACTTTCCTGGACTTACACCAGCGGACAACAATAACAGCAAATTCCAACAATCCTTCACGTGAATTATAAACTCAACTTAAAAAAAAAAAATTAAGTTTATTTTGAGAGAGGCGGAGACAGTGTGAGTGGGGGAGGGTCAGAAAGAGAGGGAGGGAGAAGAAATCCCAAGCAGGCTCTGCATTGTCAACACAGAGCCCAACGCAGGGCTCGAGCCCACGAAACCATGAGATCATGACCTGAGCCAAAACCGAGAGTCGAACGCTTACCGACTGACCAACCCAGGCACCCCTAAACTCGACTTTTTTTTGACAGCGATGGTGTCTGTATTTTCTTCTTTTACCAGTATGTTCCTCTAATTTGTTTTGCTATCATATGTATAATGACTGCTTAATAAAGTTGACCTTGTTTGGTTAAATATGTTCAATGTATGTATAATTTTGATATATATTTTTTATATATTATATATTAGATATATAATTTTGATGATACACTTTTAAATATGATGTGATTAATATTTAAGTCCTGGGCGAAGGGAGGAAAGATTAAAAACTAGGACTATTACAAGCCTGGAATTAGGTAATACGATCCCATTACATTTGTGTTTTCTAGTTCCCTGACTGCCTTCTCCACGTCACTGTAAGCACTAAGCCTGAAAACATAGGGCTCACTCGCTCCACCAGCCCATCACGTTGGCAAGTGAGACCATTTATTTCAACTGTTTTTCTAAATAAAAACAAACAGGGGCGCCTGAGTGGCTCAGTAGATTAAGCGTCCGACTTCGGCTCAGGTCATGATCTCACAGTCTGCAGGTTCGAGCCCCACGTTGGGCTCTGTGCTGACAGCTCAGAGCCTGGAGCCTGCCTCGGATTCTGGGTCTCCCTCTCTCTCTCTGGCCCTCCCCCACTTGTGCTCTGTCTCTCTCTGTCTCTCAAAAATAAATAAATGTTAAAAAAAATTTTTTAAATAAAAACAATATTCACAAAATAATAACCAAATATATAGATTCTCCAGTAGCCTACTTACCCTAAGGATAGACAAAGCATTTCTAGTAGTCCTCAGTTCATTCGATTTGACTTCAATTTGTTCTTAAACATGGAAGACCAGGAGTGCAAAAGGCTTTGTTTAGAAAGATAAGCCAAATTTTACCACTTAGCATGGGCTCTGATGGACCTCATTCTACAACATTCCGTTGGCCCGGTTTAGACCTCAGCATAATGGAGTGACTGCAGGGCCATTTTGGGGGGGATTGTTTAAACACTGACTTTTAGGGAATGATGACGATCTCTTAGAGTCTTTTAGAACTCCCCAGAAAATTCTTCAGCTGCTACAATGGCCTAGCATGTCACCTAACTCTACGCAAAGCCCACTGGTACACCCAACGCGTGTCACAAGCAGGTACTATTGGTCTGATTCTCAGTGCCGTGTCACATTTGTGACACACAGCCGATGAATTAAATCACTTTTGACATAGACACCAGGCTCTGACACGCTGTCAATGTAAATGACATAACATACTAAAAGTGATAATATTTTTTTTTAAACGTTTTATTTATTTTTGAGACAGGGAGAGACAGAGCATGAACAACGGAGGGTCAGAGAGAGGGAGACACAGAATCCGAAACAGGCTCCAGGCTCCGAGCCATCAGCCCAGAGCCGGACGCGGGGCTCGAACTCACAGACTGCGAGATCGTGACCTGAGCCGAAGTCGGCCGCTCAACCGACTGAGCCACCCAGGCGCCCCTAAAAGTGATAATATTTAAAAGTGTAATATATAGATTCAAATAATTGACATGGAATAACACCTTCACATGTTAAAACACAGCAATAATCACTTTGTCCCCTTCCGAAAATACGTCTTTCTCAGCATAACAACATGTAAATGATAATAGCGACCGACGTGTTTATCTATTTAGTTATTCACATTTTTTAATGTTTATTTTTTTGAAGGAGAGACAGGGCGTGAGCGGGGGAGGGACAGAGAGCGAGGGAGACACAGAATCCGAAGCAGGCTCCAGGCTCCGAGCTGCCAGCAAAGAGCCCGATGCGGGGCTCGAACTCATGAACCATGAGATTACGACCTGGGCCAAAGTCGGACGCTTAACTGACTGATCCCCCCAGGCGCCGCACCACCAACATATGTAATACCTGCTGCGCACAGATATTATTATGAGGCCTTAAGGTACGTTATCTCACATCCTCCTCATGACAGCCCTCTAAGGTTGGTATATTACTGTCCCCTTTTATGGACAAGAAAACCAAGGGCCAGAAAGGTGAAGTGACCTCTGGCAGGTCACACGCCACTGGTAAGGGGCAGACGCTCCATTGACGGCCTTGCTACATACACCTCTTTTGAAAGAAATCTAGAAGTTTTAATGGGCCTTTTCAAATTCACTCCGTCAACTCAATTATATCTCTGATAGACACAACCGAATAAGAAATACGGAGCGGGCAAATGGCATGTAGTCTTGCTACATGAAGGTCATCAGGCAAACGACTCAGCTTCCATGAACTTCCGTTCCTTTATCGCTAAAATGGAGACGATAGCATCCTCACTACAGACCTTGTGACCGTATTTGGAGACAGGGGCTTAAAGAGGCGATTAAGTAAAAAGGGTGGGCCCTAATCCTATCTGACTGGTGTCCTAAATGAGAATGGAAATTTGGGCACACAGAGACACCAGATTGTGGCCGTCTGCAAAAACCAAGAAGAAAGGCCTGCTGGAGACTTAAGGTCTAGCTAGCACTGGTTAAACGTCAGTGACGATCATAATGGCCTCACCGTGTGATGTGAAATTGCAGATGACTTTGAAAAGCTCCTTTCCTTCTGGGTAGTTATCAGGGCATGTGTAGTCCGTCAGGGTAGGTTGGAAATTTGCGCCATGTTGAGGGTAATAGACAAAAGTCACGAGGGAACGAGGGTGGGACTAGCCAAACACAAACCACGGGGCGCCTGGGTGGCGCAGTTGGTTAAGCGTCCGACTTCAGCCAGGTCACGATCTCGCGGTCCGTGAGTTCGAGCCCCGCGTCCGGCTCTGGGCTGATGGCTCGGAGCCTGGAGCCTGTTTCCGATTCTGTGTCTCCCTCTCTCTCTGCCCCTCCCCCGTTCATGCTCTGTCTCTCTCTGTCCCAAAAATAAATAAACGTTGGAAAAAAAAAAAAAATTCAAACACAAACCAGGGGCAGATCAAAGCAAGTAGGACACTGAAATGTCCTTGACTGAAGCTACCTAGATCAGAGCTGGCATATAAATGTCATCTCAAGGGCCAGCCCCAATCACCTGACCTGACCTCTTTTGTTGAGAAAGGTTCTGTTCACACATCCGGGCTCAGCGAGCGGTGCCACGGGAGACGAGGGAGACACTGTTTGAACACGGGGAGAGAAGGGTAGGGGTAAGGGTGCTACGTGGTGACTATTCAGATCTGGAAATTGGTGAACGGGCCCTTCTAACCCTCATCTTACAGGCTCAAGGCCCACCAAAGATTCAGACTCCTGTGCATATTGGAGGTGTTGGAGTACCATAACTCGGAAATTCTGAACTCACTAAAAAGTAAAGGTTTTTCTTTGTACATATATGTCTCGTGACATTCCAGCTTTGTTATACAAGAACATAAAGAAGGAAAACATTCCGTCTTGAGCTAACAAAGCCCATCCGCTGAGCCACTTTTCACGTTGCTCTGACTCAGGCTGACTAACCCATAGCATCACACATTTTCAGAGGAAGACAAACTTTGCCTCAAGAAGTCACCGCGGTGGCCTTTTGGTTGTCACCAAAAAAATAGGGTTGCCGCTCACACGTTTGCATCAATGGCTTCGCCGTCTCCAGGTACTCGTTAGCTCCTGATAAATGCTTATTATCGTGGAGTAGGCTGGTCATGGGGCGTGATGTCCACGGAGCTGTCCCCTGGAATGTGAGAGGAGACATACTGGCCCCATAATACCCAAACTGTTTGCTTCTATGCCAAGGACCTAGCTCACACTTTTAAGAGTGAGTCTCTCCCCCTTGGTGGCTCCATTAGAGAAAGCCGTCATTAAGGAGTAATAATTAGCATCTACATCCCAAGCGGCAAGCTGTCTAAAGAAAGGTGTGAAGAAGTCTAAGAACCTGAGTTTAAGCCCCAAATGGGCCAGCTGGCTTCACAGGTAGACAAACAGAGAAATGTCCAGCTCAGCTCCAGCCACAGTTCCCCCGCATGGTTAGAAGAGGGGAGGGACAGAGGGCCTGACTCAAGTTCAGACCGTGTGGCACAGCTCTAAGAGCAGGGGCCGATCGCAGGGCCCCACCCCCTCTGGTCCCCAAGAGAATCCGGACTCAAAATTCCAGAGTCCAGACTCCACGTGTATCACTGCAGGAAGAAAACCAAAGGGGATCTTCCATGTTCTACGTGAGTCATTCCGTCCTACACACGTGATGCCCACAGTATCTAACGTAGCTCCTTACGCACCGTGACGGACGACAGACAGTTGTCGACTGACGACATTCGAAAATAAAAATCAGTCTAGGGGCACACGGGTGGCTCAGTCTGTTAATATCGGCTCAGGTCATGATCTCCAGGTTGGTGAGTTCGAGCCCCGAGAGTTGGGCTCTGTGCTAACCGGGCAGAGGCTCCTTGGGATGCTCTCTCTTCCTCTCTGTCTGCCCCTCGCCAGTTCTCTCTCTCTCTCTCTCTCTCAAGATAAATAAATAAACACAAAACATTTAAAATACACTCTACGACTGTTCATTTAATCTAACAAATGATGCCCACATCAAGTCCATCGGAGTAATTTTGCTTCTGTCGGAACCCATTGTACTATGCTAAAAATTCTGCCAAACGTTGGCACATCTAAACAAATCCATTATTATATTGCTTTAACATTGCATGCAAACGATCAAGTAGAACGAAATACGGACTATGTTGGTTTGTGTTCAGTACAGAAAACTACATAGAAGACTGTAAGGGCCGCTTTGAGCTCTGAGAACCTCACCGGCAAAAAAGAAAAGCAAAGCGAAAATTCGACGGGCTGACCACCGTGACGACTTCTCCGAACAGGGGGTGTCCAGCTAGCTTCTATTTATTCCAGCCTCATTCATGCTTTCAAGCTAGGCACAGCGAGGGTTTATAAATGGCACATTTCCTGTCCGCTCTGTCGGCAGCGCCTTGTCGGGCTGGCTTTGCCTCCACCCGTGGAACTGTCACGCTGGGGCCGACACTCCAAGCGGCTGCTGTTTCCCTGAGAGAGGGAAAGAGAGAGGCTTTTATATGTAACAAGGATGTCCTTAGCTGATGCAGCATACCTGTGCTTTCTGACCCTTGGACCTTCCCGATTGAGATTACATTTAGTTATGCTGTTTTTAAGACGTGGCTGCTAAGAGAACGCGACGTCCCCCTCGAGTGTCGGGGCTCCTAGCACGTTATCTGAAGAAACCCCTCAAGTTCCTCTGCCCTTGTGTCCCCTGCACGGCTGTAAGAAGCAGCTAGCGCAAGGATGGAAAATGAATGGGGGCAGCGCGGGGGTAACCCTGTCCGTTTCCTCTTCTCTGCAAGCTCCTGGAATGCTCTTTGAAGTCCGCGGGAGCTCCGTAGGAGGTGAGGGCTGACCTTGGCTGCTAGCAAGCAGAAATGTTCAGCTACTTAACACTGGGCCACAGGTGGTAGCTACAAATACATCACCGGGAGGTGAAACCTACCCTCTCCTTGCCCTCGAAGCTTTTCAAGCTTAAGGAACCGCAGGAGTGGATGAACTTGGGGGGGAGGGGAGGGGGAGGTGGGGAGAGAGGTCTTGTGATTTCAGCCCGGAATTGGTCCCGTAGAGTAAATCTGGGAACCAGGTCCCGCTGTTTTTATTCCACATGATCCCACGAGTGTGCGATCTCGGGCTGCTCGAGGGCTGCGCTTAAACACAGAGCCCAGGGGCGCGGGGGCTCTGGAAGGCCGGCCGCTGGAATCTTCGGTGTTTAGCAGTAACATTCAGTCAGAAGGAAACGCACGCCACAGCAGATCCCCCGAGGGTCTCCCAGGCTAAGCACTGTCCTTATTTCAGGGACTCCAGAGTGTAGGTTGCGTCATCCTGCCCAAGGGTGGAAGTGTGGTGGCTTACAAATGTCATTTTCTCCTGAGTGCCAACAGGAGTCGGGTCGGATAGAGGACCTGTACCACCTTTCCTTTCTCTGAGACGTCATGACCCCAGCCAGTGCTTCTGTGATGCAGAACCGGGAGGGAGGGGGGTGCCTGGGTGGCTCAGTCAGTTAAGCGTCCGACTTCAGCTCAGGTCGTTATCTCACGGTTCGTGGGTTTGAGCCCCCGGTCGGGCTGCACGCTGCTTGGGATTCTCTCTCTCTCTCTTTCTCTCTCTCTCTGCCCCTCCCCCCGCTGTGTTATCTAGTCTCTTTCTTTCTCAAAACAAGTAAGTAAACTTAAAAAAAAGTTTCGTGTTTTGTTTTGTTTTTTTTTTTTAAAGAAGTGGGAGGGAGAACAGAAAGCCAGGGCAAACCAGAGAATGACTGACCGTACCAGCAAAAGCTTTGGCAGTGGGGACACACGGGCGCGAGTCTTAGCCCTTGCGTTCGTGAACCCAATGAACTTGCCTTCTGAGCTTCAGATGTCTTACCTGTAAAATAGGAATAACGAGGGTAATCTACCATCGTGTGGGAATTAAAGAGGTCACGCATGTTTGACACGAAGCACGGTCCCTGGTACACAGTAAATGCACAATAAACGTGAGTACTCATTAGTTAACGTCACGAGTCAACTTCCAACCCCAGAGCATGGATCTGCACACTTTTCTCCAAGAGGAGCAGAGATGAATCGTCCCAGCTGAAACACAGACGTGGGGCGGGGCACGGGGAGAGAAGGAGGCAGAAGCTTCCTCTCTGCACGGATCCCGATGTCAACTCCTTCACGAGGGAGTACGTGGCTCCAGATCTGGCAACATTACAAGGTAACATACATAGGTGCTTCTGATGGCAGCTTCCTCCAGCCGGGGACGCGGAAAACGGCACGCCTCTTCCGTTCTAGACCCATCCGGCCCCGCCTCAGTTAGCCTGGTTTATTCATGCAGCAAAGAGGTACCAAGCCGGTGCCAGAATTTGAGTCGAGCGTGTAAAAAGACAAAGCTTACAGCGTCGAGAGCAGGAGGCGATACACGCTGGAGACAACCGAGATCCAGGAGGGGTTTTCTGAGAAGGTGATCGTGGAGCTCTTCCTTCAGGAAGAGAACCAGAGCTCCAGGCATGCTCAACACAAGACCCAGAGGCTGAAAAGGGCACTGGCAAGAAGCAGGAAAAGTCGATCGGCCACAGCAAAACACTTAGGGGTGGCTCACCCGGCATCCATGGTCAAGGGCACCTCCTTCCAGAATCTTCCATACGGAGATCATTATGTCACCCGTCCACAGAGCTCTGAGGGGCACAAGCAGCCAGCAACTTTCAGAAGCTTCTCGGCTCTTTATTGGTTTCATTAAGATACTCTCTGTAATTACACTTGAGGTAGATCAGACCCGAATCCTAAGAGGTCTCAGAAGTTTGCACAACTGGCAAATTACCACCAGGGTGAGCTTCCTGTGCATCGGTTCAGAAAATGAGAAGCTGGTGGGGGGCCGGGGCCGGGGGGTTTCATGCACCTTTTTGCTTGCCCTGTCCCCAGCCCTTGTCCCTGTGCAGTTCTGCCCTTGGAATTCGAGCGGTAGGTGCCGAAAGTCTAAGTTGTACACTCATCACAGTGACGCAATAAAGAAATTTGATCCTAGTAATCCTTTTCACTTGGCACGGGTTAAGACCAAAACCAAAAAATGGTATCTTTAGCAAGCTACTGTTTATTCTGCCGACTGAGCCAGCCAGCACACGTCTGCGTCTCCATGCACGAGTCTGTCTGTCCTTCGGGCCGCCCTGTCCTCTCCATGAGGGAGCATGTAGGGAGCACCTGTTCCTGCGGCATTTCCAGACCAGCAGGACAGGACACGCACGTCAATCATGTATGCAACTGGCAACAGCCACCGGGACTGCCATGGGCCAGCACGAACAAGATCTTGTCCAAGCGTTAGGCGAGGGGGCTTACAACTGATCTCTCCCTGAAACCATCCCCCTTCCGCTAGGACTCCTCGTGCATCCGCTCTCTCTTCCCTGAGGCTGTAAGCTCCGGGAGAGGCTGCTCAGGGGAAAGACGGTGTGTTTGATTGCGGGTGCAGTTTGCCACCATCCCAGAGGCAATGCTCAGTGGCCACAGAGAGGGATGTAGATTTGGCGGGGGGGGGGG